>NC_051116.1:8563528-8875533 GCF_014839805.1 Manduca sexta | reverse complement strand
AATTCTGAAAGCCTTTCTGAATTGCTTACTAAATTATTTGGAGAAGAAGTAAGTACCATTGTATTTTCAAAATATTTTTTTTTCTATTATAAGTGTTTATGTTTTGTTCAATGGTTTTGTTTACAACTTTTTGAACATTTCATCAAATTATCTTGTTAATCTTTGCCCCAAACTGATATAATTTTTAAAATATATGTTCAATACAGTACCCAAATGAAGGTATCATTAAAGATTATATAAGTTTCGTGCATATGTATACAATTCTAAATTAATCTTATTTTTTAGATATGCAATGAAGTTGCTGGGATTGATGCTGTGTGCACGACCTGTGCTGATGATGTTCTTCAAACAGCAAAATTCCTGCATAAATGTGATAACTCTACGAAGTTACTACACAAAGTACTTGATAACTTGGTTGGTACCTTAAATGTCGATGTAAACACTTTGGTGGGAGGAGAGTCCCTCTACATAGTAGTTAAAGAAGAGGAATCCAAGCTTATATTAGTCAAAGATGAGAAGGAAAAGAAAATGCAATTGCCTATTATCAACAACATACAATGCTTGCAGTGCAATGAAGTTTTCCACACCATGGAGAATTACAAAAATCACAACATGGATGTACATGGTATCTTGTCATGCCACAAGTGTTTAGAGACTCTGCAGAATGAAGAAGACCTGAGAAACCATGAGGCCAGTGATGTGGTCTTCCAGTGCAACGAGTGCCATGAGTTCAGGTGCACGGAGAACAGCCTCAAACAACATCATAAGAAAATTCACCAAATGTTCATATGCAAAGAATGTGGAAAATCATTCAAAACTTATGATAAGTTACAAAGCCATGAACAAAAACACCAAATCAAATATAAATGCCCTAAATGCGGGAAAACATATACCACAAAGGAGTTCTTTTGCGCCACAGAAAACAATGTCTGGAAGGCACATTGGATCCTCATCCCATGAGGAGTTCACTTAAAAGACTCATTTTGTGAGAAGTGTGATAAAGGGTACAGTACTTCTGGTGGGCTGCGAGTCCATAATAGATTTGTGCACGGTGACGCTAAACCTCACATCTGTCCACACTGTAACAAACAGTTTACGGCACCAAGTTATTTAAAAGTTCATATGGTCAAGCACACTGGAGAAAAGAATTTTGAATGTGAGATCTGCTTCAGGAAATTTGTATCAAAAGAGGCCCTTATTTACCACATTAGGAGACACACAGGAGAGAGACCATTCAGCTGTCATATTTGTGAGGAAAGATTTGTAAACTCTTCAGCAAGGGCTGAGCATATTAAGTTTAAGCACATAGGTCCCACTCTCATGTGTGAGATCTGCTCTAGGAAGTTTGTCACACCCACATTCTTGAGACTGCATATGAAAAAACACCATGACCCTTCTAACAAATTATTTGCTGGCAGGTGTCTAGCAACACCCAATGTTCCTGGAAAAAATAACATAACTGTAAAAATTACAAAATGATGTTAAATTGTTGTAACAATTTTTTATAAATAATGAGATGGCCAAGTCTCAGGGCTCACCTGAAGGCCTAAATATATAATACAGGGCTGGTATTATATTAAGTTAATATGGTAAACAAGAAATATGCTTGATGGTAAGATCTATGAATAAATAACAAAGGTAGAGTCACTTCCAAATTTCAGTGCTGTGAGACATCACACCATGCTTATAAGCATTCTGGGACTTATATAATTATATACATATTCTGGGAAAGATAATCAAATGTAAACAAATTTAATAAATGTATTGTTCAGAGTAAGATATTTTAATTTCATCGTATGTACCAAAGATTTCAAAAGACAGTAAAAAGATCTATATTTTGTATACATTAAAGTTTTTCTTTCCCTGGATATGGTATAAAATTTGATAATATTTTATTGAGCCTCGGCATAATGTAATCTAATTGATATTTGTTACACATTTCATTATGAATCAGAGGTTGTGTTGAAATTTTAATATCCCATATTAAAATTGCCTTATTACAAATTTGAAGCATTTCCAAATGAGTTTTAGTTATTTAAGAATGCATTTTGTACAAAGAAAATTAAAATGAAATCTGTTTGCATCCTAAAATTAGTACCTATAGTAACGAAAATATCTTATGTCTGTAAATAATGTTGGCTTGTACTATGTGTATAATATTGTAAGCAAATTGAAAGACATTTGTATTAGAATTGTGTTCTAAAAAAAACGTGTATTTGTACTTATATTCACATGTAAGAAGTTATACTTCTTTGGCATAACAAGATAAAAATCTTCTAAAAATATTATCCGTCGCATTATCCTGTTTGTAGAGAAAACGACACTAATAAAAGAAAAAATGGGGGCTTACATAGATTAAAAGAAAGTTTTATTATAACGCATTATCTAGTTAAATAAATCTTATTTAGTAATGTAAAGTAATTTGATTTTTCTGAACTCAATAATTATTATTTATACCTATTACTACTTTATTTGTACACATTAAATAATAATGTAATAATTTAATTAATGACTAGCTAATTTCATGCTGTCGATTTTTCGTTATGATATGCTCACGCATCATAAAAATTTACTCCAATAATTTTTCCCTAATGCGCTAAAAGAAGTATAACTTCGAAAATACTTCATCAAGTATTCCATTTATTATTAAATTTTATTTTAGTTGATAATATCATGTGATATTTTATTAAAACTTGACTAATTCATATAAATAAAACTTTTAAATTAAATAAACCTGTACTTTTAAAAATAATAATTGAAATTCTTTTTATTGAACTAAATATCACATATACATCTACAATGCCAATAAATCTGTGATTTTGGAGTATTCTTGTCCTTCTACATTTGGGTTGACATTAGCTTCTGGCACAAACAACTTGCTCTGAGGATTATAATGTCTTTGCACATGTTTCCTGAGCTGATGTCCAGTAACAAACTTAACATGGCAAACTGGACATTCTTTAGTGGGACCAAAATGTTTCCGCCTTTTATGCTCCATCCTTCTTGATGCTGAGAGGAAGCTCTCTCCACATAAGTCACAGGGAAAGGGCCTCTCGCCAGTATGCAGTCGTATGTGATAGACTAAAGCCGCCTGTGTTACAAATTTATTGCCACAATGCTCACAGTGATAATTCCTCTCTTTGGTATGTTTCACAATGTGATTTCTTAGTCTACTAATTGCATCAAATTTTTTACCACACCAGTTACAAGATAGAACATTACCAAAACCATGATCAATTTTTAAATGTGATCGTAAACCATTCTTCCTAGCATATCCTTTATTACATATGTCACAAAAGAAACTAGGTTGTCGTTCATCACTTTTGCCACATATTTTCAAGTGATATTTATATGTATGTTTATTAACAAATGATTTGTTGCAGCGAGCACACTTGTTTACGTCATGTTTGTCTAGGTGAGCTCTCAGATCCTTCTTGGATGGGAACTGAACAAAACAAAGTTTGCATATAGCTGCAATGTGATGCAACTTGTCATGGTGCTTGAGCATTCTGTTAGTGCTGAACATTTTTGAACACTTGGGACATTGTATTCGCTTTGGATAGTGCACTCTCTCAGCATGTTCTTCCAGTTGGAGTTGTGATGCGAACACTTTAGTACATTGCGGGCAGGGATAACGTGTGTCACTGTGCACCCGCATGTGTTTCACAAGGTGGCAGTTGGACTTGAACCTCTCCCCACATTCCTCACATATAATGTTCGAACTTTTCTGCCGCACTTTTACATAAGTTTCTCTACTTTTGAGTATATCTTTTATTTTTGCAAGCACAGTCTTTTTGCTTTTCAATGTGTGACTCTTCTTACTTGTAAACATAAAATTTTCGTTTTTATGAACCATCAAATACACTGTTTGTACATTTGGTCCAACTGTGTTAGATTGGTCTAATGTTTTGTTAAACTTATTTAATACATCGTTCCATCTGTCATTTGAATGTTGGCAAAGTTTACGAAATAAATATGAGTTCATTGTCATTGAGGCACAATTTGAGCACAGCTCTTGAGGTAACTCAAGTTCTGATGTTACCTGAAATGAAGCAACGATACCATCATAAAACAAGTGATTGCTTTAGGGTCAGTGGTTTCATCATAACCTATCTTGAGTATAAGATAAACCTCTCATTGAATTTATAATAGAGTAACTTTATGGCATAGGAAATAAGATTCAATAACTAGATTAAAGCAGCAATAGCCTAGTTGGTTGTGGAATGGACTGCAAAGACAAATGTCTGTAAGTTCAAATACCAAAGGCACACACATCTAACTTTTCTAAAAACTTATGTGTGTATTTTTAGTCCATTATCGCTTGCTTTAAGCAGTGAAGGAATATATCGTGAGGCAACCTGCATGCCTGAGAAGTTCTCTATTGTAATTTCAACAGTATGTGAAGTCTACCAATCCAAACTAGGCCAGCTTGGTGGACTAACTGTTAATCCCTCTCAGTGGTAGAGGAGGCCCGTGCCCAACAGTGGGACCGTATAATATAATACAGGGCTGTTATTATTATACTATCATAAAGAGCTTTTACTACTGATAAAAATAAACAAATTTATAATAAATTTGTTTATGTGTGCATGTGTGATGAGTACAACATTTGATAGCTATACTCCTTACAAGGTTCCAAAATCCTATAAAAAGATATTTCACAAAAAAATATTTCTAAAAGGGGTGAAATAGGGGTTAAAATGTATGAATTGAGCAAAGCTTACAGAGTAAACTGACAAATATTTACCCTTATAAAAGTTTTACACACTAGTACCCACCCCTAATTCTTGTAGCATGTCGGAAAAAGTCAAAGTTTCATCAATATACGGCCTTTGGAACCTCGTAGTGTCTTCTAAAGATATCACTGCTCCTTCAGTCGAAGCAAAACATAACCTACAAACGTGCTCTGTTTCGCCCGTTAAGTATTTTAACGCAGGTAATGTTACTTCCACTTCGTTTTGCATGTTTACTTATAAAAAGTGCTAGCATTTATTACTTCTTTATTATTTTCTCAATATAATTATAGAGTTTGTCGGCTATTTTTTAGGATTCATCAATTGACAAATAATGACATATGGAAATGTCAAATCAGTGTTGCCACTCATCATATAACGGATTCATTCAAATCTAATCTATACTATTATATAGAGCTGAAGAGTTTGTTTGTTTGTTTGTTTCTTTGAACGCCCGAATCTCAGAAACTACCCAACGGGTTTAGATGAAGTTTGGTATGAAGATAGTTTGATACCCTGGGAAGAACATAGGCTCCCGGGAAAATATAAAGCATGACTTTTATAACGGAAAACTTTAGCCCGACAAACTTTATCAAGCGGGCGGATTTTTTCAGAAAAAATATGTCTAAAAAATTGGAATTTCTTTCATTTTATCAGGGGTAGGTGAAGATGTTATTACACCCATATTTCAAAAATCTATGTTAGGTCTCATGTATTCAAGTAAATATAAACACATACATAATCGAATAAAAAAATCTTTAATAAAAATATTATATTATGTGTGTTTACAAAACAAATATGGAAAGAAAAATATTTAAAAAACGGTAGTAAATAATTATGGTAATGAATAATCTAGAGAAATTAAAGTAATATAAAATATCAATACGATTATTAAAAAAAAACTGCAAATTATGAATGATTCGCATGAAACGATGGCATGCTATTTCGCATAATGAATTTTATTGGGAAAATTGTATGTGCAGCGCAGTATGTGTAATCAATGGGTGACTTGGGTCGCAAATAAGAAATATTTAAATGTTTCATTTTCAAAATTATTCACGGCTTCAATTAATTCCTTATAATCATTACGATCGAAGTTATGTTGTAGCTTTTCTATTAGATACAACGCAGCTCTAGCTTCTCCTCCTGTACTACCTTCCAGGATACCTTGTATGACGGCCTTTAAAAACTTAAATTTAGTTACATCATAAATAAAATACTCTGAAAAATAATCTGTCATGCCCATACAATACAACTCCACAACGGATTCAAAATAACTTTCCGTCAACTCTTTTATTTCTTGTGCTATTTTTCTACCAAAAATATTACCTACCACCTGTATGCCTTCGGTTATTCTCTCTTTTCGTTATTAAGTATACCTGGCTCTGTTTGTATGCTCAGTCTAATAGATTTAAAATACAACATGGTCAGATAAATACGTACATAGGTTACGAAATGTAATTCGACTGGTAAATATTGTCGCATCCACCTGACAATGTTTTCTAAGACAGGCAGGGGTGAGATGTAAGTGTTGTCAAAAAACACTTTATTGTATTGCAAAGTTGACAGGATCTCTCGAAATATGTCCATGAAAGCCTGAGAGTTATTGAGAGATAGATCTAAACATTTTAAAAAAGGTTCTCCGAAGTAATTGAACCGTTTCGTTTGTGTCTTTTCCGATTTACAAAGTAACAAGAATTTAACTAACACTCTTATGTATATGCTAGAACATAGCTTATATTTTTTTTGCTTGCATTTATTGGGGTTAAATTCTTGTAGAAAATCTAACAACAATTCTTCAAGGAAATCCTCCTTTGTATAATGAAGTAATTTTTCTATATTGCTTAAAATGATCATTGCTTCGTGATGTTGTTCTTTTCTCAAAGCCTTATAGAGTATCGCATAATAGTCTGATTTGATCGTTAAGGGCACGTTAACCTTTCTAATCATATAGCTACGTAAATAGATGCGTGTCTCCGTACACAGGTCAAATTTGTTAATTAACTGCTTGAAAACTTCGAACACACGTGGATCGAAATCGGGTCGACCATGGAGATATTTCAGAGCAGCCTTGAGAGTAGCAGTAGGCCTTAAAGTGGCAGCTGTGATAAATATATGTGCTTCTTTTCTTGTTCTCTCCACTAGTACCAGAGCCACTCGGACTGTTCGCTTCCATGTCAACAGTTCGAGGACGTAGTTATCGACATCTACAATTGGACACACAAGCACTTTATTAGCAACAGCTTTAGCTCCTGCGGCTGATAAAGCCATACTGTTCATGTCTAGTTTCGGTCTTCCTGCATGCATGTTAGCTCGGATCGCGGCCGCGAAGCGTGTTAGAGACTTATTTTTAAGATCCAGTGACCCCAGGTAGCCGAGACACGCGCCCTGCAGTATGCACAGTGGTCGTGCTATTGACTTTCCGACAAATTTATTATTGAGGACACGTTGTCTCATTTCAGTTAGATAACGCTCCATCATACCGGAGCTTTCTGCAAAATATATAGCCATCTTGCGTAAGAACTGTTCCGGATGAATTTCAGCTCTTTCAACTAAATCAATGAACGTTGATACATTAAGCACTGAAGTGTCATGTCGTAAAGCATTTAAGTAGGAAGCATCCGTTTGTATTAAAGGGAAGAATTCTCGGAACAACGTTCGGCGAGCGATTTTGGCTTCGAATAAACGTCGAAGAAGGCCCTCTGCAGCAGGAGAGTCGCGCTTTGCTAAAACTGCCACGGCCGGTATCAGAGCAGAACTTCCGATGTCTACTTTATACTGTTGAAGCATGTCCAGAAGTGACGTCAGTAGCTCCGCCTGTCTTACTGAACTTGACTGCGCGTTAGCCGCGGCCAGTAATAACTCCGGTAACTTTTGTTTTATTATTTTACGTTCTTCATTATTGGTGGCATACTCGTCGAGATTTGAAAAGTCCTTTAAGAAAGCTTCTCGTATTGCGGGTTCACACGTACCAGTCCCCAGTAAACTTCTTATGACAACTGCGTGTAGACCTTCGCGACAGTCCGCTTCCGACTCGCTGCCATCTAATCCGAGCCCCCTCGCGAACTCTAACAACGTTTCCCAGGAGTGTCGGGGCAGACGCCACACAGCGGCGCGTTTTACCAGGCTCCTCACCACCGCGGCTCTCACATTTGTTGGCTCATTCAAATGCTGCTGCAACAACTGCAAAAGTGACGCAACTAGTTCCGGCAGTCCTCCACTCTTGCTCACAAGTACCAGCAAAATGTACTGCCGGTTCTGTGGCGAACTCTCTTCTTTTATTTTCTTGCGTAGTTCAAATAATGTACGTTCAAAACTCGTAAGGCGATATTTATCAAAAAGTTTATCGAGGTATGTTCGCACACGAAAACATAAATCTCGGCTTGCTGAGCATAGACGGATACATTGACGCATTTCACCTAACTTATCAAATTCATCTGAACACATTAAGTATGAATCACTGTAACACTTGACATAGTCTTCAAATATATGGTGATTATATTTTCTCTTCGGTAATGACGGTATTTCATAGGGCCAGGAATTGACCAGTTCACCTGCAGCTTTTTTCTCAAACACAAGTTTTTTGAAAGTTGCTCTTTCATTCAACGGGATTTTTTTAATGAGTGGTTCCACGTACTTGTAGTCTATTCGGCGGTTGAGATACGATGCACGAGCCAGCGTTAAAACGAGCTCCTTGCAATCCTCGGAGCTCAAATACTCCGCTAGAGTTCGCGTGTTTAACAACATGCCTGCGTACAGCTCTGGCTTTTTCTCGAATCTTTCCCTGTGGTGAGCCATTATGTGTTTCGTTAGAGAGCGATTGTACCTATTATCGAAATATTTTTCTGTGATTTCGAAAAATATGTCAGCGTCCAACTTTAACACCACTTTTAAACTGTTGTAGATTTTTTTTTGCTGAATCAAGAATTTTTCTTTTAGTTCATCGTTATCGAGTATATTATCGAAATATATCTTCGCCACTTGCGGACACTTCTCACATAAAATTTTGAAGTGGTGAGGCGAGAGTTTCTCTAAAATATTTGGCGCTTCTGATATTATAAACTTGACGTGGCAGCGGCCTAGAAATTTTATCGCGTAATTGAATTTGCTTTCTGAGTAATATTTATAAAAATCTTCACATCTTTGCGGATCTCTTAAATGTAGATACAGCCAGTTCTTAAATTTACTCACAGCTGTAGTGACCATGTATGGATATAGGTTTTCTTCCAAATACTTGGGATGAATGATGCTCTGGTGTTGTTGTTCCAAGAGCCACTTGGCTTTCAACGCCCTGCTGACGTACAACATGTCTTCGTCCTTGATGTTTTGCAGAATGTAGTCAACATTTCTTAATTTCGAGGCTAGGTCTATCTTGAAGAGTCTATCTACAGGAGTTTGTTCTGGTAGATCTTGTATCTGTTGGATTGAAACTCCTTGTTGCATTGCTTTAGTGACTAGAGAGTTGAGGTGGCGATGCCGGTGTCCCAAATTCTCTCCGGTCAAAAGGATTGGTGTGAAGGGTGACATCTGTAAAGTATCAAAACAAAACATTATTTAAAATAGCTGTTCGATATTTATTATACACTAAGTACAACGCCTCCAGATATAAATCTATTATCTGCATATATATATAACATCGTAAATATTGATCCATTCATCCCCCCATCAGTAACATTCGGCTCGTATTTCAACTCAAGAGATGACACAATCTTTTTTTTATCGAATATTGATTGTTCATTTTAATTGTCTACTATATTTCTAAACCGTTAGTTTTATTATATACTTACCTTCATTTACAGTATACACCTAATGAAAATTAATAGTTGACGTTGTAGTTATTCTACTTATGTAATCTATACTAATAACTTATACGAATGTCATAATCATCATATGGAACCAACTGTTATATAGTGAGTACTGCAGGTAAGTATTAATCATTAATAATAATTAATTAGACAGCTACTGTTCCAAACTAGTTATGTAATTAATGGACAGGAAAAATGCTTACCGTTCTTGATTTTTGAAGATTTAATTTAAATAATAAATACCTATCGCATATTTTCAGTCACCGATGAAATCAAAATCAATATTACTAACACGTCAATAAGTAGCTTATTTGGTAACAGAGAAACAATTAATTCACCGAAGAAATTAAAATGTGAAAATATCATAACGAAGAAAAAATACCACAAGAATCACATTTTATCAAACACTTTACGATGCCAAAAATCATAATAAACACTAGGCGAGTGACAGCATGGTTTGGCCCCTCGCTAAATGCTATTTGGTTCGATCTTAATAATCCGTGGTTTGGCCTCTCAATTTAAACATACTCTATGGTTTAATCTTGTTGCCAGACCTAGGGTTATTAATGCAAAATTTTAGATTGTTTTGTGTACTTTGTTTTCCAATTTGAGTAAGTAAGTATATTCATATTTACACGTCGCGATAAAATATTTGTTTGACATTATTATTTTTTTTTGGTGACCCAGAATAAAAAAATATAATATACTAGTTGCGGCCCTTCTGAGCCATACAACTTTGTAGGTATTCAATTGTCTGTAAGTATATTAATCCCGGATATCATAAATCTGCGTACCATATATGTGCAATAGTATCTGCATTTATTTAAAAAAAAAAAAAACAATATCCAAACTTTTGGATTGCGTACCTTAAATATATTGTTTTTTTAAATACGTACGTACGTAATTTAGTTAACGAATAATACAATAATAGGTTCGAAAAAGAAGTTTTTTAATACAAAAATGCATTTAACATTTCCAGTTTTATTACAAAAAATTCTTTAAACACCGTTTAAACATGTGCTTAGCTAATAAGTGTTTAATGCTAAATACCATGTCTAAAGTCTTTCTAAGTTTCTGCATTATAAAACAGTGTTTAAAAATTGTTTATATAACACCCGTTTAACTACAAAAATATTGTAGTAACACTGCAACATTTTTGACTGTCAGCTGTCAAATTAGTCTATTTTCCCCCCAGGTGCCTGTCACTGTTTGTCAAACTATTATTCGTCAGTTTTGTTGTGCAACTATTTCAATGACTAAATATAAAGAGGACAGGCCTCAAAAGTTAGCTATATGAATAAGTTATATTTATGTCAGGGAAATCGACGCAGAATTGTCAATATATATGTCTATCTCTTTTACTCAAAGCTTATTTGGAACGCAACAAACAAAGACAAAAATAATTGCTTTCTTCGAATATGACACTATTTCGTTTACTTCAACACACTGGGACCGCCTTGCGGCAGAAACGCCATTTATTGCAGCCCAGTCAGCAAGTACATGTAGTGTCAGACGATGTGAACAAATCTTCATAAATATTGAATTTAAAGTAATATAATTATATTCTCAATTGTTTAGTTTGTTTATTAGTGTATTTGTTAAGTTTCGAAAATGACTCAGTGTTGTGTGAAAGGATGCAAATCGAATTCACGCAAGAAAGACCCCGAAATATCTTTTCATAGGTTAGTAACTGTTTTACCGAAAATTAGTAAATATCTTTGTATATTTACTTTTGGATGTGTTTTTATCAATTAAAATTATATGTGGATCTTGTTTGATAAGCTTTGAACCCTTTTAGGCGTGATTTATATCCATTAAAATCATTATGTTTGTTTACACACGAGCTTAGGGATGTTTGTTTAGAAATTATTGATATCGATATTTTAACAGACGCCTGTTTATCAGTTACGGATTTTGTCTTTGAAAGAATGTTAGAGCCCATATCAATATTGTATTATCCAGAACGACAAACTAAGTGAAATTAGAATATTTTTTAAGTTACCAAAAAATTTAAATCCCAAGGCAAAATGAATTGAGAATATTGGGCGACGTGATTGGAATCCTACACCAAATACATATATTCGTTCTTTACATTTTGAGAAGAAATGCATAAACCACACGTTTAATTAACGCGAGTAAAAGATAACTGTTTTCCAACAATATTCCCGATAAGTAAAATAGTAATGATTATTATACTTCACCTAATAGTAATATTACTTTAATATATTACTATGAATAAAATTAGAATTATTACATAAAAGAATAAATAAACATAAAAGAAACAACACAAAGATGAAATGTAAGATATATTTTTACAATTGGCCGTCTTATGTTTCGAGCAACCTTTGCATGCACGGTAATAGATACATAATCATATTGTTGTTATTGCAAATAATTATTATAATTGATTATATTAACCACCATCTTTACGCTCATTGATTTTAGTTTGCTGAAACATAGTTATATTGCTCGATCAAAGAGCATAATAATCAAATAAAATAAAACCAACCAAATAATTGCTGACTACACAATACTATCTTATTCTTAATTAAGTAAATATCTTAATCTGTAAATTAAATTTTTAACAAGGAATAGTGCAACATACAAATATAGATCAAACACAACTGGATGTTTGTCACAACAGGTACTGCTTTCTTTAACAATTGTTACTTATAAATTAGTTTCAGTTTGTTTGTTTATATTATAGTTTGTTATGTTTATATTATGGTAGAACCTAACCCCTTTCGTATTTGATTTTTTGTTGGGCTTGTTTGTCTCTCTTTTAATTCTTCGATGTCGATACAAAATTTTCGGTACTAGCATATCACTATTGTAAGGGGCGGAGTCGGCGCCATTTTATGCATTAAATGTGCCGCATGTCACGTGACCATATCACTCATCCTCTATACTCTTTTATCATTGAACTATTTAAGATCAGCTTAGTCTTGAAATAACTAAGCATATCTTTCCGAACTTATTATACGTAAGATTGTGCATTGCTAACAAATGGTGCCAAAAAATTTCGTCGGTGTAACTAGTTATACTTTTTATTGCATTAGGTAATATACTTTTTTACCCGTTTATCAACAACGCTGTCTCGGTACTACATGATACCAGCATAAAAAATATTTACTAATTTAGGATTTTTTCAGTATATTTCTCTAATAAAAATACCTATTCAATTAAATAAAAAGCTTATTAAATATTTTATTACTTAAGACAAATCACGGATATGATACAAATGTTCAGCGAGTCGATATAACACATTATATGTCTAAGTTTAATGAAGGATAAAACTCATGTTATATGAGAAAGTCATCTAATTATCGTGTCGGAGTGCTTTTAATACAATGTACGATAAATTGAGGGGAGATCTAAGATGTTTTTATTAGCAATTTTAAAACGTTATTGGGGGAGATGGGTCACACGTGTCGCGCATATTTCGTGTTACGGCGAGGTGTATCGGGAGCAGTATAATTAGTAAGATAAAACGTGGATAATAGTAATTACCCTTTAAAACGGCACTTCTTTTTTTTGAGTTTTTTCTATGAAAATAAAAAAATATTTTCTTTTTCTATTCTTTTATGAATAGTCAGATGAAACCCCCGGTATGCAAAAATGGAAATATAACGAGACATAATAGATTTATTGAGATGTGTTTGTAGGACCACCTGTAAGCCAATCAACTTATTAAGTAAATTGGGGATTTTATAATTTAACCTAGCATCCCAGCCTCAGTATCACGAAGTTTATTTTTATTTCCACAGTCGATAGGCGTCATTTCAGTCTTCGAAAGTACAATTGAAAATAACTTTCAATGTTAATCTCATTGCATCGGAATGCATAATACTTAAACCACTTTTATTAAAGAATTTGTGAACAAAGTGAGGTGTAATATGATTAACAGTTTAAAACGAGCGTATCAAAAACATAAAATGTAAGTTATTTATATGTAGGTACCAAAGGGTAATGTAAAGACTAACAAAACGTAGAATATAAACTTAACACACGTTTGTAGGTACCTACACTGTACAGTTAAGGTATTATTCATTATCTTTATATAAATTTAAAACCCTAGGTCGGACGTTCGCAGGATAAGTTTAGAGTACGTTGTAATAACGCTTCTCATGTGTGCATAATAACTCATAAGTAAACATGCTGTAAACTTTCATTGAATTTATAAATAAATAAATAAGGTACACAACACCAAGTAGAAGTCCGGATAAGTATTAAGAAGAGCGAAATCCACATTTTTGTTTCACTGGACACAGCACACAATAATGTTCTTAGTCGTAGCATGAGAATCGGTATATAGAATGGAGCCCAACCACACGGCGTCGTCGCCTATATATGTGGCTGAAATTATAAAATGACTAATTTTCCTGGTATTTTTGCGTCAAGTATGTTATCGTGCTATATTTAGCATGTTTATTGTTTTGACGCATACTTTAGTGTTGCCAAATTAAGAAGTTTATTTACTACTCAACCGAGCTCTTACATAAAACGAATCACTTTCCTATTTTTTCTACAAGGTACAAGTGGAGAGATATGGACTTTGTTTCTATTTGTGTAACATTGGTATTATTTGTAAATTTTAAATATATGTTGCCCAAATAATTACATTATAATGTGCTAAGAAATGTGTTCTTCAGTTTAGTGAATAGTGATGCTTTTTAAATACTTTTTCAAAATTAGAAAATGTAGGTACAGTATTAGATACTTATGTTATAAATGAGGTAAAATCCTGATAAAATCACACAGCAAATTGCCAAATGGGCGATCTGGATTCGCACGTGCATTTTTATAAATCTGCATTTGTTTATCGATTTTTTAGGAATGTCTTTGGTGCTTACATCAAAAGCGCAGTACTGCGTTTTTTTTCAATTGCCTCTCGGCGTACTAATATTACCTAACTTGTACATAATATTATTTAAAAAAAAAAAAACCTTACATATAAGTTTACAATGTACTGTTTGTAGGAACAGAAAGCATATATTTTGTTAGATTATTTGTATAATATAAATTAGTATATTTGTTCGTTGGAGAATTTGCTTACATTTGCTGTTAGATTTCACGGTTACTTTCGTCATTAACCCAAATTTCCTTAATGAACACTATTTGCATTAAACTAAATAACTAATATAGTGATTTAAATAATTGTAGTCTTCTGTTCAATTACAGATGACGTCCTACACTTTAATTACTTTATGCAACTAAATCGGCTTTATGTATTCATGACCAATTAGTTGTATTTTATCGCTTCACAGATGTCATCCTTCACACCAATCATTTTGGTCGGAGAGAATTTGGGACTCCGACATCGCCACCTCAACTCTGTGGTCACTGAGGCAATTCAACAATGTGTCCCATTTCAACAGATACAAGATCTACCAGAACAAACTCCTGTAGATAGACTCTTCAAGATAGACCTAGCCTCGAAACTAAGAAATGTTGACTACATTCTGCAAAACATCAAGGACGAAGACATGTTGTACGTCAGCAGGGCGTTGAAAGCCAAGTGGCTCTTGGAACAACAACACCAGAGCATCATTCATCCCAAGTATTTGGAAGAAAACCTATATCCATACATGGTCACTACAGCTGTGAGTAAATTTAAGAACTGGCTGTATCTACATTTAAAAGATCCGCAAAGATGTGAAGATTTTTATATATATTACTCAGAAAGCAATTTCAACTACGCGATCAAATTTCTAGGCCGCTGCCACGTCAAGTTTATAATATTAGAAGCGCCAAATATTTTAGAGAAACTCTCGCCTCACCACTTCAAAATTTTATGTGAAAAGTGTCCGCAAGTGGCGAAGATATATTTCGATAATATACTCGATAACGATGAACTAAAAGAAAAATTTTTGGACAACCATCAGGGATTCTATAACAGTTTGAAAGTGGTATTAAAGTTGGACGCTGACATATTTTTTGAAATCACAGAAAAATATTTCGATAATAGATATAATCGCTCTCTCACGAAACATATAATGGCTCACCACAGGGAGAAATTTGAGAAGAAGCCAGAGCTGTACGCGAGCATGTTGTTAAACACGCGAGCTCTAGCGGAGTATTTGAGCTCGGAAGAATCGAAAGAGCTCGTTCTAAAGCTGGTCCGAGCCACCTATCTCAACCGACAAATAGATTACAAGTATGTCGAACCTCTCATTATGAGGCTTCCTATTAAAGAGAGATCAGCTTTCAAAAATCTTGTTTTTGTCGAAAAAACAATTGGTGAATTGGTTAAAGCCTGGCCATACGATAAGCCGTGCTTGCCAAGCAGAAAGAGTTACTACTTTCACGTGTTTGAAGATCGCAAACCTTCGGAATACAATACATGTTGTATGGAGGATGACTTCAGATGTATGTTAAAAAAAAGGAAGTTTGGTAAATATTGCGCCAGGATGGATTGTTATCAAATACCGCGTCGCACGTACCTCGATAAACTCTTCGATGAGTATCGCTTCTTTAGTTTCGAACGTGCATTATTCGAACTGCGTAAAAAGATTAAAAAAGAAAGTTCGGCACAGAACCGGCAATACATTATGTTGGTACTTGTTAGTAAGAGTGGAGGGCAGCCGGAGCTAGTTGCTAAACTCTTGCAGTTGTTAGAGCAGCACTGCAACGAGCCAACCAATGTGAGAGCCACCGTGGTAAGGAGTTTGGTAAAGCGCGCCGCTGTATGGCGTCTGCCCCAACACTCCTGGGACGCGCTGTTAGAGTTCGCGAGGGGGCTCGGACTAGACGGCAGCGAGTCGGAAGCGGACTGTCGCGAGGGTCTACACGCAGTTGTCATAAGAAGCTTGCTGGAGACTGGCGCGTGTGAACCCGCAATAAGAGAAGCTTTCTTAAAGGACTTTTCAAATCTCGACGAGTATGCCACCAATAGTGAAGAGCGTAAAATAGTTAAACAAAAGTTACCGGAGTTGCTACTGGCCGCGGCTAACGCGCAGTCAAGTCCAGTAAAGCAGGTAGAGCTACTGACATCACTTCTGAACATGCTTCAACAGTATAAAGCAGACATCGGAGGTTCTGCTCTGATACCGGCTGTGGCAGTTTTAGCAAAGCGCGACTCATCCGCTGCAGAGGGCCTTCTTCGACGTTTATTCAACGCCAAAATCGCTCGCAAAACGTTGTTCCGAGAATTCTTCCCTTTAATACAAACGGATGCTTCCTACTTAAATGCTTTACGACATGACACCTCAGTTCTTAATGTATCAACGTTCATTGATTTGGTTGAAAGAGATGAAATTCGTCCGGAACAGTTCTTACGCAAGATGGCTATATATTTTGCAGAAAGCTCCGGTATGACGGAGCATTATATAACTGAAATGAGACAACGTATCCTCAATAATAAATCAGTCGGAAAGTCAATAGCACGACCACTGTGCATACTGCAGGGCGCGTGTCTCGGCTACCTGGTGTCACTGGATTCTAACAACAAGTCTCTAAAATGCTTGGCGGCCGCGATCAGAGCTAACATGTATGCAGGAAGACCGAAACTGGACATAAACAGTACGGCTTTGTCAGCCGCAGGAGCTAAAGCTGTTGCTAATAAAGTTCTTGTGTGTCCAATAGCAGATATTGATAAGTACGTCCACGATCTGTTAACGTGGAAGCGAACGGTCCGAGTGGCTCTGGTACTAGCGGAGAGAACAGGCAAAGAGGCAGATGCCTTTATCACAGCTGCCACTTTAAGGCCTACTGCTACTCTCAAGGCAGCTCTGAAGTATTTCCATAGTAGACCCGACTTCGATCCTCGAGTGTGGGATGTTTTCAAGCAATTAATTATGAATTTTAATTTGTCTTCAGAAAAACATGTTCATTTCCGTAAAGCTTTACTGAAATTGGATGGAATACCACTTAAAATTAAACCAGAATATTGTGAATTGATTTTCAAAGCTTTGAAAAAAGAGCGGTGTCAGGATGCAATTAAAATCTTAAGTAACATAGAGGCACTACTTAGAGATATAAATGAAAATTTCATTGAGAACTTACTGCTAGATTTTCTACAAGAATTCGATCCCCAAACATATAAAAAGAATGATCGAGTTACTGACACCCATCTAAGAATGTTGGTAAAATGTTTGCTGCTTTGTAAATCTGAAGAAATACAGAAAAGTCGTTTTGAGATTCTTGGCACCCGTTTCTTGCAATTCTTGACAGTACTCTGTGATAAATTAGGAGGCGATTTTTTTAACGTGTTTAAAGAAGTCCTTATTAATTTACAACTTAACCAAGTATTCTTGGATGATACTTATGTTTCACCTTTACCTGTTATGGAAAATATATTGTCTTGGATGCGACATTCTTTACCGATCGAATTAAATTTTGACTTATACGTTCGTATACATTTATCAATGATGTATTTTAAGTCCATAAGACAGGGCTTGAAATCTCAGCCAGATATTTTTAACAATGAAAAAAGAAAACTAAGTGAAGGTCCATCAGTAGTCGGCTATATTTTTGGCCGAAAAATCGCCCGGGAAATAAAACAGCTAAAGGAAAGTTATTTTGAGTCAGCCATCGATTTGTATCATAATGGCATAAAGGGTTACTTTAGTGAGTACTTCCTGTATGACGATAGTAAGTTTAAATTTATGAAAGCAGTAATAAAAGGCATTTTGGAAGGTAGTGTCGCCGATGAAGCGAGGGTTGCGCTGTATCTCCTAGAAAACGAAAGATATAATCTTAAGCACGAGGACATTAAGGAGCTGTACGGCATAATGAAGAATATTGAAGACGAGAAATTTCGATACTTTTTATTTGCCGATGTATCTGAAAATCCCTTATATTGTTAAATTGTATAAAGCGAGATGAATATTTAAAACCCATTCGAGATACATGGAACCTAAAGTTATATAATAATGTAATACGAAATCGATTTTTCGTGTTTATTAAGTATTTAATAAAATTGTAACCACAATGTATTTATTGCGTAACTTTTACATTTATATTACTAATTGAAGTTAACATTACTTTTTTAAAATATGATTTTGAACACACAATTTATTATTATTTTAACTTTTCCCGTATAATTTCCTTAATTTATGAATTGGATTGGATTTGGAGTCATATTCTTTTAATAAAAATAATATACACTTAGCTTAATAAAAAATAATTCGTTGAGCCGCTCGGTGTCTCCTCGACGCGAGCTGTGGTCGAGGGTAAGCTCCGCGTAAAATTACTCATCCGACCTCTGTAGCTTAGTTAGGAGATGGACTCTTTGGACGAAATACTGACTGTTATGCTCCGATTGTTTGAAATGGGCAATGGACTATCGTTATAATGAAAAAATATTCACATCACTCCGTTTTCCATGTTTCTATTACCCATGTTATTCCTAATTCCTTAACTTTTGAGGGGTAAAAGTCCTCGTCGATCCTCGCACCAGATCCTGCAGCACCCAGTGCCTACTGTTTTGAGTATGGGTGAGGCAAAGCAGCACAAAAAAGTATCACGTCTTCATTTCAGACAAAATGTGTGTTGTGTGAAAATAAAATAGGCATCCAATATCACTTCGCCCGTCTCGGAAAGTGCTGGTCGTGCCACTGAGGCAACTTGTGCTCTTTTATCTTAAGACGACTTTAATCTATCGTTACCTCATAAAAGTTCTTGTGGTGCCAAATACTAAACTAACCCTATAAATTATCAACTAATCCCATAAAAAATTAAACACTAAGATAACTTTAATGTAACAACACAGCACATGCCAATGCCACAAAAGCTAAAGTTAAAGCCGAAGCCATGCCACGAAGGTTGATTCAAAGATAATTATAATATATTATATAGAAAGGTTGATTGCCGCAATTTTCACTCGAGACAGCTAAAAGTTTGAATATAACCTGTGGATATTGATATTACGTATGGTTTGCCGTTGATTGTTCCTAACATGCCATCGCTCAATATGATGCTGTACTCAATTGTAAAATTATTTTTATCTACCGGCGTAAATTGCATGATTTAATAAAGCAGTCTTATCCCGGCACTCGTGTTTGATTGCTGTGTCCCCATCAGTTAAATGACGGATATAAATACCCGAGGCATTAATTTTAGTGGACATTCTGATGTGTGCACTAGTATAATTCGCCGTCCGTCTAATAAAATATAAGAACTAAGACATTTGCATTAATATTCCTCCTTCTGTTTAATAGTGTCGATGCACACGGTTTGTTTAAAAATTTTGTCACAAACTGTACCTACTCAACTGTCGAGGTAATGTGGTTACAATTCGCTGTTTACAAAAATTATAAAATTAATAGCATTCATAATAAAAATTATTGTGGATTAGAATATCTATTCCTAGCACCGATTAAATATGTAGTTAATATCATTATTTTCAACCAGATGTATTCCAAACACTTGCCTCGTTCGAGCAAACTGTGCAACAACAACAAATACAACTTAATGATCATTCGTATAAAAGCATCAAACATGCCATTTTTGATACGTATAATTATAGTGCAATACATTACAATAATAATTGCTACTGTACTAAATTAAAAATCCAGGATAATTTAAAAGATTAGTAATTTAAATAAGGAACTTTATTATTCAGAATAAATGCTACTATAATAGAAGTAAGTTTAAAGGCTTGGCAACCTCGAATTTTATACAATATCTATGTGACAAATGCCTGGATCTATGCTTTGATTAACATTGATTGCTATAGAAACCTACTAAAGGTATACTGCCGTGCTAAGTGCAAAAGCGGTATGTCGGGGAACCCTTATTGCGAAATAATCGAAGTTTCGTAAATATAGTTTTGTATGTAACACTAAGATAGAGAAAACTTTTGAAGTTTTTTAACAAGTTCTAAACAACATACCGTTATTTAGGTAAGTTCATTGGATTGGTATCTAAATGGTAAGCTATCTGACGACATAAGAATCAAGATTTTGATTTTTTTGAGATACCGCTTTTTAGCTTAGCACGGCAGTATACATGAGTGGTAAAACTATAGCCATATTCTATCGATGAGTGTGAGGTAGTAAGAAATATTGGGGTATAAAGTCTCTTGAAATCCAACGAGAGTGAGAGTGATCAATATAATTTGTGCGCGTGTTTGGTATTATAAACAAAACTAGCATTTGCCCGCGGCTCCGCCCGTATGATATAGTTTTTCGGGGTAAAGTTTTCCGTTATAAAAGTCACGCTTTATATTTTTCAAGGCCTCAAACTAGTCCATACTGTCACATAGAGAACAATATTTAAAGTTGGTCTATGGTCATGCCTCTTAATAGACGGCAATACTGCCGTTGCTTCTTCCTGTTCCGTTCCTGCCATGTCCAATATCGCGTACACAATAAATTCATTCCTGTACTATGTCGTTTCATTAAGTCTCCATTAAGTAAAACACATACCAAATTTCATCTAAATCCGTTGGGTAGTTTTTGAGTTTCACGCATTCACACAGGCAGACAGATGCGGCGCAGGACTTTGTTTAAAATATATTTTTTAGAACTTTTTAAGAGGAACAATTCCGTCATACATATTTTATTATCTTATTAACTTTAACGATTTACTCAGCGCACGCAACGGAAGCCCTAAAAGGAAATAAATGTTCACCGTTCTTACAACATTTTTATTACTGCTTTGCTCCTAATGGTCATAGCGTGATAATATATACCCTATAGCCTTCCAGGAACAAAGGGCTATCCAAGACTAAAAGACGTTTTCAGTTCGAACCAGTAGTTCCTGAGATTAGCGCGTTTAAATAAACGAACAAACAAACCTTATATAATAGTATAGATATGTGTATACTGATGCGGTGTGGGCGTTGTAATGTGTGTTAAGGTACGGTAGTGTGTTTGTGGTGACCTATAGCGCGGGAATGTTTTGTATTTTAAATAAAATTAATTCGTAATTTTATCGTAAAATTATGGTTATTGTTCCATTTTCGATTTTGGTAAATAAATTAAGGGGAAGTCAGGTTTTTGGGTTTCTATGAAAGAACGCCACTGGCCGTATCGCCCGTGGACGGTAACTGGAGCATCGCCTGGTATCCAGGACCTCCTCTGCTGTCTGTGCTCGTGACTTTGACTGCAGGATCCGTAAGCAATTTTGCGCAATATTAGAGATTGCTCTGCTTCCTTAAGGGGACATCATAGGTAGTGCCTGTTCGACCTTGCTGTCCCTCGGCCTTTCATCATTTTCTAATTTTTCTCATTGGTTGGACTAAAATACTATGGTAAAGTATATATTACAGTAAGATAAAAACTACGCTTAATAATTATAATTTCAAAACAATCTGGTCTCTAAGACAAAGGCTTTATCTAGTTTGGACCCACTGTTTACAGATAAAAAATTCTGTGGAACAGCCCCAGATCTATGGGGGGGGGGGCAATCCGGGGCCCATGCGAATACAGAGGGCGGCAAATCCAAACTTGGCAGATGAATACACTACTCAACTTCGATTACTGAGACATCCAGAACATTACACACATAAATATTTTTTTTCCCGCGGGGCGCGAAATGATGATGATGATGATGACAAAGTTATAAATATAGGTGGTCGGGGGCGGCATTACACAGATTTAGCCCCGCATACAAAAATTTCAAAATCCGGGACTGCAGTGGAAGCACCGGCAACGTTGTCACACATGGTGTTAAATGTTCTTGTTAATAAAATGTTGTGCAAAATAAAGATAATATAGACCTTTATAAAAACTGTTGTAGTATACATGAATCAGATAAAGTGCCATCCATAAATTACGTCACACGAATTTCATGTTTTGTTGATTCGCCCTTCCGTCCTTGTCAGAGGTGGTCACATTTGTGGGACCTCTAATTGTTGAGGTCACGTCGCTCAAATGCGCCTGATGAGGCACCCTGTAATATAAAGAGTAGCTCGCTTCAAGCGAGAATTAGTCAATGAAACAAAATAAATCTTATATAGCAAGAGATAGAATATATTTATTACATTTTTTGTTTCTATTAATATTACATGCACGATTATACATATTAACTCCATGGTTCTTAATACTTTAGATTTTGACATGACATTGACATTTGATGTCATGGAAATTATAACCTTGCTCTGAGATCCTTGCCCTCTTGTCACATAATGTCACACAACTGTTCGTGGCTTCGGCTGCGTGAAAAGACATTTTCGCTACAAAATTCGTCAAAAGATTGTACGACACCAGCGCCATCGATTAAAAAATGCCTTACTTATTTCTCATGGGACCAAATTGTCCGCACAGAAAATAGCCTATGTGTTAATGGCATTAATTAATAGCGGCTAGTTTCAATACCTTACTAAAATTTAACTGAAGTTTGCCGTCAAAACTCGACAGTAAAGTTACTCTAACTGTTACCGCTATTTCAGTATGAAAAACTTTAAATGCTTAACTGAGATCAAGGATAGACAATATTTCATAACTCTGGCGCAGAGGTCCCCAAACTTTTTTTTCTCATAGATCCCTTTTCCGATTTTGCTGGTTTCTGTGGATGTTTTTTTTTAGGTTTTGCAGACAAAGTGCATTGCAAATACTTCCCAGGCAACGCGGGGCGGTATGTTGGGATCCCCGTACCGAGAGGTGAAGTCAAGGTAACATTTTAGAACTTTCTTATCAAACCAGATAAATTTTCGTGAACCCCGCTTACGAATTGTGCACCTCTAATGTTTAGCCAAGCTAACGTGGACCCTTAGGAGTTAGGGCTCCAACTGGACCACATTGGGAATCAGTGCTCTAGCGAACGTATTCGCCAAAGCGTTTTATTTCTGCACTGAATAGGTATCAGTATATGTGTAAAAAACATAACATACTTTGAATATTATTACATTAGATTTTACGTAAAGGAATTGAAACAACATACTACATACATTATTGATTAATATAATAATTAGCTCTATAATCATCTTTGTAAAAAATGTGGTGCACCAATGACGGTAGGTAATTATATTTGGCCTTCGATAGTATGTAGAATAGGGTGAGGATAAACTATTCTTATTTATTTTAGTAAATCAAAACACAGAAAACCACCAAAAGTAGAATTTCAACTATTTGTAATCTGTTAGTAAGTTATTAAGTCCTTAGGCATCTCCAACTGTACATAATTTATACAGGATTGTCCGACAAATCAGCAAATAAAAAGTATCGAAATTTCTCATCTTCAATATTCTTCATTATGCCATATAGCTCCTTAATCTCCTCGTGCTTAAGATTATATCTTTCGTTTTGTAGTAGATACAGCGCAACCCTCGCTTCATCGGCGACACTACCGTCCATAATGCCTTTTATTACTGCTTTTATAAATTGAACCTTAGTGTCGTCACACTGAAAGTAGTCATTAAAGTAACCCTCAATACCTCCCTGATACAAATCGATGGCTGACTCAAAATAACTTTCCTTCAGCTGTTTTATTTCCCGGGCGACTTTTCGGCCGAAAATATAGCCGACTACTGATGGACCTTCACTTAGTTTTCTTTTTTCATTGTTAAAAATATCTGGCTGAGATTTCAAGCCCTGTCTTATGGACTTAAAATACATTATTGATAAATGTATACGAACGTATAAGTCAAAATTTAATTCGATCGGTAAAGAATGTCGCATCCAAGACAATATATTTTCCATAACAGGTAAAGGTGAAACATAAGTATCATCCAAGAATACTTGGTTATATTGTAAATGAATAAGGACTTCTTTAAATACATTCAAAAAATCGCTTCCTAATTTATCGCGAAGTACTGTCAAGAATTGCAGGAAACGGGTGCCAAGAATCTCAAAACGACTTTTCTGTACTTCTGCAGATTTACAAAGCAGCAAGCATTTTACCAACATTCTTAGATGCGTGTCTGTAACTCGCTTATTCTTTTTATATGTTTGGGGATCAAATTCTTGTAAATAATCTAGCAGTAAGTTCTCAATGAAATCTCCTCTTATATCTCTAAGTAGCGCCTCTATGTTACTTAAGATGTTCATTGCATCCTGACAGCCCTCTTTTTCAGAGCTTTGAATATCAATTCACAATATTCTGGTTTAATTTTTAGTGGTATTTTATCCAATCTCATTAAAGACTTACGGAAATGAACATGTTTTTCTGAAGAAAAATCAAAATTGATAATTAATTGCTTGAAAACATCCCACACTCGAGGATCGAAGTCGGGTCTACTAGGGAAATACTTCAGAGCTGCCTTGAGAGTAGCAGTAGGCCTTAAAGTGGCAGCTGTGATGAACGCATCTGCCTCTTTGCCTGTTCTCTCCGCTAGTACCAGAGCCACTCGGACCGTTCGCTTCCACGTCAACAGATCGTGGATGTACTTATCAATATCTGCTATTGGACACACAAGAACTTTATTAGCAACAGCTTTAGCGCCTGCGGCCGACAAAGCCGTACTGTTCATGTCTAGTTTCGGTCTTCCTGCATGCATGTTAGCTCTGATCGCGGCCGCGAAGCGTGTTAGAGACTTATTTTTAGGATCCAATGACTCCAGATAGCCGAAACACGCGCCCTGCAGTATACACAGTGGTCGTGCTATTGATTTTCCGATAGATTTATTATTGAGAACAAGGCGTCTCATTTCAGTTAGATAACGATCCATCATACCGGAACTTTCTGCAAAATATATAGCCATCTTGCGTAAGAACTGTTCCGGACGAATTTCATCTCTTTCAACCAAATCAATGAACGTTGATACATTAAGAACTGAGGTGTCATGTCGTAAAGCATTTAAGTAGGAAGCATCCGTTTGTATTAAAGGGACGAATTCTCGGAACAACGTTCGGCGAGCGATTTTGGCTTCGAATAAACGTCGAAGAAGGCCCTCTGCAGCGGATGAGTCGCGCTTTGCTAAAACTGCCACAGCCGGTATCAGAGCAGAACTTCCGATGTCTGCTTTATACTGTTGAAGCATGTCCAGAAGTGACGTCAGTAGCTCTACCTGCCTTTCTGGACTCGACTCTGCTTTAGCCGCTGCCAATAACAAATCCGGTAATTTTGTTTTATTATTTTACGCTCTTCAATATTGGTGGAATACTCATCGAGATTTGAAAAGTCCTTTAAGAAAGCTTCTCTTATTGCGGGTTCACACGCGCCAGTCTCCAGCAAGCTTCTTATGACAATTGCGTGTAGACCCTCGCGACAGTCCGCTTCCGACTCGCTGCCGTCTAGTCCGAGCCCCCTCGCGAACTCTAACAGCGCTTCCCAGGAGTGTTGGGGTAGACGCCACACAGCGGCGCGCTTTACCAGACTCCTCACCACGGTGGCTCTCACATTGGTTGGCTCGTTGCAGTGCTGCTCTAACAACTGCAAGAGTTGAGCAACTAGCTCCGGCTGCCCTCCACTCTTACTAACAAGTACCAGCAAAATGTATTGCCGGTTCTGTGGCGAACTTTCTTTTATAATTTTTTTACGCAGTTCGAATAATGTACGTTCGAAACTAAAGAAGCGATACTCATCGAAGAGTTTATCGAGGTACGTGCGAAGTGGTATTTGATAACAATCCATCCTGGTGCAATATCTTGCACACGTTATTTGTTCTGGCATACAGCTGAAGTCAACCTCCGTATAACATGTATTGTATTTCGAAGGTTTGCGATCTTCAAACACGTGAAAGTAGTAACTCTTTCTGCTTGGCAAGCACGGCTTATCGTATGGCCAGGCTTCAACCAATTCACCAATTGCCTTTTCGACAAAAACAAATTTCTTGAAAGCTGATCTCTCTTTAATGGGGAGCCTCATAATGAGAGGTTCAACATACTTGTAGTCTATTTGTCGGTTGAGATAGGTGGCTCGGACCAGCTTTAGAACAAGCTCTTTCGATTCTTCCGAGCTCAAATACTCCGCTAGAGCTCGCGTGTTTAACAACATGCTCGCGTACAGCTCTGGCTTCTTCTCAAACTTCTCCCTGTGGTGAGCCATTATATGTTTTGTGAGAGAGCGATTATATCTATTATCAAAATATTTTTCTGTGATTTCAAAAAATATATCAGCGTCCAACTTTAATACCACTTTCAAACTGTTATAGAATCCCTGATGGTTGTCCAAAAACTTTATTTTTAGTTCATCGTTATCGAGTATATTATCGAAATATATCTTCGCCACTTGCGGACACTTCTCACATAAAATTTTGAAGTGGTGAGGCGAGAGTTTCTCTAAAATATTTGGCGCTTCTGATATTATAAACTCGACGTGGCAGCGGCCTAGAAATTTTATCGCGTAGTTGAAATTGCTTTCTGAGTAATATATATAAAAATCTTCACATCTTTGCGGATCTTTTAAATGTAGATACAGCCAGTTCTTAAATTTACTCACGGCTGTAGTGACCATGTGTGGATATAGGTTTTCTTCCAAATACTTGGGATGAATGATGCTCTGGTGTTGTTGTTCCAAGAGCCACTTGGCTTTCAACGCCCTGCTGACGTACAACATGTCTTCGTCCTTGATGTTTTGCAGAATGTAGTCAACATTTCTTAGTTTCGAGGCTAGGTCTATCTTGAAGAGTCTATCTACAGGAGTTTGATCTGGAAGATCTTGAATCTGTTGTAATGGAACTCCTTGTTGGATTGCTTCAGTGACCAGAGAGTTGAGATGACGATGTCGGAGTCCCAAATTCTCTCCGCACAAAGTTATTGAAGTGTAGGACGTCATCTGTAATTGAAGAGAAGACTACAATTATTTAAATTAACTAATAACTTAATTAGTTTAATGCAAATAGAGTTCATCAGAGAAATTTCGGTTATTGACAAAAGTAACCGTGAAATCTAACAGCAAATGTTAGCAAATTTTCCAACGACATGTCTCATACGTAGAAAATGTATTTTTTTATAATTATTAACACGATCCAACAAGAGGTATGCTTTCTGTTCCTACAAAACGGTACTTCGTAAAGATACATGTAAGGTTTAATTCATTTTCGTAAATATTTTTAAAGTACCATAAATAACAAATGCAATATATTATTATCTACAAGTTCGGTAACGTAAGTAGGCCGAGAAGCAAAATAACAAAAAAAAAACGCAGTACTGTGCTTTTGATGTGAGCACCACAAGAATTTCTATAAAATCAATAAACAAATACAGATTTATTAAAAATGCAGGTGCGAACCCAGATCGGCCACACGGATGTGGCCACACGCCGAGCGGAATTTCATCAGGCTCTTACCTTCTTTGTTACATAAGTATCTAATACTGTACCTACGTTTTCTAGTTGAAAGAGTATTTAAAATACATCGCTAAACTGAAAAACACACTTCTTAACAAATTATAGTAATTATAATTCTTAAGGCGATACCTCAAGGTCCATTTTCATACATTTTGTTTCACCTTTAATCTGGGTAACTAAACAAGTATTGGCAAGTAAAGAATTTAAATTCACGTCTAGTTAGTGATTAGTTCTCGCAGTTAAAAGAAAAACGTAAAAATAATTAATAATCATGAATATTTCTGCCTTTAAAATTTAATATGACGAAATTCAAGACCTCAATGACCTCAAGGTCCATTTTCATACATTTTGTTTAAAATTTAATATGACGAAATTTTAAAGGCAGAAATATCCATGATTATTAATTATTTTTACATTTTTCTTTCAACTGCGAGAACTAATCACTAACTAGACGTGAATTTAAATTCTTTTACTTGCCAATACTTGTTTAGTTACCCAGATTAAAGGCGAAACAAAATGTATGAAAATGGACCTTGAGGTATCGCCTTAATGAGTCCATTTTCATACATGTTTCGGTTTTATCTGTAATTAAACAGTATTGGTAGTTTAATTTAATTATGTAAGTTCTCGCAGTTGAAAAAAAATGTAAAAATAATTAATAATCATGGATATTTCTGCCTTTAAAATTTCGTCATATTAAATTTTAAAAGCCGAAATATCCATGATTATTAATTATTTTTACGTTTTTCTTTCAACTGCGAGAACTAATCACTAACTAGACGTGAATTTAAATTCTTTACTTGCCAATACTTGTTTAGTTACCCAAATTAAAGCCGAAACAAAATGTATGAAAATGGACCTTGAGCTACCACCTTAAGTGATTCATTTTATTTAATAATACGGTTTAGTAGTAAATAAACTCCTTAACTTAGCAACACTAAAGTATACATCAAAACAATAAACATGCTGAATATAGCATGATGATGACATTTTCTTTTATACATTCATAATAATCTAATATTATGTGTAGCGTTTTTAGTGTTCTGCGGTTTTTAAATTATTTTGAAATATAATTGCTTCAGATATTCCCACTCATTAGTCACAGACAATTTTGGACTTACCAAAAGGACATTGTCACTTTTTGTATGGGCGCACGTACTTTATTTCGAACAAATTTTAACAAAAACATACACACATAGACAAAAACCTGGTGCTTGGTATCTTAAAATAATGATTTTCAGCCCTCCATTTAGAAGAAAAATAAAGAAGAATTATTGTCTTGGCAGAGTATCTCATTTTTTTTTAATGATTCTTCAAAAGAGGCAGAATAGGTAAATAGTTGAGGTAAATACCTAGATTTTTGTATTTTTTTTTGGTATATAAGTACCTGTCAGTTATTGCCGTTCATAAAGGGAAAATAAAATAAAAACAACAAATTGACATTTGCGGATATTCTATAATTTTTTTTTTTACAATTTTAACTTTGACTGTGTGTGCGTTCCAATGTAGCAAAATTTCAGAAATACGAAAGCTTTGATATCAATATAATTTTTAAGAATAATAAAATTAAAGAAATCTTATAAACAGAGGTCTTTAAAATTATATTTTTAAAGCTCGTTTTTAAGAGTTCTATCTTAATATATATATAAATTATCCTCGTTTAAAAGAAATCGGTTTTGGACATCTACTTTTATCTTGACTTTTCCTACTTTATCGTTGGCAACATCATCGTTTGTCAATCATGGAGCTTCGATCAACAAACCATGGAGCCACAATCTATAAATTTAACTGAATTGATTTCAATATTTCATGCATATAACGAAAGGCGCTGTAGAACTGTAATTTTTTTTACAATAATATTGAGTATTAAGTAATTCATATAGGTACCATTTATTTTTTTAAATAATTAGATAGGTACATATTGCTGCTAAATACGCGTGAAGATTTATTTAGCGAAATAAAAGTCCTAAAGTGTACCGAAGTAGTTGTGATAAATATGATGTGTACTTGTGATCATTATCGTCATAATCATTACTTCGTACGACAGCAGCATCTTGTTCTGTGGACAGCAGTCACGAATGCGTGGAACAGAACGTAATACTTACGAATTTTTTTTCATTGTTTCGTCATTCTTAGTCTTACTGGGTAAAACGTAACGTTATCGTAAAGTAGTGTAGGTTATCTTTATAGGTATAGTGTATTTGACTATAATTATGGATAAGAGACAAGATTGCATACATAATGCAAAAATACCAGGAAAATTATTCATTTTAATTTTAGCCACATGTGTAGGCGACGACGCCGTGTGGTTAGGCCCCGCCTTATTTACCGCATCTGATGCTACGACTAAGAACATTATTGTGTGCTGTGCCCAGTGAAACAAATAATTTAGATATTGCTCTTCTTGATACCTACTTATCCGGACTTCTACTTGATGTCGTGTACCTTATGAGTTACAATGCACGCTTCGGAAGCGTTATTACAACATACTCTGAACTTATCCTGCGAACGTCCGACCTAGGGTTTTAAATTTATATAAAGATAATAAAAAATACCTTAACTGTACAGTGTAGGTACCTACAAACGTGTGTTAAGTTTATATTCTACGTTTTATTAGTGTTTACATTAACATTTGGTACCTACATATAAACAACTTACATTTTATGTTTTTAATACGCTCGTTTTAACTGTTAATCATATTACACCTCACTCTTAAAAGACATGTACAACAGTGTCACTTGTTCACAAATTCTTTAATAAAACTGGTCCAAGTATTACGCATTCCGATGCAATAAGATCAACTTTCAAAGTTATTTTGAATAATACTTTTAAAGACTGAAATGACGCATATCAACTGTGGAAATAAAAATAAACTTTGTGATACTGAGGTGGGGATACCAGGTTAAATTATAAAATTCCCAATTTATATAATAAGTTGATTGACTTACAACCAAGTAAGTTATATCCATGGAGTTAATATGTACTACGTACACCTGGAGCGCTGACTGATGCCGGAAAAACGGTCTCGAAAGAGAATACTTTTTGGTAGCTGTGTCCTTGTCTAATATGGTGACAATGAAACATTAAAATATGGGACAATTTTTTTATTGTTGTATAGATTAGATTTACCGTTTTAATTATAAATACGATAGAATTTTCTTTTGAGTATTTCCGTGGGTAGAGGCCCGGGTATAACGTGTATACTAATAGTATTAACTTAGTTCAATGAGTTACAGAGTAGTGCTCAAATTTGCGGCAGCGTAACATACACGACGGGTCATCCACAGGACAGGTGAAACAAGACAAGTAGTAGTAGAAAATACGAAAGCTTTTTATCTATAAAAGATTTCTAAATCTGTAACCAACATTTTAGGAACTAGAACACAATGGGTAACCAATATATAATATTTATTGCTACTAAAGACATTAAACTGTATAGTTAGTTATAGACCGGACAACAGGGCCAAATTTTTTCCAAAACTTATTACAGAAAAAACTATATCTCGCGGGCGGAGCCGCGGGAAAAAGATAGTTGGTAATAAGTCGCTGTCTTATTTGAAATGACCGAGTATCAAGATGTTACAACTTACAGCGCCTAAGATATGTACTAATACAAAAAAAATAATGGTTCATAATATATGTATGTTAACACAAAATACTACCTTAGGCAATACTGAAGGAACTGCTTGTGGCTTTAACTTTTTCTTAGCTACTGTTAAATTCATCATCAGTAAAATTTAAGCTACAAACACATGCAGTTTTTGTCACATTACTGTCAAGGTTCATGGCATTAACTCACAAGGCCCTCTACTCTTTATTAACTGGAATCCTGAAAAAATAACGCGCAATTTAGACTATAATATTATAACTAGTAATGATGCTTGGTTTATGGTGTAAAGATGGCATAGCAATGCTATATATTTGTCTATAGCATGAATGGGCCGGTATGGTAACGTGACAGTTTGCTGTTAAGAAAATTAAGTACAAAAAAATCATTGAGCTGACATATTTTAGTGTAATAAATACATCACGTGACGATACTTTGACATTTCTAAATTGTAGTTTTTACCCTTTACTTCTCATATGAAACATTATATAAACAAAGATAATAGGATAATTTTATCCCACTATATAAAAATATGGTTACACTATTCACAATTTATCAATAAAACTTACCTATGAAAGCATATTCCACAACCTGGATAGGATTCTTGCTTACATCCGCTTACAACACAAGTATTCACCATAATTACGCTGTAACTTCTACGATTTAAAAAAAAGCTAGCTTAAAAGTTATTCAATCCTTCTTTATCGTCAAACCACAAATGTAAACAAACGCCATTTTGTTCAATAGCATTCATTCATTTTTTCAGTACATGGTGTTGCCGAAAGGTAACCTACAATAACTTCTACTATACGACTGCTATAATAATTCCATTTATTAATTTGTAACATAATAAAATATAGGATCTAAGAATTAGCAATTAGCAGACAATACTGTTTTATTTTATTTTTTATTACTGTAGTCTTATATAGATTTTTTATTTATGTTCTAATACTGCTATAAATATTGTTTATTTAGAAGGTAATGAACGTTGGCAATATGTGCGAGAGGGACACGGCTACCAAAAAGTGATTCTCTTTCGAGACCGTTTTTGCCTTACATCTATTGCTAATGCAAAATGAAATTTACGTTGTAGGCATAAAATATCTTTTCAGTATTAATGTCAAACGTCGTAAGCTCTCGGTACATATTAACTCCATGGTTATATCCAAATCACAGATTATCCAAATGGAATGTTTACGATAATCTATTCCGTGCCGAAGAGTATACCTTAAAAGGACCTTGCCATCTCTTTCTAATAGTATATACATTATATTGTCAGGACATTTTTATTTGTTAATTACCACATATTGCATGTACTTAATATTTATTATATTTATGAATAATGTATAAATATGTAATGTTTCAGTAAAATTTTAACCTGTACTTATATCAAATAATATTGTGCTACTGTATATTTCATGATTAAAAAGTAGTGTAGGTAGAAACATTAATATGGTTTGGGTTGTATTGGATTTTTTTGCTACGGAATATCTACCCTGCTATTAACTCAATCAAGATTTTGTGTCTGATATGGATAATTTCGAAGTGTGGATTTTTCTAACATTATTTGTTGGGAGAGGATCTTCTAGAGGTCGACTTCAGTAGGCGGTCGGGCGTTAAAATGAAACGAAATTCTTTCGATGTGGCTTCACACTGCGTTAAAAGTAGGGGGAATATAGTAATAGTCTCACGATCTCATATCATAGGACGGAAAAAAAATTGGTGAAAACTGGAGTATAGTTGCGTTTTTGACTACCAATACCGGACATAAACAGCCTAAATGTGTGTTCTTTAGGCATTTGGAATGGTGAGCAATATAATCGCTTGATGGTAAGCGCTACGACTAGACTGACCCTAAACAGTAGCGCACCATTACTCACAACTTTTCTAAGTCGTGCATGTACTGAGCTGCGTTTTTCACCCCAAGGTAAGATATAAATGATAAGCTTCATAATTTATAGCAATGACATTGGCTACAATATCTTTTAAATAAGAACAGTGCTTGCACATCGGTGATTCGTAGCTGAAATGGGCCATCTAATCCATCCCATGATGTGATGGGTCAACCCGCTACATCAAGTACAAATTCCTGATTCCGAGTTGGTATTAAAAAATTAACTAATATAAGCGGCGATAGCCTAGTTGGGTGTGGAACGGTCTGCCGAGACGAATGTCCGCTGATTCAAATCCCAAGGGCACACACCTCTGACTTTTCTAAAAAATCATGTGTGTATTCTTTGTGAATTTATAGTTCGCTTTAACGGTGAAGGAAAACATCGTGAGGAAACCTGCACATCTAAGAAGTTCTCTATAGGAATTTCAAAGGTGTGTGAAGTCTACCAATCCGCACTAGGCCAGCGTGTTGGACTAAGGCCTAATCCCTCTCAGTAGTAGAGGAGGCCCGAGCTCAGCAGTGGGCAAGTATATAATACAGGGCTGATATTATTATTATTATTATTATTTTGTATCATGACTGAATCTCGGCTTATAGACCGGGTTGCATGGTGCGGACGGGCCAAAGCCAAGTCTGCAGCAACATAAAGTAAAATATTGTTTATAGTGGGAAAGGTAAAAGAAACTTAATCGTGGTCCATCTGCAGAAATTTTCTCACTATGCGACAAGTTTTGAGGATGACTGATTTTTGAAGAGTGATGTATTGAAATTTTGGTAGATGAAGTGTCTGTAGGGAGTTGTGGAGCTGTGTAGGAATCACGCCCGTGGTTGACAAAACTATTGGGACTATTACTGCTTTTTAAAGACGCCACATTCGAATAACTTCGTCTTTAAGTTCAATGTATTTAGAAAGTTTCTCAGCTATTGTAGATTGAATGTTGTGAGTGTTCGGTATTGCTATATCTATGATGTAAGCAGACTTCTGGATTTTATCAATTAATATAATATCAGGTCTATTGTAGTGTATCGTTCTGTCTGTAAGTATGGCGCGGTCGAAGTAAAGTTTGTGTGTCAAATTTTGTAATATCACTGCCGGCGAATACTTGTAATAAGGTGTTGATGAAGCTATAAGTTTGTACTTAAGGGCTAGAGTCTGATGGATTATGTGTGCAACCTGATCATGTCTGTATTTGTAATCTGTTTGGACTATGGACTTGCAAGCTCCTGTAATGTCCTGAATTTTTTCCGACGAACTATTGCATCTTCTACACGTATCGGTTGGAAGGTTAGTAGCTTTTATAATATACTTTTGGTAGTTGCGCGTCTCTATTACCTGGTCCTGTATAGCGATCATGAACCCTTCAGTTTCAGGAAAGAGCTCGCCTCGAACGAGCCACTCGTTCGACGCATCTTTGTCGACGTTAGGTTGGCTCAGATTGAGACGATATCTACCATGAAGAGCTTTCCGGGTCCATTCCTTGATTTTGGTTGGATTATCTACTTGCGTTTTATTGGGCTGGGTACATTTATTACGCAAATTAAGGGGTGTAAACTTGGTATCATTAAACACTATTGCTGAATGTAGTTGGGAGTCGGTTTGTTTGTTATGGAAGTAATACCTGAGGGATGTTATTTGCTTACTATGAAGATGTGTTAATCTGCTTATTTTAGCTCGTAGATCTGCAATTTTTCTTTCCAGGCGTTTTTGCCAATGTGGTTTCGGTCGACTTACCATCAGGATTCGGTTACCATCAGGGTTATTGCAATTCGCGAGACTTAGTTTGCTCCCGTTGACTTTAGCTGCAGTCCATGCCGAACAGTATCAGACAGTCTGTAAATATTTGTAGTCGGTATCATTATTTACCTTTTGTGGTATTATTTTATTGTTAATGTAATTTACAATTTGCAGAATTTATATTTATGATTTTTGTTTGGGAATAAATGGTCTATTAGTTGGATCAGTATCTATAAAGCATTCGAACGCTTGGAAAAAGGTATCGACAATTTCTTGATTTCGTTCATCTTGTTCTTGTATTGTTACTTCGAGTGATTGAGTTTGTGTAAGGCAATTTGGTTGTATATTAATTACTAAGGAAGTCACTGTCAGGAAGTGTCAAATCATCTATAGTTGAATGTGGGGTCTGTTATGCTGTATTTTGTTCTAGAGTGTTTGTTTGTATTTCAAGATCGTTAATTTGTAGTTCTTGAGCTACTTGTTCCTTTATTACTGCAATTCTTTCAGGTGAAATTAAACGATTGTTAATTATAACTCTCCTCTGATCAGAGACACGCTGTTCGCTAACGTGTGCTAGGTGTGGGAAGGCGGTTACGCAGTGTTGGTGTAATAGTGTTCTGTAGGATGTTTTGTCTGTTTCTAACTTAGTTATTTTGTAATATGCTGCAATGATAGTCTCGTTATACTCGGTTGTCCATCTCATACGCTGCCCCAGTTGTTGTGTTCCCTGTATATATAAGTGTGATTGAATTTGTTGTGTCTGTTGTATTTGTGTGTGTGTCTTTTCTAAATCTTCTTTTACTTCTCTATAAATACTATCTATAGTTTGTTGTGGCAGTAGGTTATTACGTACAATTGCTCTTCGTTGGTCACTCAATCTTTGTCTGCTTACTGTCATATGTGGAAATTTTTCTTGAAATTTTGAATGTAACGGTTCTAGATAAGTTTTGGTGTCAGTTCCCATAGGTGTTAAATAAAGATATGTTCGTAGGATAAATTCATATCAGAGCTCCATTTCCTACGTGTCAAAGTGGTAATGGTGGTGGGCGTAGGGTTATCGACAGTCAGTGTCTCCTGCGCAACATCCCCCGACATTTGAAAACTGGCCGAAGATGGTGTAGATGATGGGCTAAATAATGGGTCAGACCCGGTGTAACTTGTGAGAGTATTAGGTTTACGAATAAAAGCCCGGTGGCGTAAACCTTCACGGCCGGTGTTCGCATTGCTGCCACGTCCAGAGCCGGCACTGGACGCGCCCCGACGACCCTCGGGCAGCGGAACTTCGGCTGTAATATATTTATCGATGAGGACCCGCCTGTTCAATTCAGCATCGCCAACGTTACCCGAACTGTAGCACCCAGCGTCGGCTCCAGATGCGCCCCGGCGACCCCCGGGCAGCGACCGTAAATTGTATCTCTTATTTTCCATTCTAAATAAATTGGGTTACCATTGCCACGTTAGCCACGCCGGTAATTTGAAATCGTGTGTCCGCCCCCCACGTGATCAGGTGGTCGATCAGGACGTGTGGTTGGATTTTTAGGGGGCTTATTATTATTATTATTAAAAAATTAGAGAGAGCCGTGATATCACTGCCTGACTTAATTCGAAACAGAGACTCCAGAATACCGTAGAATCAGTTGTAAAATTCTTCTGCGCAGGGATTACACTTAACCATTTTTGCCGAAGGACGTAATTTTTAGGAAATCTGCAAAAAATAATAATTATTATTAGTATGTTATTTAAATTGCTTCACATAAAATCGAATATAAAAATGTTAAAAAGAATTAAGTAAAGTTGAAATTATATAATGCAATATATTTAAAAAAAATAATTAAAATCTGGTAGAAACGGGAAAAGTTAAACTAATAGTAATTTGTGTGTTTAAAATCTTTATTTCAAACATTATGTGAACTTCTTTATATTAGTGAAATTAATGTAAAAGTCACGCAACATCGTTGATTACAATATTAATAAATACTGATGGTAGGTCTCTTATATGTGAGAGTCCGCCTGGGTAGGTACCACCGCAATGTCTATTTCTGTCGCTAAGCAGCAGTGTGTAGTTACTGTTGTGTTCCGGTTTGAAGAACATTGTAGCCAGTGTAACTACTGAACATAATGAGACTTAATATCTTATGTCTCAGGAAGGCGAGCGCAGTGGAATACCCAACAATACTTTGTAATTCAAGGTGTTGGATGGTGTTTCTACTATTTATGGGCGGACGTATCGCTTACCATTAGGCGATTGTCAAGCTCGTCTTGTCATTCAAAGCAATAAAAAAACTTAATACGAGTACACACGGAAAATCCATTTCATATTAAATTATTATATAACTTTAGGCTGCATGCAGCTCGAATGGGTTTTAAGTATTCATCCCGCATTATACTAATTAACAATATACAGGATTGTCCGATAAATCGGCAAATAAAAAGTATCGAAATTTCTCGTCTTCAATATTCTTCATTATGCCGTACAGCTCCTTAATGTCCTCGTGCTCAAGATTATATCTTTCGTTTTCTAGTAGATACAGCGCAACCCTCGCTTCATCGGCCACACTACCGTCCAAAATGCCTTTTATTACTGCTTTGATAAATTTAAACTTACTGACGTGATACAGGAAGTACTGATTAAAGTAATCCTTTAAACCATTATGATACAAATCGATGGCTGACTCAAAATATCTTTCCTTTAGCTGTTTTATTTCCCGCGCGATTTTTCGGCCAAAAATATAGCCGACTACTGATGGACCTTCATTTAGGTTTCTTTTTCTATTGTTAAAAATATCTGGTTGAGAATTCATACCCTGTCGTATGGATTTAAAATACATCATAGATAAATGTATACGAACGTATAAGTTAAAATATAATTCGATCGGTAAAGAGTGTCGCATCCAAGACAATATGTTTTCCATAACAGGTACAGGTGAAACATAAGTATCATCAAATAATACCTGGTTGTATTGTAAAGCACTTAAGGCTTCTTCAAACACATTCCGAAAATGGCTTCCTAATTTATCGAGTACTGTCAAGAATTGCAGGAGACGAGTACCAAGAGTCTCAAAACGATTTTTCTGTATTTCTTCACTTTTACAGAGCAGCAACCATTTTACCGACATTCTTACATGCCTCTCAGTAGTTCGATCACGAATTGAATTTATCTGGGCATAATATTCTTGTAGAAAATTTAACAGTAAGTCCTCAATGAAATCTTCTTTTACATCTTTAAGTAGATCTTCTATGTCAACTAAGATTTTCATTACATCGTCACGGTGCCCTTTATCCAGAGCTTTGAAAAGCAATACACAATACTCTGGTCTAATTTTGAATGGTATTTTAGCACATTTAATTAAAGACTTATGGAAATGAACATGTTTGTTTGTAGATAAATTTTGATTTATAATTAATTGCTTGAAAACACCCCACACTCGAGGATCGAAGTCGGGTCTACGATGGAAATACTTCAGAGCAGCCTTGAGAGTAGCAGCAGGCCTTAAAGTGGCAGCTGTGATGAACGCATCTGCCTCTTTGCCTGTTCTCTCCGCTAGTACCAGAGCCACTCGGACCGTTCGCTTCCACGTCAACAGCTCGTGGACGTACTTATCAACATCTGCTATTGGACACACAAGAACTTTATTAGCAACAGCTTTAGCTCCTGCGGTTGACAAAGCCATACCGTTTATGTCTAGTTTCGGTCTTCCCAAGTGTATGTTAGCTCGGATCGCCGCCGCGAAGTGTGTTACAGACTTATTTTTAGCATCCAGTGACCCCAGATAGTCAAGACACGCGCCCTGCAGTATGCACAGTGGTCGTGCTATTGACTTTCTGATAGTTTTATTATTGTGGACACTTTGTCTCATTTCAGTTAGATAACGCTCCATCATACCGGAGCTTTCTGCAAAATATGTAGCCATCTTGCGTAAGAACTGTTCCGGACGAATTTCATCTCTTTCAACTAAATCAATGAACGTTGATACATTAAGAACTGAGGTGTCATGTCGTAAAGCATTTAAGTAGGAAGCATCCGTTTGTATTAAAGGGAAGAATTCTCGGAACAACGTTCGGCGAGCGATTTTGGCTTCGAATAAACGTCGAAGAAGGCCCTCTGCAGCGGATGAGTCGCGCTTTGCTAAAACTGCCACAGCCGGTATCAGAGCAGAACTTCCGATGTCTGCTTTATACTGTTGAAGCATGTCCAGAAGTGACGTCAGTAGCTCTACCTGCCTTTCTGGACTCGACTCTGCTTTAGCCGCTGCCAATAACAAATCCGGTAACTTTTGTTTTATTATTTTACGCTCTTCAATATTAGTGGAATACTCATCGAGATTTGAAAAGTCCTTTAAGAAAGCTTCTCTTATTGCGGGTTCACACGCGCCAGTCTCCAGCAAGCTTCTTATGACAACTGCGTGTAGACCCTCGCGACAGTCCGCTTCCGACTTGCTGCCGTCTAGTCCGAGCCCCCTCGCGAACTCTAACAGCGCTTCCCAAGAGTGTTGGGGCAGACGCCACACAGCGGCCCGCTTTACCAGGCTCCTCACCACGGTGGCTCTCACGTGGACAGGTTCGTTTGAGTGCTGCTCCAACAATTGCAGAAGTGACGCGACTAGCTTCGGCTGCCCTCCACTCTTGCTAACAAGTACCAGTAACATATAGAGTCGATTTTGTGATGAACTGTCTTCTTTTATTTTCCTGCGTAACTCAAATAATGTCCGCTCAAAACTAAAAAAGCGATATTCATCGAATAAATCATCAAGAAGTGTACGTTCATGTATTTGCTCCGAAAATACCTGCGCATTGCATTTCCCCTTTTTTTTTTTAATAATGCGTTTCATGACTTTACGGCCATAGTGAGGATAACTTCTGTCTTTAAATATATGGTTGTCATAGTTGTGTCTTATCGGTAAAGACGGTATTTCATATGGCCAAGCCTCGACCAGTTCCCCTACCGCTTTTTCCACAAAAACAAGTTTCTTAAAAGCTGCTCTCTCTTTAACAGGGAGCCTCTTAATGAGGGTTCAACGAACTTGTAATCCACGTGGTTACTGAGGTAGGATGCGCGAGCTAGTATAAGAACGAACTCCTTAGACTCCTCTGAACTCAAACACTCCGCTAGAGCTTGCATGTTTAACAACATGCTCGCGTACAGCTCCGGCTTCTTGTCGACCCTGTCCCTGTGGTGAGCCATTATGTATTTCGTGAAGGAGCGATTATACCTATTACCGAAATATTTTTCTGTGATTTCGAAAAATATGTGAGCGTCTAACTTTAATACCACTTTCAAACTGTTATAGAAACCCTGATTATGGTCCAAAAACTTTATTTTTAGTTCATCGTCATCGAGTATATTATCGAAATATATCTTCGCCACTTGCGGACATTTCTCACATAAAATTTTGAAGTGGTGAGGCGAGAGTTTCTCTAAAATATTTGGCGCTTCTGATATTATAAACTCGACGTGGCAGCGGCCTAGAAATTTTATCGCGTAATTGAATTTGCTTTCTGAGTAATATTTATAAAAATCTTCACATCTTTGCGGATCTTTTAAATGTAGATACAGCCAGTTCTTAAATTTACTCACAGCTGTAGTGACCATGTATGGATATAGGTTTTCTTCCAAATACTTGGGATTAATGATGCTCTGGTGTTGTTGTTCCAAGAGCCACTTGGCTTTCAACGCCCTGCTGACGTACAACATGTCTTCGTCCTTGATGTTTTGCAGAATGTAGTCAACATTTCTCAGTTTGGAGGCTAGGTCTATCTTGAAGAGTCTATCTACAGGAGTTTGTTCTGGAAGATCTTGTATCTGTTGAAATGGGACACATTGTTGAATCGTCTCAGTGACCACAGAGTTGAGGTGGCGATGTCGGAGTCCCAAATTCTCTCCGACCAAAATGATAGGTGTGAAGGGTGACATCTGTGAAGCGATAAAATACAACTAATTAGTCATGAATAAATAAAGCGAATTTAGTTGCATAAAGCTTGGTCAACAAATATAAATGGTAGGTTCTTAGGCGACCTAAAAGTTAGAACTCAACTATTGTTTTGCTAAACTGTAGTGTATAATTTATCAAATCGTGGCATTATTATGCATATTTGAGGAGATAATATAAGATCAGGCCGTTTGTAAAATAAAATTATTATTAAGATAAGTATAAGTATAAAGAAAAGTATTGGTTTGACGAACGCTCATCGCAAAGAGAATTAATAATTACATTATGACAAACTAGATTAATACATTTTGTTAAATCTATGGTGTACAATGGGCGGCCTTATCGCTACAAGCGATTTCTTACAATTATATTACATTTAATATACAGTTATATTAAATGTAATATAACTGTATAACTATATATTTCATCTGTGACTTTTGAGTTACTTGTACCTATTGCCTATCGGTAAACGAAAAGATCATTTTGAAGTCAACCTCCTACGGCCTACCTCAATGACAGGTGAGACTCGTATAAACGAGGACGTTATGGAACTAGTACCAGCTGGTACCTACTGTTATTATGAAAGCCGTACCGAAGTTAAGTCTATATGCCTTCAATATCAAATCAACGTAATAAACCTTAATTCTGCATGAAAAAGTTGCAAATTTATTTATAAACATAAAATAATATACTCCGTCTAACTATTTTTGGAGTTTTTTTTTGATAACTGCAACCAGCGTGAGTTGGCCAAATTTTATTTTCGCATACGCCTACATAAAGATTATAATATTAGCATTAGACGGTTTTCTAAGACTAGTTCCAATTTAAAAGCGACCCGATTCCATTTATTTATAAATTTATATATACATACACACTATGACTTCTCGAACTTACCTTATTTATTTACGTTTCCTATGTTAATTCAGCAATTAATAATACATTTTCCTCCTGCAAACCAATGATTGAACTAAATGCTGTATTACATTCAGTTGCGCGAAATAAAACAAACTGCAAACGAAAATGATGACGAAAATAGATTTGCAAGGTCGTAGCGGATGTATGCACTATACCAATAAGTATTAAAAATATATTAAGTAATGCTTACGAAAAGTAGTATTTTATTTAGTGGTAAATAATATAAAAATCTTTTTAAAACCATTCAATATAAAATCATGTATAAATTTGAAAATACAGTTTTGCGAAAAAGTTGTTGGCAACATTTCAATTTTGGCGGGAAATGTGCGTAGCGTGAAAATATTTTTTCGTGATCATGATTATAAAATTTCGTGGTGATGCCGTGAGTTTTGTGGCAAAAGTGCAATCAACGGTGATGCATGAGATTCATTTCGTAAATATCATAAGAGGAAATAACATTACTAGGCAATGGTGAGTAAATTCTCCACAATCCACGAATAAGTATTCATGATATGTGTCCATAATTTCAAAGATAAAATTCTTATAATAACTAATTATTATATTCTGTTTGCGAGAAACTAAGGTTTTCCTTCGAGTGCATTAAATTATTTGTGTGTACTTAAAATATACCTCCCTTTAAGCCGCTAGCGAATCACCTGTGTCGCGGCTTATTGAGCAATCCGCCACTGGTATGCCAGTGAGTTAGAAAGAGGTGGTAAATGTAATACTCTTCGGAGATTTGGCCAATATCGAATGCCTAGAGAATGATTCTTTTCAAGATGGTTTATAATTCTTCCCAGTTCATCATAAAATTTATAGAAATGGATGTGTTTGCTAACTTCATGCCAACCTTGTGCAAGTTTATGTTTCCTGTTCAATAATAAACATTTTATAACTTGTTTAAAGTTTTTATTACAAGATAACTTAAATCAAGCTGTTAAATTAATAACATTTAACAAATAAATACAGTGGCCAGTGGAAATGTATTGATTTACACAAATTCAAAATTACTATCAAAGAAAGCAAAGTAAAGTTTATTGAAAACTAATATAAAAATAACAGTTTATGTATTTAGTGCTTGTTTTGCAATTTTTACTATATTATGGAAAATTATTGAATTGTGAATAATAAATTATTAAATATTGTCTAAGGGCCAATTGTACACTAATCAAGCATCAGCCAGTAGATATTTTTAATTATTAGACATCAGAATTAAAGACATAAATAAAGATACTTATTTCTTTTTATTTCTCTCTATTGATATTACTATATCAATAGAGAGAAATAAAAATAATAATAATAATATCAGCTCTGTATTATATACTGTCCACTGGGCACGGGCCTCTTTTACTACTGAGAGAAATATTTGAATAAAAACCAACTTCCCAACTTCGACTATCTATACAATTTCTAGGGCAAATCATGTTTTTCACACTGAAAAACTCATGAAAATCATTGGCCTGGAAATTCACTCTACTTCTTAAAGGAACCAAAGACCATTTACAGCTATTCGGCTAATGAGGCGAATAATTATTTATGAATAAATAATGATAAAGTATCAAACTATGTCATTACATTTACACTGGCCACACACAAAAACCTAAACATACATTACATATACAGAGTAAATATAATCTACAACGGATATCTTCCCAAGATTTGTAGTCAGAGAGGGGAGTAGAGAAAATGTTATCAAACAAGTTATGTATTGGTATACACAAAACTTAAAGAAAAATAAAGTCCATAAGGGAAATCTGTGTTTGAAGATTTACAAATTGTAAATATATTTATTTCAACTCAATCAACTTTTATGTCAGGTTTGAAGTCAGCACCTTTATCTTCTTTCCATGATTCTTGACACTTTAAAATCATTGAAAATAGCTGCAATAGCATCATTGACTGATTAGTAGGCCGACGTAAGTGTGTCGCGTTCGGAGATCGGCCTGTGTACATAAGGTTTCAACAGGCCGGCATAATTGTGTCGACTGCCGACGGGTAATCATCTCTCGTCAGTCGACATTCTATTGGACCCCAACTCCACTTACCATCAGATGCAGTGGGGTCACTTTGCCGTATCTGTATAAAAAGAATACGGCAGAATATATAATTTAAAATATACTTGGAATATGAATTAGAAAAAAAAAATCTACATCAAATTTACCTATGGTATGATTACAAGGCTACCATTCTATAATCAACCAACTGTAGTAAATAATACATATATCTCAAAATACAGGATCACATAAGCATTACCCATCTATATTGACCTGCTAAGAGCATAATATAAATGTATATAGTTGAACTGCAAGTCCATACAATGCTGTCTGAATGATTAAGACATGGCAAAATATTTAGAGCATATTATATTTCATACATAAGACACCTGAGAAATAGTTGTTCTGAAACAAACTCTGGGGCCTTATTCTCTATCCCGCACGTTATTTTAACAGTGCTTAACACAACGCATCATGTTTAGGACTATAGAATTTTGACTTACAGAATACCATTCCACGCACATTTCTCGAAGATAAAATGAAACGGCCGCGTTACGTGTTTACACTATCATACAGAATAAGGCTCTGAACTGTTGCTAGTATCCATTTAAGTACAATTTTTTTCAATGTTTGGTATAAAATATACAGAATTCATAACTACCTTTGATCGAAAAGGTTTTTGCTATTTACTGTACACATCAAATTTTATTTATAATAGGAAATACCAACAGAATTTATATTTAAAACAACAGAGAAGCATGCGTTAATGCGTGAAGAGGTAATTACATCGCCGATTTTCCATTACATACAAAATTTCATACTATTCAAATAACTCATTTCTTGCTCAACTTAATTTACATACAATTTGAACATGGAAAATCGGCAACATTTGTTATGTTCCCATGTTACTTTGCTATGAGGCATATACAAGATGTACCAATATCATCATAGTGTTAACTTCTTTAGGTGACAAAGGGAATGTGACGCAGCCAGTACAAATTCTAGAAAAAGACAACTATACGTCTCACACTTTTTCTCTCACATTTTTGAAACTGTATTAAAAGTTTGACCAACCAGTTTTCAAACGTCCATTCTTTATAAAGGAGATAATATTTTGGCCCTCACTTGATACAGTCACATATTCTCAAGTAGTTATCCGACTCGTGTGCCAGAGAGAGAGAGAGCAATCCTACTAATATTATCAATGCAAAAATTTGCGAGGATGTATGTATGTTTGTTCCTCTTTCACGAAAAAACTACTGAACGGATTTGGATGAAATTTTACAGTTATATTAGTTATACATCAGAATAACACATAGGCTACAATTTATAATGATTTTGTGTAATTTGGTCATAACATAACGATACATATCAAGTAAGTCGAAAAAAACATTATCCCGGAAAACTCTTTCACTCGGGCGAAGCCGCGAACAAAAGTTAGTATTGTATAACTGAATTATGAACTATCGGTATACATTGATATTACAAGAAAACTATTATGATACCATACAGTATAGTGAAGACAATGTTAACTAACATTGGTGAAATGCCAGTTCAACTAATGTTTGGTTTCCTCCCCCCTCTTACTAATCTCAACGTCTGTATCTACAGTCCAGACCAGGTCCGCCAGGTTCTCTACTTCTCTTTGTTCAGCGCCTCTATGAATTCCTCCAATTTCTCCTGCACTTGTCTTACTCGCTCTGAAAATTAATATTCAATTTTTAGTTGGTTGTATATAAGTGTCGGGTTATGTTGGTAATACTGCAATGGTACTCTTTTATTGGTAGTAGGTCTATCATATGTGTAAGTCCGCCTCGATAGGTACCATCGCAATGTCTTTTTCTGCCACCAAGCAGTAGTATGTAGTCAATGTTGTGTTCCGGTTTCTCGGACATTGTATCCAGTGTAACTACTGGATATAATAAGACTTTACATCTCATGTCTCAGGATGGCGAGCGCAGTGGAATATCAAATAATACTTTCTAATTCAAGGTGTTGGATGGCGTTTCTACTGTTTATGTGCAGTCGTATTGCTTACCATCATACGAACGGCAAGCTCGTCTCGACACTCAAAGCAATAAAAAGAAAGATAAAATCCGAAAAATAGTTTTATTATGAAGTAACAATTTAAGTTTTGTAATGACCTTACTGTTTATGGACAGTCATGTGGCAGGCGCAACTTGCTCGTAATTAGTTTGTATAAATAAAGTACTCACTTAATTCTTCCGCCAGCTCCACTCGTCTGCCCGATAACAATTTCTTCTTGAGTTCCGGGTCGGCCGCCATCTTGAATTAATAATTTTATTAAACACGTATTCTATTATATTGACTTTTTTATATTTTTATCGAAGTCATCTTAGTTCTTTAGCGATTAATTTTGCCCGAAGTTTGACCCTCTCCCTTAAACGAGAGACTGCATGCAGAGTGGACTGCTAACTGTACTGCCTACGACTACCATAGCCAGTGTAAGAATATTATTTTTGATTCTTTGCAATCAACACTTTTTAAATTTAAGTTTGACGTTTTAGTGGGATATATAATTTCTGCACAACACAACCTACCCAAAATATTCTAACTCCTCTTATTTCAGCATACCAAATTCAAACCACCCCAATACTGCCTTGTTAAGATCAAAAGCGGTAATTTAAAAAAAATCAAAATCTTGATTTTTATGTCGTCAGATAGCTTAAAGAAATAACCATCCAATGAACTTACCTAAATAACGGTATCTTGTTTAGAACTTGTTAAAAAACCTTAAGAATTTTCTTTATCTCAGTTTTACATACAAAACTATAAAAGTATATTTACAAAACTTCGATTATCTCGAAATAAGGTTTCCCTGACACACCGCTTTTGCGCTTAGCCCGGCAGAATATCCCCTAGCGGATCTTACCTCATCCAGCACTTCCCTGAGCTCCCTGTCGAGTCTGGCAGCCTCCCTGTTGCCGATCTGTTGCCGTAGGGCGTTGGCCGTGGTCCTCAGAGTGGCCTGCACCCGCCAGAACATCACCACCTCGCAGCACTCCTTCTGGGAACAAACATTAGTTCAGCAGTGCTGGGATACGGCAGTAGTTTATATATGGCCAAGTGACTTCACTGCACACTGTGGTATGGTGTCCAGATAGGGTATCGATTGGGGGCCGTTCAAGTATTACGTAACACAATTAGTGGGGGTCTTGTAGAACATTACGATGCGTTACAGGGGCGGGAGGGGGCTTTCGTACAAAGTGTTATGTAACATTGGATTTTTTAAAAAAAAAAAAACAATAACAAAGGTATTTTAGCGACTTTCCGGTGTTTTGCGTAAAATAATTGTAAAAATTAGAAAAAAAATTGCAAACATAGAGTTGCATAACTTTTGGAGGGGGGAGGGGGGGCTACTGGAAAACGTTACGGCGCGTTACATGACAGGGTGGGGGGTTCAAAAATCTTCAAAAATTGCGTTACGTAATACTTGAACGGGCCCTTGACGGTACATGATAATCCCAAATCAGTCATTATGACGGCCTGTTCGCAACTAGGTATTCACAGGCCGGTCCAGGAATGCGATACATTTACATGCCCCACCATGGCGAAGGTTAATATCTATTGATATTCTTATAAATAGTATGCTACGTAACATAAGAACCAGCGCATTATTAATAATATAATAATACCGCAGTGGAATATCAAACAATACTGTGTAATTCAAGGTTTATGGGCGGTCGTATCGCTTACCATCAGGCGAACGACAAGCTCGTCTCGTCATTCAAAGCAATAAAATAAAGAACTATATTACATATAGCTCCAAGTGTCAGAATCCAGGGTCATCCGATTTATACACCATAATATGTCCAAAGACAATAATATATTATACTGCCATTACATCTAAGAGTCGATAAAATCTATACCAAATATGAAAATATTGTAAAATTATATTTACCCCATTTCCATTCTGTTGACTGTACAAATAGAAGCTTTTTCTGCAATCGCGCGCTCGCGTCTGGGCTTTTTGTAAGAAATTCCTGAAATAAAAGTAATATCGATATATACAGGATGTTGCAAAAAAGTGAGATCAATATTTTAATGGTAGTATTATAAAGGTACTGTATTGTAAAAGTACGTATGATTAAAAATCGATGAATTTTTATTAAAAAAATATGCCGACTTGTCTCATTGAATATACATTAACTAACCCTGGAATTCACCTCATACGATTCATGATTACCAGTATTTCATCATATTTTATGCGGACATACAGTAATAGATGTTGATGACTATTAAATATTATCCATTCTAATTACCTACTACGACTACACAACATACCCCCTAGTACGGGACCTAACTATAGCTGAAAAATGATGTTACTTCCCTACCTACCCCTGAAAAAAGGTGTAACAAAACTTACTTAAGATAAACAGGCCTCCACGTCTCTCGTATATAATCATTGTCGACTTCTATTCCTTTGCGTCGTAAGTTATCTCTTACAGCGACTACCTCGTCATACGCCAGTACTGGGCGGGTGGAGCCGAGCCTCTCAAGCTCTCCCTTTACTTCCGCGCGTCGGTTTTGCTCTTCCGTACTCGATTGCCAGTACAGCCAGCGCTCTTTGAACCCTGGGCCTGTTGGAATGAGGACATTGTAATGGTCAGGTTGTCCAGGGACTTTCCCGTCCTCACACCCACCGCTACAACTCCTATAAGCCAGGATCAGCAGTGGCACGCATAATCACACCGAGCGGTGAAGCTCGGCGAGTCTCAGGGAAAACTAATTTATTATCCATATAGAAAGTTGGGTTGCCTAGTAGCAATAGTACTAATGATTTTTTTTTATATTACACCTCTGCAAAGTGACCCCACTACACTTGATGGTAAGTGGAGAGAATGACGACTGACGAGAGATGATTTCCCTCCGACAATCGACACCATTATGCAAGCTTGTTGGAACTGGATATACATAGACTGATCAAGGAACGCGACGCACTTACGTCGGCCACTATCGCTATCCGGGCGGATGTAAAATATATCCTTCGAATAGCACAAAAAAAAATAATTAAAAGCGCCATGGCGCATCTGTCCAATTATTATTGTATCCATCGCCATATCATGCTTGAGAGATGTTCATGTCACCTGGTTTGTAACCCTGATGTTTAGAGTAAGAACCAAATGGTGACGAAACGACAATATTATTACTCTATCCTTTATAGATATTTTTAAAGCTTGTTACTAAAACTAGTTAACAATTTTTTTTAAATTCGATTCTTGAAAATTTTACGGTACTTGAGTAAATATCACAGTCCTTAGACTGTGTTGATAAATGAGCCACACTGCATTATCTATAGGTCGCTAAACTAAATATAAATATTATTTTTCAGTCACTTAAAAATAATTCATAATCACTATGCAACAAAAATCATATACAGGGTGTTCTAAAACACAGGGATCATATCAATATTTACATATATCACATGATGTCAATATTTACATATATCACATGATACGCACCAGTAAGTTCAGTGAGGTCCTTCTGGACCGCCTGGAGTCGTTCCTTAAGCGCGGTGTCCATGAGCGACACGGCCGCGTCCCAATCCGCGCGCGAGTTCACGCATCTGTCTTGCAGGGCGTTTAGCTGCAGCACTCGCAGGACCTAAGAATTAAATATATTTATAAGAAAACATTTCTAATCATACAACGTGAGATATACTAGTCTTTGTTAGTTAGGTATTAATTAGACATTAAAATTTTTAATAGTTACACTAATGTGAAGCAGTTTTTATGTTTCGTTTTTGAGATATTTGAAGGTAGAACCAAGATTTATATCTAAAAGTCAGTATAACTTCAAGTTCTGTGGAACCGTTTATTTCATAGGTCAGTCATCACTATGGACGTAAGGTGGGGAAGAGTGGGGGGGAACAAGGGTGGTAGGCTCTCATCATAAAAACGTCGCCACCCACCATAGAAAAACCTTGCGTTTAAAGAGCCACGCGTGGTTCAGGCTTTTCATTAAAAAAAATTTTTGTTCCTGACCACTGCCTTTCTAGAAAAAACCCGTATCAATTTCCAAATGGCCATCGCTTACCATTATGATGCCATGGACTCTTAGGGAGGGTGCGCTCAGTTGAAAAACATATCTTGTAGGCAAACACTTAAATGTCATTCCTCAAGGAATACTTCCACGAACTGTTTCTTAACTTGGTTATACGCTTAATACTATTTTAACTCAATCTCAAATCTAGATTTAACCAAAACACTCACGTCCTGCGCTCTCTCCTCCCAAGTATGTCTTCGGAGGGCTTCATCCACAGCCTGTTTCTTGACCGGCTCGTACACAGCGTCAGACTCGCTGGTCCTGGTCATCAGCTCCGAGAACTCGTCGCGCAGCGCGTCCCTGCCCGCGCGTATGGACTGCACCGGCAGTTCCTTCTCCGCCCATTCGCGCAGTTTGATATCCACTGATGTGTTGAATTTGTCTGATGGAAATTGTGTTAGTGAACACTTTTGGACTATTTATGATTTTTTTTAGTCATAACTGGTTTGTTTCCTTAAGCATATGCTCCTTTTTTCTGTTTAACCGCAGTTAATATTATGTCTGTTTCTGTAGATTATAAAATAAATAGTAGACAATATTTTCCCCGTTAAGCTAAGTATATATGTAACTTTATTGTAAATAGAATATTAAAAGTCTAGAACTAATAAAAAGGGTTAAAAATAATTTTCCACAAAAACATTGGCTGGCGCACAAAATATAGAGCATAAAATCGTTTGGAAAGGGTAAAACTTGAAACCGATCACAAAACCAAGCAGATCCAATGATGAAGTGAAATGCTTTATCGAACCTATTCTAATGACTCAACCTATAGTGTCTTCATCAGCTAATTGTAAAAATGTAAATAAATATCTACCCACCTATAAATCAGACGTACGTGCACTCACGCATTTTATCCTTGGAAGGGTAGGCAAAGACGCAACTAGTTCACCTATATTTCGCCATGCTTATTTAGAATTTAAGCCTCTTTTGAAAGACATATTGTCATAGCACAAAGGAAGTAGCTTAGAGAGGAATAAGGAGAATGGCAGAATCGATTGATCCCAAAAACTTGGTATTTTTAAAGTGGGTAGATACTTCATTACATTTTATTAATTAACTGCTGAATACATCATACCTTCATGGATACACGTAATCTGACATTCTAAACAATGAGTATTGAGTATATGCACTTGAAAATGATATCAAACACCATAATGGATGGTACGGTTTTCAATGTAATCTATATTTTATTAACGACATGACAATACATGGTTATTTCTCATAAACTCTTACTAAAATCTATATCGTAAGGGTCCAGCCACACGGTCGTGTTTCCGTTGTCTTTGTGCTTAAACTGGACTTGACGTGGCACCGCCATTGCTGGATAGAGTTATTGTCACTTTAATAATGTTAAAAGACACATCTTAGAGGTCTTTTTGAGATTTCATTGCAAGTCTTAATTACGATAAGATACCTTATTATAAATAAATCTAGAGGAGTATTTATTATTCCTGTAAAAGAAGATCATTATGTTGCTGTGACATTTCTTTACACCATGATTGAATTTACCACTGAAGTATGTAATTTCTTTGTTTTATTAATATACCCCTTTATTCATAGACTTTATTTATCTAAGGACAGAGCATTGCTGTGATAACAAGTCCGTTTCTCAGCTTTGTTTATCTGATAGCTAACTAGATTAAAGTTGTATCTCAATATTAGCCAATCACAACGGCCCTATGTCTACGCACTGCGAAGGCTGCCATGCCGTCAGCACGGAGAAACAGACTTGTTATCACAGCAATGTTCCGTCCTTAGATAAATAACGTCTATGAATAAAAGTGTTAATGTTCACTGGCATCGAGACTTGTCCGTGGTTATACTTCTGAGTAAGCCGACATCATGCGTGCAATTGACCGTGAAAGTTGTTCGAAAAGTGTGTTCTTTTAGCTTCACATAAAACACGAGACTCACCGACGTCGTCAAGCGCCGTGGCGGCGGCGGGCAGGTAGATGGAGTCGAAGACGCGGGCGGCGGCCTCGTGCCACAGCGCGGCCTGCAGGCGCAGCTCCCAGGCGGGCGCGGGCACGGCCGACAGCTCGGCCGACTGGTCCAGCTCGCGCTGTCTGTGTATGTATCGCGAGACTCACCGACGTCGTCATGCGCCGTGGCGGCGGCGGGCAGGTAGATGGAGTCGAAGACGCGGGCGGCGGCCTCGTGCCACAGCGCGGCCTGCAGGCGCAGCTCCCAGGCGGGCGCGGGCACGGCCGACAGCTCGGCCGACTGGTCCAGCTCGCGCTGTCTGTGTATGTATCGCGAGACTCACCGACGTCGTCATGCGCCGTGGCGGCGGCGGGCAGGTAGATGGAGTCGAAGACGCGGGCGGCGGCCTCGTGCCACAGCGCGGCCTGCAGGCGCAGCTCCCCAGGCGGAGCGCGGGCACGGCCGACAGCTCGGCCGACTGGTCCAGCTCGCGCTGTCTGTGTATGTATCGCGAGACTCACCGACGTCGTCATGCGCCGTGGCGGCGGCGGGCAGGTAGATGGAGTCGAAGACGCGGGCGGCGGCCTCGTGCCACAGCGCGGCCTGCAGGCGCAGCTCCCAGGCGGGCGCGGGCACGGCCGACAGCTCGGCCCCCTGTTTATCCTCGAGCTGTCTGTGTATGTATCGCGAGACTCACCGACGTCGTCATGCGCCGTGGCGGCGGCGGGCAGGTAGATGGAGTCGAAGACGCGGGCGGCGGCCTCGTGCCACAGCGCGGCCTGCAGGCGCAGCTCCCAGGCGGGCGCGGGCACGGCCGACAGCTCGGCCGACTGGTCCAGCTCGCGCTGTCTGTGTATGTATCGCGAGACTCACCGACGTCGTCATGCGCCGTGGCGGCGGCGGGCAGGTAGATGGAGTCGAAGACGCGGGCGGCGGCCTCGTGCCACAGCGCGGCCTGCAGGCGCAGCTCCCCAGGCGGAGCGCGGGCACGGCCGACAGCTCGGCCGACTGGTCCAGCTCGCGCTGTCTGTGTATGTATCGCGAGACTCACCGACGTCGTCATGCGCCGTGGCGGCGGCGGGCAGGTAGATGGAGTCGAAGACGCGGGCGGCGGCCTCGTGCCACAGCGCGGCCTGCAGGCGCAGCTCCCAGGCGGGCGCGGGCACGGCCGACAGCTCGGCCGACTGGTCCAGCTCGCGCTGTCTGTGTATGTATCGCGAGACTCACCGACGTCGTCATGCGCCGTGGCGGCGGCGGGCAGGTAGATGGAGTCGAAGACGCGGGCGGCGGCCTCGTGCCACAGCGCGGCCTGCAGGCGCAGCTCCCAGGCGGGCGCGGGCACGGCCGACAGCTCTGGGTGACTGGTCCAGCTCGCGCTGTCTGTGTATGTATCGCGAGACTCACCGACGTCGTCATGCGCCGTGGCGGCGGCGGGCAGGTAGATGGAGTCGAAGACGCGGGCGGCGGCCTCGTGCCACAGCGCGGCCTGCAGGCACAGCTCCCCAGGCAGGCGCGGGCACGGCCGACAGCTCGGCCGACTGGTCCAGCTCGCGCTGTCTGTGTATGTATCGCGAGACTCACCGACGTCGTCATGCGCCGTGGCGGCGGCGGGCAGGTAGATGGAGTCGAAGACGCGGGCGGCGGCCTCGTGCCACAGCGCGGCCTGCAGGCGCAGCTCCCAGGCGGGCGCGGGCACGGCCGACAGCTCGGCCGACTGGTCCAGCAGCTCCGCGCGCGCGCGCTCGAACAGCTCGTCGCGGTCCAGCTCGCGCTGTCTGCGAGCACCGGGGGGACGTCCGTTCAAATATCGAACTAATTTCTTGTACTCACAAAGTTCATTTTAAAACAAAAAAGAAAAAGTGGCGCCCTCACATAACTCCAAAGTCCATAACCGCGGCGGACGCGCCACCGGTAGCGACAGGTACGATGACGTTTGACAGCGCGCTCGTCACGTGTCAAACGTCATCGCGTGTGTAGACACTTGTTTAAGAGTGTATAGAAATACGTGGTACGACAATAATATCCCCGTGATTATCTCGCTCGTCAAGCCGGCCCTTATGTAATATTAATTCTATTACAATGACTTGGTCAAAATGACAAATAAAAAAACTACTCACAAAACTTCACATAATTTTACTACTGCCAAGTATATACTACACATCTCTCAATCTAACTGTACTTAAAATGTTAATCCCAACTTTCTGGAACACCCTTTATAATTTAATTAACCACTGCCGCTTTCAAATTAATATTATCCATACCATAAATATTGGAAATATTCAAACCAACTTCAAAAAAGCTATTTAAGTACATACTCAATTTTTTTTTCTAATACACCCTGTATAACGCATACCTAGGGAAAGTATTCTTCCACTCGGTCTCCAAGTTGAACCTCATCGCCTTGAACGCGTCGGCCTGCTGCTCCACCGACGCGCGCACCATCCGCCAGAAACAATCCGCCACTGCCAGCGACAGGTTCCGAGTGGTCACCTGCGACGGGGTCACCAGACCATCCCTAGAACGATGGTAATTATGACCTTCTTAATTTTCAGGTAAATGGTATCCACTTATAACCATTTGTATGAGAGGCTAGTGCCTGTTTTAAATTGAGGAAAAGTTACTTAACTTCTTATCTCCATGATGTATTTACAAAATTTATATACAAAATGTCAAACACATCCAAAAGATTCAGATGCGCTACCAGTCTTAGATGGAAAGTGATTAGGGATAAGTGGAGGAAGTTATTTCTTATGTATCACTAACTCATCTAAACGTCATAAGTCGACACTTAGTAACATGATCGAACCCACCTGATGCTGTATACAAAAATATGTCTACAGCACGACTAACAAACTCACTTGAACAGTTTGGAAGAGCTGAAGAACCGTTCCTCGTAGTCCCTGATGTTCTGTATGGAGTCGTCGCGTCGGCTGCGGCCCGTCACCACCGCGTAGTATCCCAAAGCCTTCATAGGGAACAGCTTGCCCTCCAGGATGCGCCGGATCTGGGAACAACGTGACGTTACATGTCAAGAAATTAATCTAGTAGTATTTGAAATACATATTTCATTTCTAAAATTCCTGTCATTCATATAAAAATCATATTAAGCTTTTAAAAAAAATCCCGTCGTTCATACAAGACATCTTATTAAGTTCGACAAAAAAAAAATATGCATTTTGAGTATATTAAAATAGTTAGAGTGGGGAATATTTTTATCAATATTTTTTTCTACCATTGGTATAGAACAGCGTTCCTAAAATGACCCTATTTGAACTATCTCTACAGTTTATTCCACCGGGTCATTATTGACCCCCGTACTCACCCGGTTGGGGTTGGCCAGGTTCTCTTCGGCGAGGTCCACCTTGGTGAGCACGAAGATGGTCCGCTTGCCGCTGGGGTCGCACGAGGACACCAGGTCCGTCACGTTACTGCGCTCTGCGTCCACTGACCCATCCTACGGGGAGGAATATAAGGGATAAATTGAATTTAATTTGTTAAATCAAAGTATATATTTGGCTATAATTACTATTACAGTCAAGTATATACTTTATAACAGCCTAACAGAAAATCAGCGCTGGTTTCACTGTCAGCATATTGCTGAGTTGGAGCCTTTTTTGTGACAAACATAGTTTTAAGTGTTTTTTTTTGTTTATTTCGCTTGTTTTTTGTTATGTGTATGTAACTTGTGTTTGTTGCAAAATAAATTTCTATTTTTTATATTATTTTTTAGGGTCAAATTAGACACTTTTTTTTTTTTTGGAATAGCTACTTTTTTTTTCTACAATTACCTGTATACACAGAATGATCGCATTCGGATTATCCATGTACTGCTTGGTCATCTGTTTGATAGCTTCGCGAGTGTCCGACGCCATGTCGACCGTTTGGGTCTGCAACGATTTCAATAGTTATTGTTAAATATTTAATACATTTCTATTTATTATTTCGTAGGGTCTGTACAGACTACTTGAGATTTAATCACGGGATCTGCATGGACCGCGTGAGACTTAATCATGAGGTCTACATGGACCTTCAGACTTAAGTATGATGCTTACGAGATCCCCTTGAAAGCTTCTTAAATACCGAAGGGTCTTTTTTGACCCATAGCAAACATAGTACTCACGGAGATGACACCGGGCAGATCAACGAGCACCATGCGATGCAGTCCAGGTCCTTTAACGGACATGGAAATCACGTCCGTGGACACCGTCCTACCGCCGCGGACGCTGTTGCGCATGCGCAACTCCACCTCCCTGGAACACGCAGTGTATAGGTACTTTTCTAATATTACTAGTATGCTTTTGAGAAATTGCTTTAACGGCATATGGACGTATGACGCAAATTAATAAATGATCTTAAATAATATCAATTAGTTTATCAATTAGCAGTAGTAAAAGGACCTCGCGAGGCCTGGGTTTATCCGGTTCCAACAGGCCGGCATAATTGTGTCTACTGCCGCGAGTAACCTCCTCTCATCACTCCACTTATCACCAGTGTAGCGGGGTAACTTAGCCGTGCACGGGTTAAAAACAATAAAACCCAGTACTTTACTATTACTTTAAGTGCTAAATACTAATATACTTTCAAACAGGACGGCATAATAATGTCGACTGGCTAGGGGTAATCATCTCTCGTCAACCACTTACACATACTCTATGTACCATCAGGTACAGTAGGGTCACTTTACAGAGCACATATAAAAAAATAGTACCATTTAATTTTCTTAACATGGAGCACAAAAATGCCTAAAGTGTTGACAACATTCTTGAATTGATCATATTATCAAACTCACTTTCTAAGATCGGCAAGATCCGATTCCTTATTCAGGTCGAACTCCCTCGACGAGTCTCTGAACTGCGCGACGTGGTACGGACCTTCGGAGAGGGTCACTTTCACTGGTGCTCTGAAATATAAACAAATTAATTAATATCTACACTATGGAAAATAACATAACTGGCAAGAGAATTATATGACATCAAATCATCATCATCAGTCGCAGGATGTCTATCGCTGAACATGGGCCTCCCCAAAGATTTCTAGCTCGACTTATTGAATGCGGCCCGCATCGAGCGACGATTTTTTAATAACAGGCATAAAATCCCGCGTGCATATGGTCATTTCGGGCTTTCCCAAGAAAGAACTGTCAATAACAACCTTGTTTCTGAAAGCTTTTTAAGAGCGTTTACGTGCCGCGCGTGAAGTCAACTATAGGTAATTCTTCGCAAAATTCACTCACACAGAGCCGTTGCGTAGCTGTGTGCGTAGAGTTAGCGCGTCGGCTATCTTTATAGTCAGACCAACCAATTTTGATCTTTTCGCTTTAATTATCTAATTGGAATGTAACTTATGATTTATGAATTTATGATAAATGAAGAATTCTATTATTAAATATATAAGAATTCATCATGAAATAGTTTATATGTATCATTTTGTAATTATAAAAAAAATTAAACATTTTTAACAAATTTTAACGGCAAATTTACAAATTGTTTTTCACTTTTTAAATGCAAATGCATTTGCATTTAGAAAGTACCCTTTAGTAAAGTGGAGCTCATCATGAAGCCGAAAGATAGGCACCAGAACTCCGTAATCAGACAATAAATCAGGAAAATTACTGTGCTACGATGTTTATAATGGACCACATAATTACTCCATAGATCTGCAGTTTTAATATTTAGCGTATTGAAAGTTTAAATTAAGTCATTAGAAATTACATATTGGAATTTATATTTTGAGTCAGAAGGTGTATGTAATGAGATGTCATTTTTAGGTGTATAACTAAAAAGTGAGAAATAAAAAAGACTTCTTTTTCGGAAATTGGTTATATTTTTTGGATAGTTTTTTTATAGGTATTGCTATATATCATATCAGAAACGATCACGATGGAGGAAAATGGCGTCAGATTTCTGTAACCACCCTCCCCTACCGACTACTGCAGTCGCCCACCTACTAACCACAGAGCGCGCTGGTGCTACCGTGGCCCGCACGATTCTAATAGTTGGCCGCCAATACAGCGGGTACCGCATACAACCGCGCACCCCGCGGGCGTAAAACGAGTTTTGAAATGTGCGTTTAGTCCATTGAAATGTTACAATTTAAGGACCGAATATTGCATTTCTTGGAGGACACAATTTTATTTTTGGGCCATGTGTGGGGGGTCAATAGAAGCTTAACCTCAAGTTTGTGGGGTCGCCACCCTTGTCCCCTGGCCGCCATCTTGGAAAAGGGGTGAAAACACTTTTTCGCGATATCTCGGAAACTATACGTCTTACAAAATTTTTGTAAAGCCATAATTTGTAGCAAATTGTTTTGCCTGCCAATATGTTTTTTCTCCGTTATCCCCAAATGGTAACTTATACCTTTTCTACCTGCATAACATTCGAGAAGTTCAATGTGGTAAGTTCTATGGCAAAGAAAAGAGTTAGGAATAAATAAGTAAAGTTGTACGAATTTAACAAAAATTGTAATAATATATTTACAATAAAAAAATCAAAAATAAGTTAAACATTTTGTTTCGATCGGATTCTCATGAGCATTGACGAACCCGGTAAACTTTGGAGCGCTGTAACAGCGTTTTAAATGAATGAAATAAAAAAAAAAATATAGGGAACAATTTTCCTCAAAAGATCATTTACAAGTTAGTTTGAGGTAATTTTTTGTAAAATGTAAAAAAAGTTATAGAGCAAAAAGAAAACTTTTATAAACATTTTCTCACATTTTTGCTTATAACTTCTTTAATTTTTAATTTAGGGCAAAAAGTTATATAAACATATTTGTAGGCAAAACAATTTGCTACAAATTATGACTTTACAAAATTTATGTAAGACGCATAGTTTCTGAGATATCGCGAAAAAGTGTTTTCACCCTTTTTCCATGATGGCGGCCAGGGGACAAGGGGGCGACCTCACAAACTTGAGATTAAGCTTCTATTGACCCCCGACACATGTTCTAAAAATAAAATTGGGTCCTCTAAAAATACAAAGCTCATGTAACATTTCAATGGGCTAATTGTTTTTAGCTTAAGGTTCAATTTTTTCCTACGAGTAACTATGCTCAAGTGTTTAATGAGTAAAAAAGCAACAACCATACTACAGACGCATGTTATAACATTAGTACATCAATCTTTTAGCTTTTGCTTTAGCCGAAGTTTCAGCGTTGTTACGTTTCCTTTTCTTGCCTAGAAATAGCTTTACTTCCCATTGTGTCTGAAACATAATAATATAATAATAATTTATAGTAACTACTAAAATTATTGTCAATCATTAAAGAAAATAGTTTTACTTACTAAAGTACTAAGATGTGGCAATCACTGTATACACGTGACTATTTTTCTACGCACAGCAAAGTCCAACTGGAGTCTCGCCGGAGCGACGAGCGATACGTCCTCTCTCTAGAAAGCCTCAAGGCGGACTAATTTGAAACGATTTGCGCGTTGCGTTTTATAGTGGTATTTAAAATATTTATAGAAAAATAACAGAACTAATTTTGTAGAATTTTTAAATTGTATGTTTTTAAGGAGATGTTCTTCTATTATAGTAATCCAATATTATATTCAATTAAGTAAGATATAGTGATAAAAAAATCATTTAAATGACCAACATTTCTGAAATTTTCGAATTCTTTGAATTTTTATTTCACATGAAATAAACATAAAAAGATATATTTTCTCTACTAACATATTTCTACAGGAACTTATTAGTTAGATAAAAATAACATATTGTTATGTTCCATACAGCTTTAACATAATTTGAGCTTCGAAATAGACGTTCGAAGCGCAAATTTGAAAAACCCTCTGTTCAGTAATCATTAAACAATTTACAAATACTCAATAAATCTAAAAATTTTCTCTACTAACTTTTTAGACAACAAAATTTTCTATAATAATTACTAATTCATATGTTTTTAAAATAATGTTTTGATGGATATTATCTCCTTCGAAAAGTGCTGTTTTTGAGACATACGGCGCGCGGATGCGTAAACGCTCTTAACTCAGTTAAAAAATATATTCAAATCCTAGCCATCTTCAATAAAATACACGTTAATTACCTGGTACACATCTCCCCAGCGCCCCTCGGGAAAATGCGCGCCTGCGCTATCATCTCCAAGACCGAGGTCTTGCCGGCGGACTGGTCTCCCACCACCACCACGCGCGGCAGCCGGTCCGCCTCGCCTGCTTCCCAGCCGGAGAGTTCGTCCAACACTGACGAGTACATGTCGATCAGGGAGCGCTGTAATACAACATAATGTTTTAAAAAAATACTCTAATAACATACTTTAAGATTCTTTATGCAAATAATCTTTTTTTTTTACAGATAAGTCTATGAGTAGCTCCCAAGATTTTGGATCACCCTGTAAGTACTCACTAACACAATATAAATAATAATTATAGCATTTTTATGCGAAAATAAATACATCTCATTGCAAAGAAACACATAAATTGTAACCCGGGATTTACAAACATTCTGTATATAATAAACAAACTGCAAGTAATTTTTCCTCTAAAAAATAATTCGGTCAAACAAAAAAGAATTGTTTCTGTGAATTTGAGATTAATATCTATGCAGAGGTATTGGGTAATTCACATCTTACTTCTTCCATAAGTCACACAATGCATAAAAGGAATGCAACACAAAGTAAGTATAGAATGAAAATGAAATTCCTATTAATCTCTACCTCACCTTCATTTTCCTGACGGGCGGCTGTCGTCCCTGCTTGAGCAGCATGTTCTGCTGCCGCAACTCCCGGTTCTCCTGCTCGAGTCGCTGCAACTCGCGCTGGTAACGCGCTTGCAACGCCAACACCTCCTCTTGCAGGGCGTGGACTCGTTTTTCTAATAACAAAATATTTTGAAATTGCAATACGAATTCTATATAAAAGAACTAAAGAGTCATTTATGATTTTTTCAAGTCAGACGATCATAAATAAAGCGTTTAGTTATAAAAAATACAAGTTGTCTCAGATTAGAACTATGGACCAATATTGTCAACATAATTAAAGAGCCGTCTATCACAGCGATGAGACGGAAATAATTCCAGGAAAGCTTGAATGCATTAACAGTGCTTCTATTATTCCTTCGAGTAAGGTGTATTTAAATAACCTACCGTAAGTGGCGGCGTCTTCGTTCGATCGACTGTGGGAGGGAGACGGCGCCGGTCGACTTTGCAAATTGTTCACTATTTTAGATGTCGGCTCTGTAAGGAATTAATTGGTAAATTACATATTATATATTGTACAAATAAAATTGTATAGTTTTCTAATAAATTTCCTTCGTTATGAGGAAATTTTAATGATAAAATAAATAAATTATTTAAAAAAAAATAAACAACAATAAGTTTATACTAAGGAAAAAACATGTGAAAGATTAGTTTATTTTTATGCATCTTATTTATTCACTTTAATTTGATATAAAAGACACTTCTTGCAGTTTCTTGCTACCTCTAAAAGTGAACACCCTGAAATAAAACTAAAAACTATTTAACGGATTTTATCGCGGTTTTTTATATTATTATTTCAATTTCTAACATTCGCGTAAACATAAGAAATCATTAGTGAACACCCTGTTTATACAATGAAATTAAGTAGATATTTGTTAAGTAAAACCATATTTGTTACAGCATTTTATTGAATTCTAGTGGTTAATAATTATCCTATCTTACCTTCCTTTCTCATTATCTTCAGTGTTAACCCAAGAATTTAAATAATACACATTTTTCTAGATTGTACTAAAACTTACCAACTATTATTTGGACTACAACATTGGAGATATTCAAGCTAGTCTATACTATATAGCTTGGATTAATGAACATTGGATGTTAGATAATCAATAACATGTAACACTTTTGTAATAATAGAAGTTTGTTGACCAGTGTTTGGTATTGGCATACATGTTGAGTGTTCGACAATATTATTTATAAATGAATTATTGATCGAGGTAAAATAATTTTCTTATTGTAACATAAATTAAGTAACATGTAGTCATGTATCACAGTTTTGCATTGTATGTTTTATAGTTGTTAACGGACAAAGAGCTTAATTTTCAGCAATCATCGCCCACAGCATTCGAGTAATATAGATGCTTTTTAGACATTTAAAGGAAGAGTCTCTCATCTCATTGTGGGGGACATAATATGTATGAAATGCACACGTCATGTATTTGTAAGGTATAAATATAAGGTTTAATTAATAAACAGTTGTCAGTTGAGACTCGATGGTTTAATTTCTCCTTCAAGCACGTAATACACCACATCCTTTTTCCATTATGAATTAACGTTTACAATTGATTTCACGATGACTTCTCAAGCTGTACAAGCCGCCACTCACTATGTTAATAATGAGATGTGCTACCCCACCTGCTTGCTGCGCATTGCTGACAGCAGCAGCGGCGACAGCGTCCTCGTACCGCTGCGCGATCCAGCCGCGCAGCTCGGCCGCGCGCGCCAGCCCGCGTCGCGCAGGCGCGGATCTGCGTGCAGCGACAGCGTCAGAGGGACACCTAGCGACCGCACTACACTCGTGAGGGTATACGGCACATCGCGGGACATGCGTGGGGCTACATACATCTACTGAGTGTTGACATGTCAGATGAGTTAAAGTTATGGAAATAAAATAGAGTACAAAAAATGTTGATATAGACAATTACAAAATTCATTTCAATTGTATTCAGTGAAAAGTATTTATATTAATATTACACTGAGTAATTGGCACTAGACTAAACACTGCGGTCTTATGCCATTTATATTTTTAAGACATAAGAGTTTAATTTGACATATTAAAACTTTTAACATCCATATAAAAGGTCTTTTAAATTTTCTTCATTATATTAGACTGAATGAATAGCTCTTAATGAAACTTTAAAATCAACAAAACATATTAAAATGACTGGGTCTCTAAACACACTGATGATATATTTTAATCGTTTAACCATAGCTATTAACTATACTCTAAAAGAAACTACCACACCAAAAATGCACCAACTCACCAATTTGCAGCTGATCGCCGATTTTGTCCTTAGCGTTGATGAGGGTAGTTGTGAACCGGTCCCACTGCTCATTGTCCGGCAGCAGTTCGTTCAACCAACCCATGTCTGGAAGACCGTCTTTCCATTCTGCATATTTCTGTGAAAGATGATTGTGTAATATATAGGGGAATGTAATATAGTGCTGTATAGAGGAATTGGAGGTATGTAGATCAGTTAAAAGTCAAGATCACTATGATGGTATACAGCATACACAACAAAGTTTTATAAGAGTTATGGCATCTTAGTTTTTTAATGAAATTTTTGAAGTCAGGTGGGCCACTTGTACAAGCTTAGTGGGACGCAAGTTGAGCATGTCGCTAAGTTGCCTATGTCAGTTACAAAAATAGCTGAAAAAGCTTGTTCTTATAGTATTTACACCAATACACGTCTGGAACTACTCAAAATGATTTAGAACATTTTTTACAAATAAGAAACAGCATAACTTCTGAGTGTTAAAGGCTGCTTTTTATCTCAGGTAAATATTTTAACACAGGAAAACTTGTTAACGCGGGCGGAACTACAGGCAAAATTCAATATAAAATGAATTACTTAATTCTATTAAATACGGGATTTTCAGTTTCATTGATATTACATTATCGTCAAAAAGTGTAAAATGACATAAAAAATTTACCTATTATAATGTTTAAAACCGTGCACGATACACGAAACTATGAATTTGTATTCCAACCGCACACATATTACCTCAAGAGACATCCATATTTAGTGTGAATATTATCAATTTATGCATTATAATGTACTACATATTTTTAGATTCAATTGAATGGGCATGTCATAAATACAGTTAGTTATGACAATCTATATTATGTATAACTTATCAATTTGATATATGCAAGATATCATATATAGCAGCGGTCAGCAACACACGGCCTACAAACGTTTTGCTTATGGCCTGTGAATTTTTTGTAAATAAGTTTTAAACATTTAAATATTTTTTCTAAATAAAGAGTAAGCGCGTCTAAAGAATCACCACATTGTCTGCCTTACATTAATAATAATAATAATAATATCAGCCCTGTATTATATACTTCCCCACTGCTGAGCACGGGCCTCCTCTACTACTGAGAGGGATTAGGACTTAGTCCACCACGCTGGCCTAGTGCAGATTGGTAGACTTTACACACCTTCGAAATTCCTATAGAGAACTTCGCAGATGTGCAGGTTTCCTCACGATGTTTTTCTTCACCGTTAAAGCGAACGATAAATTTACAAATAATACACACATGATTTTTTAGAAAAATCAGAGGTGTGTGCCCTTGGGATTTGAACCTGCGGACATTCGTCTCGGCAGTCCGTTCCACACCCAACTAGGCTATCGCTGCTTGCCTTACATTAGCCAACATATTTTATATTTATTATTATTATTTTGTAACTAAATAACATGTACGTGTCACCTAATTTGAATAAGTTGTATACACTTCTATTGGGATTCTGACTAGCCATAAGATCCACTGTAATGTAATTTCGATTATTATTGTCAGTAATCTGTTTAGTGTATCTTTATAAATATATAAATAAATAAATAAGTAAAGAACGCGCTGACCTGCCTTTAAGACAAAGTCAGTCTGTAAATCAGTACCTATATCAGAATCCAGATTCTTATAGTATTATTTACATTCAAACATTTCATATATACCTTATTCAAAGTCATGCCACCCCCAACAGCTCCACCGAGCAGCAGGTATCGTATCTTGAGCATTCCTCGAACCGCGCGCGCGACCAGCATGCCATACCTCCTGCGGTGTATCAAGCTCGGGTCCATCGGTTTGTGGAGAAGCATCCCGCGGCCAGTCCATATTGAGAATGCTACTGCACGCTTGTCTACACATGTGAAACTTGTGCGTTTGAGGGACGATCTAGAAAAATATTTACAGATTCATATTTATAAATATAGCCTTGCATTTTCCCTTTTCAGATAGGCAGAGGTGTAACAATATGCAAATTCTACCACCTCTGTCCAATAATTGGCGAGCTTAATGCAATTTACCATACAGAATTCCAGACACTAATTTGAACATTGTGTAGCATGTAAATTAGAAAAACAGCTTTCATAGCCTCCTACAGGCGAAAATACATTAACTAAAATCTAAAGGTTGTAGCTTCGAATTACATTGAATTCTTGAGTAATTGTTACTTATCCTAAATCAATTAATACCATAGCTTCATAGTTCATTTACCCTCAAATAAATGAGTAATTCAACAAATATAATATACTAGCGACCCACAGCTTCGTACGGGTGCAATGCTGACTATTTAATGGATGTTATTATTATACATAAAAACCTTCCTATTGAATCACTCTATCTATTAAAAAAACCGCATCAAAATCCGTTGCATAGTTTTAAAGATTTAAGCACACATAGGGACAGAGAAAGCGACTTTGTTTTATACTATGTAGTGATATTTACTTTCTAGTATTTTTACTAGTATATAACACTTACTAGAACATTATAAATTAAGTCTTTATAGGTAACAATTTTGATCTTATATGGTACTTCTTTATTATCCCTCACTTATTTGATATATCATGTAATACTCCTACAAAGAAATACTGGGATAGGAAATATTTTTTTTTATTTACCACCCTCAACAAGCTATATATTAATCTACAATGGAACTGAGAATAACAATAAGTTATAGGTCCTATCTATTAGTTATATTCTATTATATTAATAAATTTAATTAATAAATAGTTTATATTATAATTCCTTTCCAAATATGCAATTTGTTTTTACTACTTATTTTTCAATAACCAGATCTATAAAATGGGATCAAGGACAGCCAGAAACCCTAGCCCAGTTTATTTTGAAGATTCACCTATATTCATATTTTTTTTTCAAAAATAAGTTCATGAATGATTGATTACAAAAATCACAAAATGCAATGTTGTTAAAATATATTGAACAGTTTTCAAGGTCAAACCTAAAAACAACAGGAATTAAGGGGTTAAATACTGGATTTATTTTGTTTCTATAGATTTCAATGAACTTAAGATTTATAGAAGATTTATACAAGATAATATAACAAGATAAAAAAAAATGCTCTAAAAGTTCAGCATTCTGTGCGACCTTACCTCATGCGATTGTGTAGTATTCTCGACATTATTATAACGTAATTTCTTTGATATTCCCTAGTATTTCATAACAGTCGAAGAAATTAAAAGAAAAATATTTATAAGAACGATTTCATAACCTCAACCGGTCATTTCATGTATTATATCACTAACACGAAAATCAATTTGTGATAATACAATTTTATACTAATTCGAGTAAATATTACACAATCAACTTGTAAATAAGGTTATATCAGTGAAAATCACTTCATATTTTGAATGTTTGACAAATTATATATTTCAAAGGACATATTTCAATATTTTACTTCATTGATTACGTTTTGTTATTGCTTATAGATATTGAAAAATAAAACAATAAAAATACATTATAAGGTAATCATAATAAAACAAATTCAATTAATATTAATTTTTGATTCACTAACGTTAAATAAAATTCCGTTTATGAGTTGAATAAATTACTTTGTGTTTTTTTAATCGCTGTTATCTTCTTACAGCAACACCAAAGATATTCTACTATGGTCCATGGTAGATATTATTTCAAAACCATAGCAACATTGATCTCATCAAACGTCAAAAAATAGTCAATTTTTCTGATAAAAAAAAGCTAATTTATTGCAAAAATAAAGTGAACAGGACACTGAAATTGTGAAACACATACTCAAAATCGCGTGACAAAGTGAAATTATTAATATTCAGTGACACAAAACGACTGTGAAGTGTTAAAATGACCCCGATTTGCTGATACAGTTCCATTGACTGTAAATGTAAGTAATATTATAAGGATATCATAAAACATAAATTATTTGAAGTGTTTATAATCTGTTAATATTAGTCAAGTTGTTGATGATATCACGTTTGGTTCTTTGAACTTTATAAATGCAGAGTCATTGTCGTTTTGAATAGGGCTTCGTGATTTTATTTTTAGCTTCGTAGTACGCGCATGTCTTTAATTCCGTCTGTTTGTTTGTTCTGCTTCGCTCGGCCGCCTTTTTATGTATTATTCAAGGCTGGCTGTGTGTACACTAGTTTGTGTACACTGCCTTATAAATTTGTTAATTAAACAAATCATTTACAAAACCTTGATGGTGACACTCATTTTTATGGTATAAAAACATAAGTAATTTCTGACAATCTTTTTGAAAACACTTTGTATATTACATCAAAAACAGCTTTATTGCATTTTTAGTTTACTTCTTTTTGTGGTAAATCACACATTTTGTTACACAAAATCTTAATAAAATTAATGTTGGTAACAAAATCTTGTGTGACCCATGTAACAATAAATAAGACAAGCACTGAAAAATATTTTCAGAAGAAATATACATATTACTCTTTTGTTTCAATTTTCATTATAACTCATTTAATCTCAACACTGTGCACTCTATAACCAAGAACTTTAAAAAACATCACATAATGGTTCTTTTATACTATGTTGATTAATTATTTTTACTGTAAAGTGTATGCAATAATTTTATTTAATAAGAATTTGTGTCTGATCAAAATAACTTTTTAGTATCCAGTGCAAGATTTTAATTATTTTACTTAAAAAAAAACATATCTCTGATTAAATTTGATTTGTATTGATAACAGAGAGTGCAGACAAAATATTAATTTCTTTGATTCAAAATAGTATTTTAAAACAATCAAATAATTTCTATATTAAATCATATAAAAGTATGATACATAGTATTTCCTCAATTAACTGCCTTTATTCATCTTATTGTGAACTGACCAAAATAAATTAATGTTTTCCTGTTTTGCATAACCTTGTTAAATTATATTGCAAAAGAATGTTAACTCAATTGTATATAGGTTGTGGGTGGCAAACCAACAGCATGCAACAAAATATTGTTGGGATCTAAAAAAGGTAGGAAAAAGGACAATAAAAAAAACTAAAGCAGATTCCGGATGTTGTGTTCAATCTATTTGGTGTCAGAAATTTGTGCATAATATAGCGTTAGGGATCACATCATGGGATGGAATACACAGAGCAGAGAGTAGATGCATTAGTTGTGCCTTTGATTACTGTTTGGGGATAAAATATATGTGTGTAAATTCAATCAGATAAATGTCACTGCAATTTTTATATCTGCTGCAGAGCATTATCCTTGCACTACTGTGTTCCCATTTGAAAGTCATTGTAACCTGCAATTACTTGGCATATGGGACTTAACATTTAACATCTATAATCAGCGCTTTGTAATTTAAAGTAGGAGTTATAGTTCATGAATTTTCACATGTCTATTGCTGCATTGCATAATCGCTGATGTCTCATCCTCACTCAGTGACCATCCTGAGCCAAGGTTTGTTACCCGTAAGTGGGTCGCCCTCAGTATGGTCACTTAACTTTCAAAGGTTTCGAGTGCCTAAAGCATTCCACCTGAAAGTCTGGTGAGTTTGTATAAACTGGCCCTGAAAGGCTAGCTAACTTAGAGTCAGGTTAGAAAAAAAAAATATATAATCAGTGCTATGCAATTTAAAGTAGGAGTTATTGTTCCTGAGTTTTGACATTGCCTATCATAGTGCAAGTGGCTCGCTCGTGTCATTATGCAGCTGCAAAAAAGTATACATCCTCCTATTATATTGCTATGGAAAACAATGATTCATTCAACAAATGCATAAAAAAAATACACACCTGATGATATTATCACATCTTACACAAGTTACAATTCTTAAGAATTATGATCTCATCTTAGATATAGATGTAAAGTAATTCGATACAAATGTTTATATATGTTATTACATATGTAAATTAATGGATGAAGTTTGGTTTTGGAATCGTAAAGACGCGTTCACACTAAATATAGCACGCCAGCTGCTTCGCAAGCTTCTAAAACATTTCCCAGGATAAAAATCCGCTATGTACTTTTCCCGGATTAAAATTGTAGTTTGTGGCAAATATTATCAAAATCGGTTCAGTGGTTCAGTCGTGAGTGCGTAGCAGACATATAAATAAACTCGCTTTTGCATTAATAATATTATTAATTAGCTTTTGCTCGCGACTTTGCCCGCGTGAAGGAGTTTTCCGGGATAAAAGTCCCGCTATATATTTTCCCGGGATAGAAAGAAGCCTATAACCTTCCCAGGGCCTTAAACTATCGTCGTACCAAATTTCATAAAAATTCGTTCCGTAGATTTTGAAAAAATCGATCACATACCTGGACAGCTTTTGGGGACTTTGTTTTATAATATTATGTATAGATGTTAAATATTCTATGTTTTGCGTCTCCATGTTTAAGTCCTATTGCGTGCCTGTCCAGGTTAAAGAGTAGCTGATAGCTCTCCTTAGATCACAACAGGAATCAATACAAACTCGACGAAAAGTGTGTACTAGTTCTGTCACTACCCTTTGGATAAAATGCGTGATTGTCGGCATTTTCCTCAAGATGAAAAAAATGAGTGACTACTTACACTGGTATGGAGCTTAGATTAATTCTTCAATGTCTGTTTTCTTATAAACTTTTCCTTAAATTGATAATATCCTGCAATATTGTCGGTATATTCAGTACTAGCTTTTGCTCGCGGCTTCGCCCGCGTGAATGAGTTTTACGGGATTTTTTTTCTGATTTAGTTGATATCTATCGTTATTATGACCAAATTACACAAAATCATTATAAATTGTAGCCTATGTGTTATTCTGATGTATAACCAATATTACTGTAAAGTTTCATTCAAATCCGTTCAGTAGTTTTTTCGTGAAAGAGGAACAAACATACATACATCCCCACAAACTTTCGCATTTATAATATTAAGCAGGAATATTTGGGACAAGAATCGAAAACTGAATAAACAAGTTAAATAGATTCCTAATCTAACCTCACATGCAGTAAGTAGAAGGGTGGGAGTGAAGTGTGGTAGCCTAAAGGTACTATATGGATCGCTGCATTGGTCTCATTGCAGCGTACTTGAGCTGTGGACCGTGACGTACCTTTCCCAGATTGGGAAACATGAATTAATGTGTATTTCGACCCGAAACTTGGGATTTGTTTTGAAATTCGTATTGTTTATGGCGGTTTATTTTCCCCACATCGTGGGTCGAGTTAGATCAGAGCGGAGGGCAGTAATATAGAACGTTTCAATTATTTCAATGTTTCTAGAGTATTGTGAAATTCAACAACGGATAAATGATTATTAATCGTCATTCTTTTTAGTCTTTGTTTACTGCATTGAATATAATATTTTTACAATGAATTATTGAAATATGGGCCGTAAATGTGGAATTCCACTCTATACGGGATGTTTGAAAACCGTAGATAAATGCTATGTAGAGGATATTATAATAATATTGTTATCTAATTAAATTCCAATGAAGCCGCAACCGCGATCGCCGCGGTCTGTGCCTAAACACGCGGTAGAGTCCCTTTGTTTTATGAGGTTATCTTTTGTTTACAGCTCTAATTACTATCCCGAAGACAACATTAAGGTTATATTAAAATTTCGTCGTATTAAATTTTAAAGGCCGAAATATCCATGCATATTAATTATTTTTACGTTTTTCTTTCAACTGCGAGAACTAATCACTAGCTAGACGTGAATTTAAATTCTTTACTTGTCAATACTTGTTTAGTTACCCAGATTAAAGGTGAAACAAAATGTATGAAAATGGACCTTAAGCTATAACCTTAATATGAAAAAATAACCTTAAGTTCCCAAGAAAAGAATTTGCAAAATACATATACTTCGATAACGGCTTCACATATGAAAGAAATGAGATATAAAACGTGATAATTATTTTAAAATACCTTTTCTAGATATTGTCATGAATAACATTCCTCAGTTAATTTATTTAAAAAAGTATGTAAGTAAACAAACTTAGTTTTTTTTTCGTTCGATCATGATATATTTAATATAGTGTGTAATATATCGTGCAAAGTGGTAATCCATTGTCTCTGCCTACCCCTATGCGATAGAGGAGTGATACTATGTATGTATTTATACAATTGAATAATAGTGTAATCCGTTAGCTCCGCCAATGAGATCTCAAGCGATAAGCCTGCCCATAAGGAGTATCAAGATCCGAACTTTTACAAAATTTGCCTGTTTTTGTGACCGTACTAACATTAAGGTCAAATGTTGCGTTTAATTATCGTTTTTATCACCGTTGAGGTCGAAACACTGGCCCGCGACGTGGTAATTAAAATGCTGTGTAAATAAGGAAGCTCGGTACAATGACTTCTTTCATTGCTCCATATTTCATGAGGTCATTTTTTGATGTGTACATTTTTTTGTTATGTTGTCTGTAGTTATTTTTGATTGACTGTCGTGGTAGAGTGGCGTTGCGTATTGCGAGGGTCGAGTAGGAATGTCGACTTCGATTTTGGAATCGGGTTTTTCTGCTCAATATCAGCTTGAAGTCTGTAACTGTTCCAAGTAAATGGCTACAGGTTCGCCCCCTTTTTGTTTGGACTTAAAAACTGTACATCTTACAATGAGCTCCTACTCCACTAAACGCAGATTTCAATAAAGGACCCTAATACCTTCGAATGGATTTAGAAAATATTCCAATCAGAATAAAGTTTCTTTGATATGCTTTTTAGTACATTGACTGTAAACACAGTTTTATCCTGCCACGAGAAAAACCACAGAGCATTTGTTTCTAAGTGCAGTCCAAATATAATTTCGAGCGAGACTGCGCTCTCAACATGCGCTATAATTGCATCTGCATGATTGTTTCTTTATACTACAGTTTCATTGTTTTGTATTTACATAAACTCGCTTTGCGTTCCCTACAGGGTGGAAGGAGTAAATATTGATCTCACCCATAGCAAATGCGAAAGTTATTCTGTGTGCTTCACTTTCTTGTTCATACCGCTGAGATTTGGCACACAGTCTGAACCTCGAAGAAGGATATTTCGAAGTTATTATGTGGGCAAAAGCTCGTAATGCATTATGTAGTTACTGGTCAGTCCGTAAGACCTAAATTCCATTAAACATACCTTTTTATTCGCCTTGGAATCGAATCTTAATTGTGGTTATATTCTTACGGTCTATTTCAATAAGGGATACTAATATTAATCTTCGATTGGATCGATAATTCACAAAGAATACACATATAACTTTAGAAAAGTCAGAGATGCGCGTCCTTGGGTTTTGAACCTGCGGACATTCGTCTCGAAAGTCTGTTCCACTCCTAATTAGGCTATCGCCACTTATTTACCAGAGCCACTGGGTTTATTAATTATTGACTAATATTTCTATCTTACTGTGTTCTGTCACAATATTATTATATTTATTTTTATTGACTACTGTCGGTTCAAGCTTGACATTTGTACTTACATATAATCATGGTGGCATGTACCGAGTGTAATTTCGCGTAGTGTTCTTATGACTGTTTTGTTGGTGCAATAAATAATTAATATATCATACTATACAAATAATATATTGTATATAAATGCGAAAGTTTATGAGGATGGATGCATGTTTGTATGTTTGTTCCTCTTTCACGAAAAAACTACTGATTGGATTTCGATGAAAGTTTACAGTAATATTGATTATAAATCAAAGTAACACATAGGATATAATTTATAATGCTTTTGTGTAATTTGGTCATAATATAACTATATGTATATCAAGTAAGTCGGAAAAAATAATATCCCTGTAAACTCCTTCACGCGGGCGAAGCCGCGAGCAAAAGCTAGTAAATATATAAACACGTAAAGCGATAAGTTTGAAATAACGTCTTAATGTTTTATTCGATAAAGATTCAATGCACTCTACTGTAATTATTCACACAGATGATGTTTATCCTCAGAAGCCGGGTGTATGTTCCTTTGCTGTAATTATCGCGTTTTAAAGGAAAACTCTGGATGTATTACCACATCGTTATATTTAGAATCGTGTAATAAATAAATTGTTATGGTACAATTTTGGAGTAGTTAAGTTTTATAGTTATTTTGACATCATATTATAAAACAAACTCCCCTTTTCTGTCTGTATGTTATCGATTTTCTCAAAATCTAAGGAACGGATTTTTATGAAATTTGGTTTGGAGATAGTGTAAGACCCTGGGAAGGTTATGGGTTACTTTCTATACCGGGAAAATATATAGCGAGAATTCTATAATATAGCTAAGCCGCAAACAAACACTAATTACTTTAATTAAAGAGAAAGTTATTTTCGAGAAGACACTTTATCATAAAGTATTCTAACCATAGATGTAAAATAAAAAAGTGTAAGTTTCGAACAAAATAAATATCAATAAAAAAAATATTTTTTTTAGTGATATGCCCTAACGTCACTAATACTACACGAAAAGATTTTTTCGCAGCGACAAATTAATTTCAGTCTGAAACATACACACCCCATATTCGCACGAAACTAAAAAATGATCAAAAAAACAGAAAACTAATACTGGGATTTTTGACGAAAATAAATGTTATTCATGGATGATTTTTAGCACAATGTTAGCAGATGTGAAAAGGAAAATGTGGTTTTATTTAGCAACGCAATGCTAAAATGACATAATAAGGGATAATAAAGTTTGGTATTTTTATACTGTCAGGCAAAGTGTGCTCTATGCACCTGATGGTAAGCGAAGTATTGACTGAAGAGATGTAACCTTGTCAGTCGTCTTAATTATGCCGGCCTGTTTTGTTGACTTTACCCGACTTCTCGAGACTTTACGGCATCCACAAAACCCCAAGCAAACAATAAATCAACGTAACGGCGGAAATGAATCCTTCGATATTGCAGTTTCTGTTGATCGAGGACAACGCGTTGATTGATTTCCGCGAAATTGTTCCGTGTTCCGTCACGTTTCATTGCGTTGAGGGGTGGGTAGAGATTTAACTGGATAATTATAGATCGTAGCGTCGTTTCCACTCTATCATAGGACGGAAATATCAGTTATGCAAACGGCAAACTGATTCCATAATTTTAGTAAAATTAAGTTGCCTACACGGAATGATATGAATGTGTGTAATGTATAAGGTTTTTTTATAGGGAGACGACAAAGTTACCCTACTAAACCTGATTGTAAGTGGATTTGGGTGGAATAGAATGTCGACGGATGAGAGATGATTACCTCTCGGCAGTTGACACAATTATGCCGGACTGTTGGACCCGAATATACACAGGCTGATACCAGAACGCGACACACTTACGCGGATCACTATGGCGGGTTTTACCACCTTGTGGTCGCTATCCAGGCGGATATAAAACACATCATACAACCAGCAAAACAGCTGTTGAATATTTTATGTATGCTTAGCACTTATATGTTTTATTACAATATTTGCACATGTCTGTTTGTACGCGTCTGGTGCAGACATTATGTAAATATCCTCGACAACGAACCAATGACCTGAAGAACGAAACCCACACTTTAAGTTTCATGTATACCGGAGCGCATTTGTTTCGCGGTAGCGTGCTGAGCCCTGAATTCGGCAGGAAAACGTAAATAGATTTCCCGTGTTAAGGGGTAGCTTCATCTTTGGCGAAGGGCTTCCTCATATCGACCGCCACCGTCCCTGCGCCATGTCGGCTTGTGGCCCATCTTTCTAAGTTGCAGGGGCTCCAGGACCTTCATAGGAAGGAGGACGTCTTAAACGCCTACGGCAGTGTTATATCGTCATAGTAGATGCAGTAACTATGAAAGAACAAAGGGCATAGTCGCAGTGTCGTATTATGCTCCTGCAACCCCTGATGATCCTTATTAGTCATCTCTTACGACAGGCCGGGGTTAGCGTGATGGAATTCTTCAAACTTCCCCTCCCACAGGGCGAAATATTGTTTGGCTCGCACTAGGCCAGCATGCTCGACTAATCGCACTCTTAATAAAATAATGACCCATTCCAAAATTGCCAATTTCTGGGAATCGTCAAACAACCAATTTCTGTTTGCGACTTTTTAGTTTTTTCCCTTTTTTTTTCATGCTATAGGTTTTATTTTTTTGCTTATCTTTAACAAGCTCAATTTTATTGCAACTTAAAAAAAACGTAGCAAACAAAAATTAGTTTTCCGACTACTGCCACAAATAAACAATTTTGAAATAGGTCATAATTTTATTAAGAGTGCGTAATGTAGTTAAGGTCCATGCCCAGCAGTGGGATAGAATTAACAGATCTGCTATTATTATGGCACTCTTCCCATCAATTTTTACTTAACCTACGTTATTATCACAAGCGTATTTAACCTAATAAATCGTCCTCAAATAAACAGCGTGGGTAGTGTACTGTAGGCACGTCACATTCCTTCAACACGTGCTTCAAACGCATAGTAGGTACTAGACGCAGACAATGCAGTTATAATTGGAGCCAGTTTCATTAATATCTTACTCAGACATATTTATAGTGATATAAACTGAAGAGTTTTGGACGCGCTTATCTCAGGAACTACTGAACTGATTTTGATTTTTTTTGTTTATATGAATTTACATTACACTTGAGTGCTATAGGCTACTTCTATCACTTGTAAATTTGTTCAAACGGGCGGATCCTCAAAAGCTAGAATTTACATACAGGTTATAAATATAAATACGAATGTTTGTTACCCTTCTGCAGCTAAACTACTGAACCAATTTTGATAAAGTTTGATATGGTGTAACCTTGAATCCCAAGACAGGACATATGTTATTTACTTTTTTTAACATACCTAATTTCGGGCGACGTTGCGAACATTAGCCAGTAAATGTTATAAATGCGAAAGTCTGCGAAGATAGCAAACGCAGAAACTGCTGAATGGATTTGGATGCAATTTGGCACCATATTTAGATTGACATATAGGCTAATTTACACACTCGTGCACTATAATGTCTCTCTCTCACAGGCTATAGCCGTACTATAATACAGGATATGATCTATACATGTTGAGAATTTCATCCAAATCCGTTCAGCAGTTTCTTTGCATTTACTTCTAACAGCCAAATTCCAAACAACAAACCATCCTAACACCAGTAAGATGTTAATATAATTGCATGCTAAAGCGGAGTCAAAACAATTCCTAATAAGAAGGTCGAATGTCGTTCCATTGATTTGTTTGAGTGCATAATCAATGTCGCGCAAACACACACATCGTAATGTATTAATGAGATGAGATCATCTCGGAGCGGCGACAGCGGCTTACGTAGGCGCGTTCGTGGGGGTCGCAGATTGCTGCGTTTATCTATTTATGTTAGTGTTTTCGAAGGTATGTCACCTTATTATAATAGCCAGCAATCTTACGTGGGACACTAAGCTGCCGTGCTAAGCGCAAAGGCGGTGAGTCAGGGAAACCTTATTTCGAAATAATCGAAGTTTTGTAAATATAGTTTTGTATGTAAAACTGAGGTAGAAAAACTCGTTTAGTTATTTTTTTTATCTAGTTCTAAACATGATACAATTATTTAGGTAAGTTTATTGGATGGGTATTTCTTTAAGCTATTTGAAGACATAAAAATCTATAAAAAATTTGAGCGTAGCATGGCAGTATGGCGGGTTTTAACACTTTGTGTATAGTGGACGCTATCCGGGCGGATATAAATATATTCTACTAGCGTAATGGATTATTTTGTACATTAGTGTAGTTTTTGCTGGTAGGATATATTTTATATCCGCCTGGATAGCGACCACTATACACAAGGTGTTAAAACCAGCCATAGTGGCACGTAAGTCTGTGTGTTCCGAGATCAACCTGTGTATAAGCGGTGATAGCCTAGTTGGTTGTGGAACGGACTGCCGAGACGAATGTCCGCAGGTTCAAATCCCAAGGGCACACACCTCTAACTTTTCTAAAAAAATATGTGTGTATTCTTTGCGAATTATCGCTTGCTTTAACGGTGAAGGAAAACATCGTGAGGAAACCTGGCATACCTGAGAAAGTCTCTATAGGAATTTCGAGGGTGTGTGAAGTCTACCAATCCGCACTAGGCCAGCGTGGTGGACTAAGGCCTAATCCCTCTCAATAGTAGAGGAGGCCCGTGCCCAACAATGGGACAGTATATAATACAGGGCTGATGATGATATCCAGTTCCAACAGGCTGGTATAATTGTGTCTACTGCCGAGGGGTAATCATCTTTCGTCAGTCGATATTCTATTGAACCCACTGCACTTATAATCAGGTACAGTGGGATCACTTTGCCGCTCCCGGATAAAAAGCTACACTTAAGATATCGATTTTTATACAATAGAGATTCATTAAGCCAGTTTAAAATCAGTCACAATTGCACTACGACAGTGAACTTTATTACGAGGTGGTAGGGTTCGTGACCGTCGACACTATTCGTGATAATTTTAAGTGTTCATGTCCTTTAATTTGAATCTAAAGAGTTTATGTTGGCAGAAATAGACATTGCGTTTCTCCCAGACAAGGCTGGTACCGCATTTTTAGTCTATAATATAAAAACAACCATTTGCTTGCATTGTATCGCCCGAGTTTATTCGTCTGTCTCGTTCCGTTATAAAAAACCTATAGCACTCAAGTATATACCTAGTTTCATCTTACTTAGCTTCAGGCTATTCTAGCCAGTAAAATAATATATTTTTCGTTATCTAAATATGTGCACGCTAAAACAAAATAAATTCTTTATACATACATAATCGGTTCATCAGTCCTATTGAGCTATAGGCAGCGTGCGCGATAATCTGCGCGTGCGCATTATCAACGCCTCTGCGACGGAAGCGCGTGTACAGTTACCGTTACTATCTCTTTACTACCGAGGCACAATGTTATTGATATGGACAGTTGTGTGAAGGACATGCGTAAAATATATATTAATATGTATATTTGTTTGTTCTGTTCCACTGCGCACTGTCCTCGGTTAAGAAGTTTATAAGTCACTTTAGTTTAGTATATCAATATGCCACAGTGGCGAAATATGATTTTTTTTTAAAGAGAACTTGACACAGCATATTAGTACTAATATACATAAATGCCATCGATATATATTGACAGTAACGTTTTGGTTGCCATTTTTGTTCAGATTTTGAACAAATAGTTTATATGGACGTTCGTGTCTACATAATATACGTCAATGATAAATGTGGTCTGCAAATCGTTCTGACGATAATTGGATTCTACAGAAATTCCAGATAAAGTGAAGCCAATAGGAATAGGGTTATAGGGACCCTTAGCCACTGAGGTGCCAAATGTAATTCAAATCTATTCAGGGATTTATGTTTACTTATAACGAATCAGCACTACGAGCATCTTTTATAGTGTCGTTGTTAGCTTTCTACGTGGTCTGTGCGAGCTTTTGTAACTGTGTCCAAGAGTGACCTAAAACTTGATTCTGGTCTGATGGTTGCTGCATACCTCCAGCATCTGTACCCTTTGTCTGGCTACCGCTACCACCGCCCAATTACGATATTGTTCAAACGTACCTATCATGATTTCCTGGTAAATTGCCCCTAAGAAAAGGCGTTAGTAAAGCTTGTAACACTTGTACAATCAGAGTTGAATAATTTCATACTAAAAATAAAAATATAGGAGATACACAGACATACACACTCACGGTTTTTATCCCCGAAGGGGTAGACACTAGGCAGACGCGCAACTAAGGCACCCATTTTTTGCCATGTGTATTCCGTCTCATGACGTGATAGTATCGGGCACAAATTAAAGACTCCGGGCTCATATTGAGTAGAAACACCAAATATCACTGCTTGACCAGGGAGTCGAACCCGAGACCTCAGCACTACAGTCGTACCGTAATACAACTACGCCGTCGAGGCAAAAAAGATAGTAATCGGAGGTAATACTCGTTCAACTATTATCGTTACTAACTGGACCAATAATGAGATTACAATATACGATAATCGTTCAGTTCGCGTAAATATTATTACAAACCACTGCAGTGACGTCACACTGCAGATGTTTCACTAAATGTCCGGTATGCTGTTCATTAACAAATAACTAGTTTTTGTCTGCGGCTCCGGCCGAGTATTTCCGAAGATTAATGAAGCTTCCTATTATTGAAGGAAATTTCAAAATCGGTTTAGTAGTTCATGAGATTACCGCGTTACAAACTCTTCAGCTTTATAATATTAGAATAGAACGAATTATCGCTTCCTTGGTGTTGTGGCACTGGCAACGTATTTCAGATGTCTTGGATAGCATTCGCTGTTTTGCTAATTTTTTATAAATGGGTTCTTATGACACAATTAATAATGTATATAAGTCAATGGAAATGTGCCAAATCACGTAAAGCAAATTTGTCGTTTTTTAACATCTAAGCAATATTAGCAAGTCTGAAAATTTACACAAATTTTACACTTATAATATAGCAGTATTATGCATTTTTTATTATTGTGCTTACTGCATTTATAATAGAATTTATGTACCCGTAAATTCCTCTCACTTGAGTTTCTGTCTAACCGTCGATATCCTTTCCCCCTACCTGCCAACCCGAGCTGGCTACTTTGTTTTAAATTATGCCTTGTATTCCTTATTAATTTTATCCCTAATTTAAAATGTCCTTAGTTATATAAGTGATCTTAATTGTTATTTAGAAATAATGTAATAGGGCCGAAGGTTTCGTCGGTCCAAGAGACGGTAAAACACTTATGAAGCGATAGGAGTTTATTATACTATATAACAAACGTAAGGAAATGTCGTGTCCCAAAGACAATACTACGCAGTGGAAGTTGATTGGAAGCGCGACCTTTTGAGATACAAAAACGGCTGTTCGGAAATAAAGTTCGGCTAGTGTCTCCGTGAGGAAAGCACAGGTAAATAGCCGAGAACTGCTCTGTGCGTTGTGCACTGATTCGAGTCTCTCAACGAAGTCTTCTTATACTAATGGAGTACAGTAAACCTTAGAGCGATTCAATTTGATTGTGGCGCCATCTATTGGTCGCTCGCGATGAACTTGATTGTAAGATCAAAAAAGGTGGCGCTGCTTGTTTTATTTGTTACATTAATAATTATTTTTATAAATTGTTTTGACGTATCGTAAGTGCAATTTTGTTCGCCTGTGTGATAAATAAAGTATTTTATTTATTTTAACCATTTCTTTAATGTGTTTTTATGTCTCCGCAGAGCTGGTAATCATGGCGTCGGTGTGGAAGCGGCTGCAGCGCGTGAACAAGCGCGCGGCGAAGTTCCAGTACACCGCGTCGTACCACCGCGTTGATCTCGAGACCACGCCTAAATGGTGAGTATGGTGGTACTAATTGCCCGGTCAATGTTTAAAAGTCTTCGTTTTATTGTAGACTAGTTTTTGCTCACTTCTTCGCTTTCGTGAAGGAGTTTTCCGGGATAAAAGTCCCTCTATACATGTTCCCGGGATAACAAGTAGTCTATAACCTTTCCAGGGTCTTAAACTATCTCCATATCGAATTTTATAAAAATCCGTTCTGTAAATTTTGAGAAAATCGATAACATACAGACAGACAGCTTTTGGGGACTTTGTATTTTATTATAGATTCAAACGAGATAAGTCACCTGATGGTAAATAATTCAATATTTCGCCATGCTTTGAATTTTAGCGGAGTGAATGGTATTTCATTATTGAAGTACAATATCAGAAGAAACATAGACGTTTTACAAAGATTTAAAAACAAAAAAACAACAATGACGCTCTTATCCCCGAAGAGGTGGGTAGAGGTGCGTCCAGGGAACTACTTTTCTTTTTACTTTTAACTGCCAAGGGTGTTCCGTCTCAAGATATTATAGCGAGCTTGTCGCCATATCGGGCACGAATTTTAGACGCAGGGAGCGTGCTGATACTTAGCAGGAAAATCCAATATCACAGCCCGACACCGATTGTATTATGTAAATAATCACCTCTGAGGTAATCGGACTCGACCAGCCCCCTTCGAACGTGGCAAAAACAACACGATCCCATGTCGTTTCATCGTGATTGGTCGATAGACTAACACGTGACTGACGCATTGGTCTCTCGACCAATCACAGACATGAAAATTGAACGACATTGACTTTCGTGTCGTGTTTTTTTCTAAGGAGGTTGGTCAGTTTAAAAAACCTATCGTTATTTTTGGCGGTTAGTAAAGCACATTGTTTCATTGCCTTCATCACGTTAAATATATATGAAGTACCAGGTCATTTAAATACTTGTAAATTGTACTCTATTGCAGGAAACCTAACAAGCTAAGCGTGGTGTGGACTCGGAGGTCTAGGCGCGTCGTGACCGACCCGCTCGAGTGGGAACCCTCACTTAAAGATCCTCTCAAGTGAGTATCGTAGCACTACTAGTCTAGTAACTAATTCAGCCTTCATGAAGCCTTTATATGGTCACGGTTAAGTGAGTCTACTGCTCGTGATGGTAAATGAGGTAGAGTGCAGGTAGAGATGATTATCGCTGGCCGATCGACATAAATGTTGGTCTGTTTGAACCAGGTTGATCCTGGAGTGCGTCTCGCGTGTGCTACTATGGTGTATGATGGTTGCCATCCAGGAGGATACCAACACCTTACCAATAGTAGATGTTATGGTCTGACTTCAAGACGTAGCATAAGATTTAGCATTGACTTTCTAGTAAGAAGCAGCTTGGTTGCGCCTCTGCTAAATTCCATGGGTGACCGCTTACCATCAAGCGGATAACTTGATCGTCGGCTTTGTGTGGCATTAAAAACGCACACATAGATCACCGCTTTATCCCCGAAGACGTAGGCAGAAGTGCAACCAGAGTACCCACGTTATGCCCGATTGTGCTACGAAACACAATCTGGCATAAATTCTGGACTCCGAACTGATATTGAACAGAAAAACCTAATCACTTTGCCCGACACATGATTCAACCCAGGACCTAAGTTGGTCGTACTGCGCACTCAATACAACTACGTCACTGAGTCAGTCTACTATTAAAGAAAATAATATTTACCAGTCATGAAATAATCCTTCCTCCTCCAGGGGTTCAGTGATATACCCGGTGCCCGAGAACCGCACGGTCGCCGTCACGCTGTTCAAGGACTCGCGCACCAACGAGCTCGAGGACAAGGACTGGACCTTCGTGCTTGAAGATGTGGGTATTTATAGTCTTTCTTTGGTTTTAGTAGTATCAACTAGGCGTTAGAACTTAACTAAATTTATTTATGAAGCAATCATTGTTTGTGTAACAGTAACACCACCATAGCAATTGTCAGTAATTAGATACATTTCATTTAAAACCGGAACACGATTGAAAACATTTAATTTTTTCAACATAATCAAGTGAAAAATGTTCGTATATTATAAAACCAAATCTTAAATTATGAGACTCATATTCTTATTCTTATATTCTTTCTTCATTAATATATTTTCATTGAAATTTTGGTTTATTCTAAAACATCGTAACGTCATATTCACTACATAACAAAATATTGGTCACAGTTACTTACATCCCCCTCTCATGTCAAAGTTTACCAGAGTACACAGTATTAAACTCCTTTCTTGTTTTGTCGTTTAATATGTATGTTTCTGTACCTTCTCTTCACTATCTGTGTGGTTATATGGTGATGACGCAGGTGTCGGTGACGGGCAAGCGTCGGCGCCTGGCGCTGTGCTGCATCAACATGCGCAAGTACGCGAGCCTGGAGCCGTCGCAGCGCGGCCTCACGCTCACGCTGGAGCCCGTCAGCCACAAGATCGCCGCCGCCACGCTCACGCTCACGCTGCACTGCGTGCTGCTCAGGGAGGGGCAGGCCACGTGAGTATCAGGGGGGGGGCAGGACCAATCACGACTGTGCTCACGACTCGTGCCTTTAAGTGTTGTTGATATTTTATGTCATTTAAATTTGGCATTGCAATGCAAAATAAGATATAAGTTATAATTGTGTGAAATTAATTTGATAGGATAGTTACAAAATAAAAAAAAAGTATACAATGATGACGTCACTGACCGTGGTAAAAAGAGATGGAAGTAAATCTTTAATCGAACAAAAGTTCACTCACGAAAAACATGAGCACCGTACATATCATTCCAACCTAACCTAACCCAACCCTTTACAGAGACGAAGACATGCAGTCCCTAGCCAGCTTGCTGTCAGTCAACAACAACTCCGACATCGCCGTGCTGGAGGACCTGGACGAGGATGACTGCACGTTCTCTGATAACTCTACTAGACAGGTGATGTACTAGCTTTTGCTCGTCTCTTAGCTCGTTTAAGTTTGAGAACAGAGCTTGAAATGCTTGAAAGTACGTCTGATAAATAGGGCCTGGATATGTATTAAAAATTTAAAAATATGTATGAGCTGTGGAATAAATAAATGTGGAAGTAATAAGGAGTAATTTTTTTTGTTGTTTTGACACGGTGATACTCTTGGAACTGATGGTTTGTGTGAGAATCGATTAACGAGAGATGATTATCCCTTGCTAGTAGACTAAGTGGCTCAATATATCACTATTATTTTATGGGTTAACTATTTGGAAGAATATAAATTTCATAGCTGCATAGTAAATGTTGAAATTATACTCGGATAATTCTGAAACTGAATTGTATTAGTATAGATTATATAACCATAGAGTACAGCAGTAGACAATTAACTCAGACATGACATAGACAAAAGGCGTAAGGCTTACATTAGGTCACAAACATTAATTATGTCGAATCTTCTTTCAACAGTAAATACCACAAGAGATGTATTTCAGTGCATCAGAACTGTCCATTCATAAGTCCAATGATCCCTTTCAGATGCTGAACCTGCGCCAACAAGTGGAAGAGATGACCCAAAGTTTAACAAACAGTGACGTGGCAGCCACCCCAAACAGCGTCCAAAGCCTCAACTTCGACAACTCCCGCACGCCCACAGCACCCATGTCACCGGAAGCCGCCTCCACACCAGTACCGGAAGACCCCCCGCCCACCCTCACCAACTTCACCAACATAAACTACACCAATTACATCAAACCCGAGCCGAAGCCGCCGCAAATCGACACCAGTTTGGATTTAAAGCCGATCGTGTTCAAGCCGAAGACTATCGCGAAGAGGAATCTGAAGCCTTTGGAGTTGAAGACCAATTTGAATGATATCAATCTGGATAGGAATGATGAGATGGATGATGACAGTGATAAAACTCCGACGGCTGATATGGAGCGGCTGTTCCCGGGCAAGATCGATAAAGACAAGACGCCGGTGAGTTTATTTGTTATTGCAAGTTAAACGAGTAAGTCAACAAAATAATTTCATTCGTCTTCCTTTTTCATCAAACCAAACAACCTTTCTTTTCCCCTAATCCAATAAAGATAAAAAAGTCATCATCTATTATCCGTGATTTCCACTTGATAAATATTTCAGAAGAATGTTGGTATTGCCGGTCTTTATTGGATTGGGGAAAGGGGACTTGAAGATGAAATTATTTTCTGTGGAATATCCACTGATTCAGTCCATTCGTGCATTTAAGTTTTTTCGTGGCTACCTCCACAATATTTGGTATGCAATTTTGTTTTATACAGTCTCGTCTCGTCCTATTGCACTTCATGTAAGTGGAGTGGTATCTAGATAACGACTGACGAGAGTTGATAGCCCTCGCTAGTCGAAACAATTATGCCGGCCCGTTTGAACATGTTTACTGAAACTTAAACCCATGTTCCAGGTGCAGGACCTGCTGGAATGGTGTCAGTCGGTGACGCGAGAGTACAAGTCGTGTCGCGTCACCAACCTCACCACCAGCTTCCGCTCCGGTCTCGCCTTCTGCGCCATCATACATCGCTTCCGGCCTGATCTCATGTGAGTGTTGTGTTGTAATATCTCGTTTCAATTTAAAGGGCTAGACTTTATAGATATTTATCGCATTAGGTATAACGTAATGATTTATGCATTTCATTTATTCTACTCTAATGTGGGATTGCTGCAATATCTTGTCGATGGCAGGTTTTGCAGAGACGATTTGGGTTCGTTTTTATAACCGATCGTGTATTTGATATAAATCTCTTTGCAATATAAATATAATCCTGGTCAATATAAAAAACAAATCACGCAATTTTCCGAGTTGGTCATGTACATCTTGGAATAATGGAGTTTTGTCTTGGTATTAAAAAATTCTCAAATATAACTCTGTTACCCCAAAGCGAGCAAATATTTTCAGTTCTGATTATAACGTCGAATTTAAACGAACTCTAATACTGTCTCTTGGATGGTTGCCGCTTTCGACAGTTCCGTCTGGAAATCTTTGGGGGAGGCCAATGTTCAGCAGTGGACTTTATGCGGCTGATGATGATGAATACTGACCCTTCATTTTTCGTTGAAAATCCCTCAAAGGCTGATGATGAGGAATATTTTCCTTCACCTTGAAAGTCCCTGACGTGAACCTTATCCCCCGCAGCGACTTCTCGGGCCTGCAGCCGGACGAGGCGGAGACGAACCTGCGCACGGCGCTGGAGGCGAAGCAGCACGCTGGGCATCCCGCAGGTGCTCACCGCCGCCGACGTGTGCGCGCGCGCCGCGCCCGACAAGCTTCGCCGTGAGTCTCACAACCTTATCCCCGCAGCGACTTCTCGGGCCTGCAGCCGGACGAGGCGGAGACGAACCTGCGCACGGCGCTGGAGGCGAGCGGCACGCTGGGCATCCCGCAGGTGCTCACCGCCGCCGACGTGTGCGCGCGCGCCGCGCCCGACAAGCTCGCCGTGAGTCTCACAACCTTATCCCCGCAGCGACTTCTCGGGCCTGCAGCCGGACGAGGCGGAGACGAACCTGCGCACGGCGCTGGAGGCGAGCGGCACGCTGGGCATCCCGCAGGTGCTCACCGCCGCCGACGTGTGCGCGCGCGCCGCGCCCGACAAGCTCGCCGTGAGTCTCACAACCTTATCCCCGCAGCGACTTCTCGGGCCTGCAGCCGGACGAGGCGGAGACGAACCTGCGCACGGCGCTGGAGGCGAGCGGCACGCTGGGCATCCCGCAGGTGCTCACCGCCGCCGACGTGTGCGCGCGCGCCGCGCCCGACAAGCTCGCCGTGAGTCTCACAACCTTATCCCCGCAGCGACTTCTCGGGCCTGCAGCCGGACGAGGCGGAGACGAACCTGCGCACGGCGCTGGAGGCGAGCGGCACGCTGGGCATCCCGCAGGTGCTCACCGCCGCCGACGTGTGCGCGCGCGCCGCGCCCGACAAGCTCGCCGTGAGTCTCACAACCTTATCCCCGCAGCGACTTCTCGGGCCTGCAGCCGGACGAGGCGGAGACGAACCTGCGCACGGCGCTGGAGGCGAGCGGCACGCTGGGCATCCCGCAGGTGCTCACCGCCGCCGACGTGTGCGCGCGCGCCGCGCCCGACAAGCTCGCCGTGAGTCTCACAACCTTATCCCCGCAGCGACTTCTCGGGCCTGCAGCCGGACGAGGCGGAGACGAACCTGCGCACGGCGCTGGAGGCGAGCGGCACGCTGGGCATCCCGCAGGTGCTCACCGCCGCCGACGTGTGCGCGCGCGCCGCGCCCGACAAGCTCGCCGTGAGTCTCACAACCTTATCCCCGCAGCGACTTCTCGGGCCTGCAGCCGGACGAGGCGGAGACGAACCTGCGCACGGCGCTGGAGGCGAGCGGCACGCTGGGCATCCCGCAGGTGCTCACCGCCGCCGACGTGTGCGCGCGCGCCGCGCCCGACAAGCTCGCCGTGAGTCTCACAACCTTATCCCCGCAGCGACTTCTCGGGCCTGCAGCCGGACGAGGCGGAGACGAACCTGCGCACGGCGCTGGAGGCGAGCGGCACGCTGGGCATCCCGCAGGTGCTCACCGCCGCCGACGTGTGCGCGCGCGCCGCGCCGGCATCGCTCGGCGAGGGGCACACCAGACCTTATCCCCGCAGCGACTTCTCGGGCCTGCAGCCGGACGAGGCGGAGACGAACCTGCGCACGGCGCTGGAGGCGAAGCAGCACGCTGGGCATCCCGCAGGTGCTCACCGCCGCCGACGTGTGCGCGCGCGCCGCGCCGACAAGCTCGCCGTGAGTCTCACAACCTTATCCCGCAGCGACTTCTCGGGCCTGCAGCCGGACGAGGCGGAGACGAACCTGCGCACGGCGCTGGAGGCGAGCAGCACGCTGGGCATCCGCAGGTGCTCACCGCCGCCGACGTGTGCGCGCGCGCCGCGCCGACAAGCTCGCCGTGAGTCTCACAACCTTATCCCCGCAGCGACTTCTCGGGCCTGCAGCCGGACGAGGCGGAGACGAACCTGCCGCACGGCGCTGGAGGCGAGCGGCACGCTGGGCATCCCGCAGGTGCTCACCGCCGCCGACGTGTGCGCGCGCGCCGCGCCCGACAAGCTCGCCGTGAGTCTCACAACCTTATCCCCGCAGCGACTTCTCGGGCCTGCAGCCGGACGAGGCGGAGACGAACCTGCGCACGGCGCTGGAGGCGAAGCAGCACGCTGGGCATCCCGCAGGTGCTCACCGCCGCCGACGTGTGCGCGCGCGCCGCGCCCGACAAGCTCGCCGTGAGTCTCACAACCTTATCCCCGCAGCGACTTCTCGGGCCTGCAGCCGGACGAGGCGGAGACGAACCTGCGCACGGCGCTGGAGGCGAAGCGGCACGCTGGGCATCCCGCAGGTGCTCACCGCCGCCGACGTGTGCGCGCGCGCCGCGCCGACAAGCTCGCCGTGAGTCTCACAACCTTATCCCCGCAGCGACTTCTCGGGCCTGCAGCCGGACGAGGCGGAGACGAACCTGCGCACGGCGCTGGAGGCGAAGCAGCACGCTGGGCATCCCGCAGGTGCTCACCGCCGCCGACGTGTGCGCGCGCGCCGCGCCGACAAGCTCGCCGTGAGTCTCACAACCTTATCCCGCAGCGACTTCTCGGGCCTGCAGCCGGACGAGGCGGAGACGAACCTGCGCACGGCGCTGGAGGCGAAGCGGCACGCTGGGCATCCGCAGGTGCTCACCGCCGCCGACGTGTGCGCGCGCGCCGCGCCCGACTAAGCTCGCCGTGAGTCTCACAACCTTATCCCCGCAGCGACTTCTCGGGCCTGCAGCCGGACGAGGCGGAGACGAACCTGCGCACGGCGCTGGAGGCGAAGCGGCACGCTGGGCATCCCGCAGGTGCTCACCGCCGCCGACGTGTGCGCGCGCGCCGCGCCGACAAGCTCGCCGTGAGTCTCACAACCTTATCCCGCAGCGACTTCTCGGGCCTGCAGCCGGACGAGGCGGAGACGAACCTGCGCACGGCGCTGGAGGCGAAGCGGCACGCTGGGCATCCCGCAGGTGCTCACCGCCGCCGACGTGTGCGCGCGCGCCGCGCCGACAAACTCGCCGTGAGTCTCACAACCTTATCCCCGCAGCGACTTCTCGGGCCTGCAGCCGGACGAGGCGGAGACGAACCTGCGCACGGCGCTGGAGGCGAAGCAGCACGCTGGGCATCCCGCAGGTGCTCACCGCCGCCGACGTGTGCGCGCGCGCCGCGCCGACAAGCTCGCCGTGAGTCTCACAACCTTATCCCCGCAGCGACTTCTCGGGCCTGCAGCCGGACGAGGCGGAGACGAACCTGCGCACGGCGCTGGAGGCGAGCGGCACGCTGGGCATCCCGCAGGTGCTCACCGCCGCCGACGTGTGCGCGCGCGCCGCGCCCGACAAGCTCGCCGTGAGTCTCAACTTGTGGTTACTGCCGTGCTGAGCGCAGGAACCGTGTCAGGGAAACCTTATTTCGAGATAATCCAAGTTTTGTAAATGTTATATAAGTAAAACTCAGATAGAGAAAACTTTTTAGGTTTTTTTTTTAACAAGTTCTAAACAAGATACCGATATTTAACCCGTGAGGTAGCTGAATGTTTGCCGGCAAACATTGACAGCTACGCGTGTGACGGAAAAATAACCTTATTATGTAGTATATATGTAGTATATAAGGTTATAATCCCGTGACACACGCAAATGTCATGTAGCTGTCTTGGCTCGCCGGCGATTCACGAGAGACCAAGAGTTAAGCAAGTTTAACGGATGGGTATTTCTTTAAGGTATCTGACGACATAAAAATCAACATTTTGAGTTACCGCTTTTAAGCTTGGCATGGCAGAGTAGATGTCTTCGCAAATAACACTGCCGAATTTATATTATCCTTAAGTACCTGTAGGTTACTCGGTTTGTGCTGCTCCGCATGTCCTATACGCGGGTGCTTATTTAGCGGAAAAAAAGTCCCTAATGCAACTATATATCCTTGAAGCCGCTGCCACTCCTAAGCCGCGGCCTATACGCCTATTGATAAATCTGGCTTTGGCAATCAAAGCATTGGAGCAAGAGCATAGGAGATGGACAAAGAGGATATATAGGGCGAGTATAGATAGAAGAACTAGTAGGGGTCGACTCCATCGAACCTTTAAATGTCAGATATCTCCTCTATAAAGGCCAGGTCTAAAGTACCCTGAACCGTCGCGGATGCATGAAAAGATTGACGAGAGTGGAAGAGGCGAAAGAAGTGTTTTATAATCGAGCATAATGGCAATCCAAAGCATAGTGATTTTTTGTGCCTCATACAAGAACGAAGCCTGGAATATTTGCCTCTTTCGCTTCCCCCTAAAAATGTAATTGTATTTTGCCTTGCACTTTAACGTGGAACTGAGTCAGTATGCAGTTAATATGACGGAAAGGTTCATAAAATGTTTTTGTTTCTAGATAATGACTTACCTGTTCCAACTGCGCGCGCATTTCACGGGGAGCGAACTTCAGGTCGAACAGTTGGGTGAGTTGATTGTGACATAGTTCCATTTATTGGTGTGAAGTTGGCTACAGACCTATGGAATGATGAGGAAATTATAAAATTTTATTTAATGTCTTTTTAAACAGGGGCATGTTTCTATTGACGTTTTTCGGCCTCATTGTTTTCTTGGATTTCGTTTTTAAGTTTTTTTAAGGCTTTAAGTCATTGCTCTTCAAAGTGGTCCAGGTGGACCCTTAGGGGTCCACGGGAGACTTGACGGGGGTCTAAGTTGGTGTGACCAAAAAATGGGGACCCGCATGTTGTAAGTGGGGTCTATGAAAATTTATATGGTTTGATACTAAAGTACTAAAATGTTGGCTTGACTTCACCTATTAATGTAGGCAGATAATATTGAAAGGGATCGTAAGAAGCACTGTGACCCCAATATAGCCTCCCGCTATGGCTGGGCGGTAGTTGTAATGCACTTTCTCTGCGAAAGCTAAAAAAAGGGCCACCGTATCCAGAAACATTTTGAAACGGGTCTATGAGTAAGAAAAGTTTGGGAACCTTTGCTTTAGATGTTGCAAATAAATTTTTGTTTTTTCCACTTTCCCAAGAAGCAATGTCTTTGGCCTTTAGCAATAATAACGAATCCACACCGGTCCGGTTGCAGGTAACGACGAGACGGAGTCGTCGTACCTAGTGGGCCGGCACGACACGGACTGCTCGCTGCCGCCGGAGCTGTTCAGCCGCGAGGTCAGCGCGCGCCGCTCCCGCGCCGACCGCACCCAACACGCCCCGCGACCCGCGTGAGTACCACACATCGGCGCGCGTCCGGTTGTAGGTGACGACCGCTCGCTGCCGCCGGAGCTGTTCAGCCGCGAGGTCAGCGCGCGCCGCTCCCGCGCCGACCGCACCCAACACGCCCGTCGACCCGGGTGAGTACCACACATCGGCGCGCGTCCGGTTGTAGGTGACGACCGCTCGCTGCCGCCGGAGCTGTTCAGCCGCGAGGTCAGCGCGCGCCGCTCCGCGCCGACCGCACCCAACACGCCCCGCGACCCGCGTGAGTACCACACATCGGCGCGCGTCCGGTTGTAGGTGACGACCGCTCGCTGCCGCCGGAGCTGTTCAGCCGCGAGGTCAGCGCGCGCCGCTCCCGCGCCGACCGCACCCAACACGCCCCGCGACCCGCGTGAGTACCACACATCGGCGCGCGTCCGGTTGTAGGTGACGACCGCTCGCTGCCGCCGGAGCTGTTCAGCCGCGAGGTCAGCGCGCGCCGCTCCGCGCCGACCGCACCCAACACGCCCCGCGACCCGCGTGAGTACCACACATCGGCGCGCGTCCGGTTGTAGGTGACGACCGCTCGCTGCCGCCGGAGCTGTTCAGCCGCGAGGTCAGCGCGCGCCGCTCCCGCGCCGACCGCACCCAACACGCCCCGCGACCCGCGTGAGTACCACACATCGGCGCGCGTCCGGTTGTAGGTGACGACCGCTCGCTGCCGCCGGAGCTGTTCAGCCGCGAGGTCAGCGCGCGCTCGGCGCCGTCCGCACCCAACACGCCCCGCGACCCGCGTGAGTACCACACATCGGCGCGCGTCCGGTTGTAGGTGACGACCGCTCGCTGCCGCCGGAGCTGTTCAGCCGCGAGGTCAGCGCGCGCCGCTCCCGCGCCGACCGCACCCAACACGCCCCGCGACCCGCGTGAGTACCACACATCGGCGCGCGTCCGGTTGTAGGTGACGACCGCTCGCTGCCGCCGGAGCTGTTCAGCCGCGAGGTCAGCGCGCGCCGCTCCCGCGCCGACCGCACCCAACACGCCCGCGACCCGCGTGAGTACCACACATCGGCGCGCGTCCGGTTGAAGGTGACGACCGCTCGCTGCCGCCGGAGCTGTTCAGCCGCGAGGTCAGCGCGCGCCGCTCCCGCGCCGACCGCACCCAACACGCCCCGCGACCCGCGTGAGTACCACACATCGGCGCGCGTCCGGTTGAAGGTGACGACCGCTCGCTGCCGCCGGAGCTGTTCAGCCGCGAGGTCAGCGCGCGCCGCTCCGCGCCGACCGCACCCAACACGCCCCGCGACCCGCGTGAGTACCACACATCGGCGCGCGTCCGGTTGAAGGTGACGACCGCTCGCTGCCGCCGGAGCTGTTCAGCCGCGAGGTCAGCGCGCGCCGCTCCCGCGCCGACCGCACCCAACACGCCCCGCGACCCGCGTGAGTACCACACATCGGCGCGCGTCCGGTTGTAGGTGACGACCGCTCGCTGCCGCCGGAGCTGTTCAGCCGCGAGGTCAGCGCGCGCCGCTCCCGCGCCGACCGCACCCAACACGCCCCGCGACCCGCGTGAGTACCACACATCGGCGCGCGTCCGGTTGTAGGTGACGACCGCTCGCTGCAACATATTTGGAAGAATCCAGTCTCAGACAATTGTGGTGCAAAAACCATACAAAGTGTTGCGTGACTCGGATTCGAACACGAAAACATCTGATCCACAGTCTACTATACGATTTTGCGAGTAAAATACTTTGAGTAATTTCCTTAAGTTTGCCATCAAAGATATTAATTCGAAATTTTTCCTCGCCAGCTCTTCTGAATCCCAAGACATCCGTCTCTCTCAAACCGCCCCGGTCGTGCCTCCCAATGGGTCCCCAGCCCGGGATGTTCGCGGTCTCCTACTGCACCAGTCCAAGGCTCTGCTGGGCAAGGTGCTGTCTCCAGCGAGAGATCCGCGCCCATCCGCCAAGTGGTTTGCTGATCCTCTGAAATTGAACGAGGTAAGGATAAGAGATTTTATATGGTAAAGATGATAATCATGGTAATAATATAGTCAGCACTAGGTTAAACACGGTCCAAAAACCCACTCCTGCGAGGATTGCGGTTACATGCGCATGCGCACCCTGCGACCTTTGATATAAAGGAGCGAGATTAGGATAGCGGGGTTTCAATCAGTAAACTTAGACTGACGAGTCGACAGAAATCCGCAAATAAAATTCCCTGTGCAAACAAAAAGGTTAGACAGGATAAACGGGTAAAAGTGTTGCGGGTAAGATATTTGTCACCGCCCCAATAGCGAGCACCGTCCACAAAGTGTAAAATCCACCATAGTGGCCCACGTATGTCGCGTATGGGCGTCAACATGCGTATACAGGGTTTGGAACGGGCCGGCATAATCGTGTTGATAAGCGAGTGATAATCACTATGGCATACCATAAAAGTCAAAATAGACCGTAAAGACATATCTTCGGGTATAGTGCAACACCGTGCAATCAGCACTGGTGAATATCATACGTAAGTGACGAATGTAGAGTTGACTGTGTTTTTGATGGTAATGTATGGGAGTCACAACTCTAGCTATAATGAAACTCCAAAGATGACACTGAATATATTATGTATTTCAAAACTCCAGAGTACGTTTAATACACAGTGGCGTACTTAGATCGTAATAGGAACAAATCGTAAGACGTACTTATTAAACAAAGGTGTACGTTGCTTTTATATGGGAGGTATGGTGTGATGTGTCACACCATACCTGCGTGCGTTCTCGCACAATTTCGCACGTGCACTTACATAGCTGCGCAAGTGTATGTGTCCCAACAACGAAAAAAGTTAAATTGAGTTTAATACAAAGTAAAAAGAGATTTTCAGTTTTCCACTCTCTTCTGAAAATCTTTTATTTGTAACTTATGCGGCATTTACCAGCACAAGTTCCGCGGTATTGTATTTGTCCCCAACAATATCATTTATCAGTCAAGTATACTTATTTCATTCCTAGCCGCCTCCCGCCCGCCCAGAGAAGTTGATGACCCGCAAGGAGCTGACGGACCCGTTCGGCTCTGATGATGAAGAGGACCCGCCGCCTGAAACTCAGAACCAACAACAACAGAACGTCGTACAACAGAATGTACAACAACAGAATCAACAAGTCGTGCAGAACAACGGGAACGTCGAACCCGGTGAGTACAGTTTATTGCATGTACGGGCAAGCAAGTACAAATTGTTACATCAGCATTTTACGCCGTTTGAATTGTCATAGTATCCAGTCATAATATCCAGTCAGTTCGCATTCAATCAATCATTCCGCGCGTACTCATTATCATTGTATCAAAGTATTTCAATATAAAAAAATATTATATTATGAAAAAGCGGCGATAGCCTAGTTGGGTGTGGAACGGACTGCCGAGACGAATGTCCGCAGGTTCAAATCCCAAGGGCACACACCTCTGACATTTCTAAAAAAAATCATGTGTGTATTCTTTGTGAATTTATCGTTCGCTTTAACGGTGAAGGAAAACATCGTGAGGAAACCTGCACACCTGAGAAGTTCTCTATAGGAATTTCGAAGGTGTGTAAAGTCTACCAACCCGCACTAGGCCAGCGTGGTGGACTAAGGCCTAATCCCTCTCAGTAGTAGAGGAGGCCCGTGCTCAGCAGTGGGCAAGTATATCAATTTTCTATTAAAAAAGGACTTTCATTCATTCTCACAAATCATAATATCATTCTATCATAAAGATACTGTACGCACCGTGCATTGTATTTGTTAGGGGTTTTTAGTTTTTAGAATAAACGGAAAGAATGTATAAAGAGTCAACAAGTTGTAAATTATCTCGAGAGAACAGCGGCCCGGTGAGTGTCTACAGGGTGTTTTATTATTTAGGGTTTCTTTTTGTTTTTGATTTGGTATTATTAAAAAAATATATATTTTAAAAAAACTGGCTCCGCTAAAAATTGTTTTTTTTGAACTTGATGAATATACAATGGGTCTTATTGTCATATTAATGGTATCTTTCGTTCTACTGAAAATTCCATATTTTCCTTAAATCTTTATGAGTAATGTTAATTATTAACCCTCGGAAACAATACTTAACTGGTAAAAAAAATAATAAAATAATAAATAAATGTTTTTTTTTTTACAGAGAAAGAAGAACAAAAGCCACCGACAATCGAGCCGGCAATAACAGACCCTCTGACGCAGCCGGAAGAGCGCGTAGAAGAGCAAACACAAGAATTACCAAAGCCGGCGCCGGTAAGTGATATGCGTTATACAGGGTGTGGCTTCAGTGCTGTTAGCAGATGTGTGGTCATTGCGGAGTTAGAATGTTCTAGATTGCAGTGGTTCTTAACTTTTTTTCTGACTATGATTTTATAAAGGGTGTTCATATTTTATTTAATTGTATAATAATGATATTCCTAATAGAATCTCATTTTTTTAATCATATTATAAATGTGAGGTGTAACAATGTTTGCATGTTTGTAACAAGTAAACACAGAAACGACTGAACGGATTTGGATGTAAATTGGCCCACGGGTAGATCATGTACCGAATACGCTATGTGGGGTTTCGGATTATGGTTAAATAATTAACTCACGCGATAAAGTTTAAATGTTTATAAATGTTCAATACAAATGTTAGAAATAATGTTATAAAATGTTGTTATAAAATGTTATGTTAAAGGTGGTGCACCCGATCGCGACGGTTGTACGTAGTGCACTGTTTTAAATTAGTATGTGAGCATCAATAATCGATATGTGCAACGTTGGCACCAAAATGCGTCGCGTGTTCGGGTTTTACCATAACCGAACACGCTAGTTTTAAAACATAGGGTAATTCTATACCGGTAATATGCTCCAATTGGAAGTAATGGAATTTAAAATCAGATTTTTTAAAAGTAAAGTAGCAGTAAATGTTTTTCATGCGGACGAAGCTGCGAGCAATATCTAGTGTGTTTGTAATCAATTCGAATATAGAAATTTGTTGATAGTCTTGGCTGGGCAATTAGTAGTGATTCGTATTTTGTTTTCGACATATAGAGACTTAATAGTTTTAAATATTTTTTTATAAGTCCTGGTAAGTGAACTAGCTGAGGTTGTAATTAAAATATTTTAGTTTAAACTTTTTTTTGTCTATAAACACCGCGTATATAGACTAAATCAATATTTGTCATTTTGGCAACTACGTATTCTTCGCGGAAAATCAGTTAAGAACCACTGCACTTGAATGAATCCTTTTTAATGAGTTGACGTAGAATAACCATATGTCCTGGTAGAGTTTTATGAGTAGCGATGGAATATAATGTTTGCCAAATTCATCGATATTCAGAGCTGAGATCTGTAAAACAAAATTTGAAGGTACTGTTGTTTAGGCCATTGATCGGACTTGCAAATAAATTATATTATGTGGACTGTAGTATGTAGGTTTTAATGCCGTTATAATAATGGAAGTAAAAACTAATAAAGTGTCGGATTGTGACCGCGTTCGAGAGCTGAGTGTCGGCGGCGTGCGTGCCCCGCCCGCGCCTGCGCACTCCACAGTGATGGCGGCAACAACTGTGTAAGCCGGTTATAACGACATTGAAGGGATCATCGCATCTGGGAATACATTTACTTGCGGGTCTTTTTGTCGATATAACCGATGTCTCGGTATAACCGAAGTGGTGGTTAACGGGTTCTATTGTAGTTTGGAATATAGAACAAAACACAGGGATATTATGAAAAAAAGTTATATTTTAAAGCTAATTAAAAAGACGTGAAACAATAAATATTTTTATTTTAAATTTGTTCTACAGATTTCGGCCTAAATACTTATTGTAGATATGTTACGATGATTGATTGGGGTTCGATTTTTGTGGGTTATGTTTGTTTTTCGAGTGTCGTTTATCATCAACAGATATAGTATACAACTTTAGTCAGATTGAAATATTCATAAAATTGTCACGCACTTAAACATAAAGACAAAGTAGAAAACAATAGCAGATAAAAAAATATCTCGAAAGCCAACAAAAGTATATTAATAAGTAAATATAAAATATTTACTTTTTAATATTTTTTATTTAGAATAGTGATATAGAGAAAATAGTATATTTCATATAATTGAGCTTTTTATAAATTATACTGAAAGCAAAGTCATTCAACATATTATTATAAAAAAACCCTTTTGTAGTCATTGTTTTAAAATTATTTTATACTTAATGGGTTCACTATATACTTACACATAAATTATAATCAAACAGTCCCTTCACAATAGCTACATTCCTAGATTATAACATAGTCGCTAGTCGTAGTCAACCATATTAACTTGACTCATGAACAAAATATTTCATTTCTTTCCATTGCATCATCGACATCGCTTACAAAAACAAAAAAAACATGTTTGTGCGTGTGACGGCTTGTTTGGACAACATAACGCCTTGCTATTGGACAATTTCGCGCCGCTTCGCTCTCATTGGTCGATATTACGTGCTTCAAATTGGTCGCGCGCTGTGATTGGTCGATATAGCAATTGATATCGCGGCACGACGAGTTGAAAGAGCGAGCGAGACAGCTGCTCGAGGCTACTAAGAGGGAAGCGAGAGAGAAAGAGAGAATTAGAAAACAGAATTCAAAAGAGGAAGCCAAAGTAGAGGCCGTAAACGGTGTTAGGAATGGAGATGCAAGCCCTAAAAAGGTACGTGATTATTCAAGTAAGTACTGACATCTTTTGGTCACTGATTTTATAGGTATATTTAAAAAAGGGGGGTATTTTAAGGACATATGAGCTGTAGGGCTAAAAGTTTTGAAGTTTTTATTTACTGGAAGATTTCTTATCAGGTAACTTTTCTTGTGAGGTAGCAGTATAAACCTCTATTAAAAGACATTAAAGGACTTGTAATTATCTTAATAAGTGAAATAGATTTTTTTAAATAATGTATTTGAGAAGAAAGGTTTTGTTTATTTATTATATCTTAGGAAAAACAAAAATTACTTATTTAATGTCTATAGAATAACAGTTGAAGATTTAATAATAGGTTCCCACGAATAAAGCTGCGTATTATACAAATGAAGTTTACTTTTACCTTTTATATTTCTTTATCGATATTTCTCATTTTTTTAGCGACATTATAATATTTAAATGACGCGATGTCTAACATGTTGTAATATTTCCAGCCGATGACAGAGGAGGAGCGACAGGCGATGTTGCGCGAGAGAGCGAGAAAGCTGATCGCAGACGCGAGAGCTGGGATTGTCAGGTAATTTTTTTTTTTTTTTGTGGGGAAATATACATTTAATAACGTAATTATATAATAATATTAAGCTTATTCTAGCTTATTGTTCTAGTAGTGGGTATATATTAGTGTGGCTGGTACAAAAAAGGTTAAATCTGAGCTATAAGCCCCAGCAATTATCAACACTAACTAGTATAGCTTGTGGTTGAAATTAAAACAAATATTTCTATAGAAAAAAAATAGCAGTGTATTTTGTAGTACGTCACAAGGGCATATAGACGGCGTAGCCAATTATATTTAAACATAGCTATATATAATATTATAAGACTGCCTCAAAGGCGTAGTTGTATTACGGTTCGACTGCAGTGCATTGTCTCGGGTTTGATCCCCGGCTTGGGCAAAGTCATATTAGGTTTTCCTACTCTGTATCAGTCCGGACTATGAAATTAGTGCCTGATATGTCGGTAGGCTTACCCCCAACCCATCATGGGAAGTATACGCAGCGGAAAGTGATTTGCATCTATTGTGATTCTGCTTACCCCTTCGAGGTAAAAGGCTTGTGTATAATATTATAATGTGTTACAGTCCGACGTCGCCGCTGTCCCCGTCCCGCTCGTCCCGCGGCGGCACCGTCGAGATCATCAGCAAGCAGTCCGTCATGGAGGAGCTGGCTGCTGGTGAGTCAGTCTTAATTATAATGGACCTATATTGTAGGGTACAACGTAGACAGAAAAACAAGATAGCTGCGTGAAAGAAGGAATTATTATGTTTTTTCTTTATTGTTATGTATGCCGAGACGAGCTTGCTGTTCGCCTGATGGTAAGCGATACGACCGCCCATAAACAGCAGAAACACCAACACCTTGAATTACAAAGTATTGTTTGGTATTGCACTGCGTTCGCCATTCTAAGGCATGAGATGTTAAGTTTTATTGTGGCCAGTAGTTACCATTTTTATCAGTTTTATATTAATTAATTTATTTAATATAAATGACATAATACGCGGTGATAGCCTGGTTGTGCGGGTTCAAAATCAAAGGACTAAGCACCTCTAACTTTCCAAATTTGTGTGTATTCTTTGTGAATTATCGTTTGATTTAACGGTGAAGGAATACATCGTGAGGAAACCTGCATACCTGAGAAGTTTTGTATACAAATTTTGGGGCTGTGTGAAGTCTACCAATCCGCACTAGGCTAGCGTGGTAGACTAAGGCTTAATCCCTCTCAGTAGTAGAAGAGACCTGTGTGCAGCAGTGGGACAGTATATAATACAGGGCTAATATTATTACTAAATGACATACTATGAATGTGTTTATAGCGGGTGGCGTGGAGCAGCTGGATGCCCTGCTATCCCGGACGGACTCCATACCGTCGAGTCCTGGCTCCAGGAAGGGCTCCGTCAGTCCCGACAGATCTGGTGAGTCATACAAAGTAGGTGAGGTTCGGGGACGGTTAAATAAGACAACGTATAACATAACAAAATAACAGTATTTCTCCACTATTTAATGCATGTTATTATACATATAAACCTACCTCTTGAATCACTCTATCTATTAAAAAAACCGCATCAAAATCCGTTGCGTAGTTTTAAAGATTTAAGCATACAAAGGGACATAGGGACAGAGAAAGCGACTTTGTTTTATACTATGTAGTGATAAAATAAAACAAATAACGTTTCCGCAAAATCGTGGGCGCGAGGAAGAGCGTGCAGCGAGCGCGTGCGCACCGGGCCGTGTATAGCTCGCAACTGGTGTGACGTCACGCGCCGCACGGGGCACCTAGTTCACATTCCCGCCCGCATTCTGTTTCAAATTGGGTTTTCTACTCACTATCGGTCCGGAGTTTTAAATGATGTCCGGTAAATGGCTATATACTTGCCGTCTATTACATACAAATGTCAATAGTTCCGCTCCATTTTACATGACATCAAATATAACGATCGAAATGTGGGTGTATTACACCTCCTTTGACAGGGAAATTGGCGTGTTGCTATGCCCATATGTAAAAAATAGCATATAGTTGTATAATAAATATCTTCTTTACTTATTAAGGTGGTAGCTCAAGGTCCATTTTCATACATTTTGTTTCGGCTTTAATCTGGGTAACTAAACAAGTATTGGCAAGTAAAGAATTTAAATTCACGTCTAGTTAGTGATTAGTTCTCGCAAAATGTATGAAAATGGACCTTGAGCTACCACCTTAAATGTAGAGATTAACCCCCTTATTCATAGATGTTATTAATATAACGACGGAGCATTGCTGTGATAACAAATCTGTTTCTCAGCTTTGCTTATCTGACAGCTTGCTGTTTGTTCAGCTTTGTTTATCTGGCAGCCAACTAGATTCAAGTTGTATCTCAATATTAGCCAATCACAACGCCCCTATGTCTACGCACTGCGAAGGCTGCCATGCCGTTAGCACTGAGAAACAGACTTGTTATCACAGCTTTACTTTGTCCTTAGATTAATAATGTCTATGAAGAATGGGTTTATACTTTAACAATATATTTCATACCTGCTCAAGTTACCTCTCATCTACTAATGTTTTTGGTAAACAGAGGAGCCTCACAGCGAGGACACGAAGAGCGTGAAGAGTGTGTCGCCCACACGAGACGACAGCAGGCGCTCGCCGCTGCACTCCTTCTCCGCGCTCGTCGACAGGCTCACGCCCGACAAGGACCTTGGAGACGAGGTACCAGCATCATTTAAATCGATGTTTTTAGTACTATATAGTTTAGCATTTTATTATATTTAGTATTATATTCAAAATATTCTATTTTTCGGGTTTTTCGTGGTTTTTATATTTTAATTTTCTCCTGACGTTTCGAAGACTGCAGCCTTCGTGCTCACGGCGGGGATTGAGGTTTTGATCATCCGCAAAGTCAAAGTTACAATATCTGTCTTCATTTTACAAATATAAGTTTTTAAATCTTAGCTATGGGTAGTATTATAGTATTAATTTAAGTTTTGCAGAATATCATTGATTATTTTAGTAACGTAGTATTTCAATATGGCTAGTGTTCAGGTTTCGGTTTTGCGTTTGCTGTTCAATATAAGTTCAGTCTAGAATTTGGGAACGAGGCTCCTTGGCTTGGAACTTGGCCTATCCTTTCGGAGATAAAATGCGTACGCGCATGTACTGTGTGCGTACGCGTGCGTACATGCGTGCGTACGTGCGTACATGCGTGCGTGCGTACATGCGTGTGTGAGACGTCCAGGTGATGTTGCATGTTCGTGCGTGTGTGTGCAGGGCGGCGCGTGCTCGTACCTGGCGGGCGAGCTGGCGGCGCTGGAGCGCGAGCAGCGCGCCGTGGACGCGCGCGCCAAGACGCTGGAGACCAGGCTGCGCGCCGTCATGGACGCCGGCCGCGACCCGCACGTGAGTGCCGCACGCCCATAGTCTCTACAGACTCCAAAATATATGGCAATTGGGATCAGGTCCAGATATATAAATATATATCTGGACCTGATCACTATTTTTTTTATATCCAAATGGTTCGACTAGTGTTTTATTTATTTATCGATTATCTATTTGGGTAACATAACCACTGTGTTTCACAGAAGTTATAGAAGGTGGGAGGACTACGCTATCTGATACGTTTGTCCACCCCCCCCCCCCCCTGATCACTATTAGGGTCCATTAACTAACGCTGACACGTTCACACCACTCGTACCAAAATGTAAAATTTCTATTTCATGTTATAATTTGGAAGGACAGATACATAAATGTAAATGAACCATCGCACTAAATTTTATTACCTTTTTGATGGGTGAGCATTGCGTTGCCATGACGCCTGACGTGTTCATTCACAAAGACTAAGCACGCGCAAAATTTAAATGTTCATTTTGTTGTGCGGCAGCTTTTAGTTGTTGTTCTCTACTATTGATACCTACATTCTACAACCTGTATAAAACACACACCTATCACTTTATCAATACATACATTAACTTTGGTTACTATGTAAACATAAGAAATTAACATCTGCGTTGTCCAACAAAGGTACACAGGATGTATTAAAATGTAAAATCTTATATACGAAAGGATTATGAAGTGCAATAAAATTTGAATTTGATTAAAAAAAAAACAGTAACAATAAATCGGACTATAAATACAATTTTACAACTTTAGAGAAGTTTGATTACATTCTAACCAAAGTTTAACTGTAAATATGTTTTTCTTGGTGAATGTTCTGTCTACTCTCTCTTCTATTAACCAATTTTAAGCCTGTTTTATATTTTTATTTCTGTTTAGTGTTTTCTTCTTGCATTTTTTTTTCATATCACTATTTCTTGCCAGGTTTGGGTGCTTTAATCAAAATTTTTATTTCAAGTCACCAGTTATGGACACATTGAAAAATAATATTCTCTCGTTTATATAAAACTTGGGCTTTCCGTAACTTAAATATTGTGTCCATATAATTTTTACATTTCGAATATTTAAACGCAAAAATTATCAGCAAAATACATTGCTGTATCTTAATAAATTAAAAAGATTATTGTAATAGAAAAAATGTTGCAGAAACATGGCCGTTTCATATTTGTGTCATGCGTACGCCCTGCACCGGACCCGGTAATGGACACATTCGTACTGTCATTCGTACTGTCATTCGTAATTCCCACGTTGTTCAGAGGGCGAATTTTAGAAGGCGAATAATTATAACTTTTATGAATTAGGGACGTAAGAGAGATTTTGTACGAAATTTAATTTGGATCTGAAAATTGACTTATATTTATTATAGTCTTCATATTTACTCTGACAGAAGTCTATCCATTACCAATAAAAGATATTCATGTTTGTTTAAAATAATCACTTTTTAATGTCGAATAATTTTCCAATTACAGTGAAAACCCTTTTATTTTGGTTTTTGAATCATGCGTTCTCGATTTTCAGTAAATTCGTTGTCGTATCGATAACTAATTTGAGTTAAAGGTTTTGCCGTACATTACTACGGCCAAGACTTATTATATTGATTTTTTGCTCCGAGTCGGGTAAAGTGATATTTAGGTTTTTCTGCTCAGTATCAGCCCGGAGTCTGGAATTTGTGCCCGATACGGAGATAGGCTCGCCCCCTATCACATCAAAGGTTGTCTGGAAGAAATCGCCGATAGCGATAACACCGCCTTCCTTCCTGTTTGTTCATTATCTCTGTTGTATATTTACTTTCATCTACGATTTGATGTACAATAAAGAGTTTGAATAAATAATAAACAAATAAATAATGGGACGGAACACACTTGGCGATAAGTGGGTGCCCTGGTTGCGCCTCTGCATACCCCTTTGGGGATAAATGCATGATTATGTGTATGTGGGTGATTTTTTGTTCTCTTTATTCTCATATTCGCCCTCTCAACAACTTCGGACGTACTAATTCACTGTAAAATCACACTGTACATACAAAGCTTTGGTGTCATAATATTACTAAACCTTACATTATGTTTCTTGTTAAATATGCTTTAATAATTATTTTGAGTAAAATGCAAATAGTGTAGTTTGAAAAATAAGTACGGAATGTAGATTCTTGAAGTTTATACAATAAAAAAAAAATAGTACAGTAGGGGTAGCAGAAAAATAACATTTGAAAGTTCTTAGAAAAATTTACATAATAATACGTTGATATTATGTTAGTGTTATTTATATTGTATGCTTTACTATCACTATTTTTTTCTTTTTTATACTAAATTTTATTTATTCTGATTTATAACATCTCTTTTCTTTCGACCTTCTTATATAAACTAAATGATAAATTAGAGCAAACATAAGGCAAATATATATTTTATATATATGCTTTAAATTAAATTTCACTTGAACATGTTTATCCAGTTCAAAGGACCAACATTTTTACTTTTTCCACCGAGGCCCTAGAATGTCTCTACATCACATTCCAATAATGTATGATACTAAGAAATCCCGCCAAAAATATAAATAACGACCGTTTTCAATAAATAATCCCAATATTAATCTTCAATCCGATGCCGAGAATCGACCAATCACAATACGTTATTTGTAAGAGTATCAATAAAACTGCGTTCTGATTTATCAATTTTCGAGATGGATTGATAAAGCTATTGGGTTATTGAAAACGGCAGTAAGTTGATAAAAAGGTATTAAACATGTTGTATGACGCAGGAGGAAGACCGACTTATGTCCCAGTGGTTCAACTTGGTGAACAAGAAGAACGCACTCCTGCGCAGGCAGATGCAACTTAACATACTGTGAGTATACCCTGCGCCTGGCTGCGGGCTGGCTATGTCAGCAATATGGCATGTCAAATTTATGCGTTATAGTGTGTAATTAAAAATTAGTTGCCACATGTATGTAAGAGCCTGACTTCTTATATTTTATTGCTTTGAATGACGATATGAGCTTGCCGTTCGCCTGATGGTAAGCGATACGACCGGCCATGAACAACAGAAACACCATCCAACACCTTGAAATACAAAGTATTGTTTGGTATTCCACTGCGCTCGCCATCTTGAGACATGTGATGTTAAGTCTTATTATGTCCAGTAGTTACACTGGCTACAATGTTAATAACTGAGAATGGCTCGACTTTGCCTTTGATTTCTTTTTGTTGTGTTCCTAATAATCAGGATAAGGTATGAATCAAAGTATGATTTTGATAAATCAACAAGTAAAAACTTTTTTTGTATGAATATATTTTTTGTATATTCTAGGAAATAGGTGATTTGTATAGTTATACCATGTTAAGTTTGTGTAACCTGAATCATCTTGTAAACGTGGAAGAGCATGAAATGTGATCATTTGTCATCTATTGACACAGCTGATCACTACCCACTAAACTATAAGTGCCCATCTATCTATAGCGGTGTTTAGATCAGCAATTAATTTGCAGAAGACAACTTCTATAAGCGATTTGTACAATATATATAATCACAGCAAATTTCTGTAAATTTTAGACTTGGCTTATAATATATTTGCTAGTAGTAGGATATATTTTATATCCGCCCTAATAGCGAACTCCGTACACAAAATGTTAAAATCCGCCATAGTGGCCACATCACTGTCGCGTTCCGAGATTGGCCTGTGTATATCCGGCTCCAGCAGGCCGGTATAATTGTGTCGACTGCCGAGGCGTAATCGTCTCTCGTCAGTCGCCATTTTATTGTCTACTCCACTTACTACCAAGTGCAGTTGGGTCACTTAGCTGGGTCCGCATATAAAATAAAACTTACATTGTATATGTCCAGTGAACAAGAAGAAGATCTAAGTCGTCGTTGCGAGCTGCTCGCCCGCGAGCTGCGACTGTCGCTCGGCGTCGACGAGTGGCGGAAAACGCCCGGACAGAAGAGAAGGGAGAGGTTGCTGTTGCAGGTAATGACTAGAGAACGAATGAATGGAATCAGTGTACGAAATTAATGGTCATATACAAGAGTCCCAGAGGTGCTCTTGTGGGTATTATTATTGAATGGGGTAATGAAATGAATGTTCTGATGGAAGAGATGGGAGAAGTTGCTGTTGCAGGTAATGACTTTAAGTGAGTGAATGGAATGAGTGAATGTTCTGAACGATTAGACAGAAGAGATTAGAGAGCTGTGGTAAGTAATGAGCTGAGTAAATGTATGGTAGTAAATATATAATAATAATTGGTTTCTATAATGGACATAGTGATTCATTTGGGTGATATCGAATAAAGTATGATGATAATATATGCCTCAATGGTGTAGTATTGCAGTACGAATGTGTCGATGTCTCGGGTTCAATCTTCGGGTCGAGTATATTTGGTTTTTTTCTGCTCAGTATCAGCCCGCTATGGCGACAGTCCCTCTATCACATCATAGGACAGAATACACTTCGCAAAAAGTGGGTGTCCAAGCTGCCCCTTTGCAGACCCCTTCGGGATAAATGTGTGATTATGTGTGTGTGGCAGTGAAGTAGAGACACTAGCGTATCGCCTACTGTCCTTTGGATTCCCCCAAAAAAAAAATGTATGACTTTGTGTTTGTTATAAATAATTATTGTAATTATATGGTATTTGAAATGACAAAACCGCAATTTGTTTTCAGGAACTCCTGTCCGCTGTTAACGAGAGAGACAGACTCGTTCAAGAGATGGACGAGCAAGAGAGAGCGTGAGTATATTTACATATCATTTTCTGCAGCTGACACTAGACATGGATTTGATTTTGAGTTCAGGAAACACTTTAAGGACCTTTCGTGAGTCTATGGTATAACACCATCCACCCTTTCGAGGATAAGTGTGCTTCTATGATAATTACTGGTGGGCCTGAAGTATGATCTGTAGTCAGATCATTGACTACTAACTAGTTCTTTTGTTTTGAAATTAAATAGGTACTTTTTATTTTATTTAGGAAAACAAACAGCACATATTTATAACATATGAATTAAATACCATATTTTTACATTAGCCAAACAGTTTCCATAAATATTTTTTCCAAATTGAGGACAGCTTTCAGGTTTTCGATATTAGTTTAATAAAATTATACTAAATTAACTTATACACAAAATAATAAAAAAAAACAGAAAGGAAAAATCAGTCAGTTATTTTTTCTGACAAGCGCTTTGTATCCATCAAGTCAATGTGATAGTAACATATATTTTGTGTGCTATAGTACAGTATATTCTACTATATTTTGTATATGCTAGGTTATAAATACCTTAAACATCAATAAAGACTACAATATTTGCTATAAAAATACATTTTTGGATATTTCTTTAAGTATCTGAGATTTTATAAGCATTTTTAGTTCATGAGTCACCGGTGATTTATACTTTTCTTTTTATTTAACAGGATAGCAGACGACGACGAGATCGAGAGAAACCTCTCTCAAGTGGAAATACAGAGAAAAAACAACTGCATACTGCAATAAGACAAACTTTCGAAACGAAATCAAATGCTGCATCGTTAATGATAAAGTTTATGCAAAAACCATATATTTGCCCGTGATAAAGTTTGAGTTGTGTTTACAAAAGTGCTACGTATTATGTCTACAGCGAATAAGGTGAAGTTTTTACGTAAGTAAAGCCATTTTTTCTCAGTATACAGTTCGGGTATACATTTTTATTAATATACTATGGGTACTAAAATGTATTGAAATTATGTATTCCTATTTAGGCATAAAATTATTATCTTTTTGATCTTAAATTGACATGAAACTATTGTGGTATATTTAAAGTCCAGACAAATTGAGTGATAAGTAAACTCGTTATTTATAGTTTTTTGTCCCATTCTTTCAGGAAATTATGTAAGAGTAAAAGAGAAAAAAATCGATAAAAATAGTGGATTTCGTTTTTTCTTGTATATTGTATAATTATCATTACGATAAATTGATAACATCTCTACATTTCCATATTTATTTTGGATGATCATAAATTAAGACGACTTTTTACCGTCAAATTACTCATTCGTTCATTGGTAAGTGAAAATATTTGTGCGTAGTAAATATATAAAACAAATTGCCCTTTATTTTTTTTTGTCTGGACTTTAAATGCAATAATTTTGCATGACGTAGTTTGTACCTACCAATGTAACGTACGGACGAAATATATCTGTATACATTATAATGAATTTAACAATTGACTGGAGCAAATTATTAATTGTAATTTATATATTGGAAGTGACTCGTTTATAAAATTATTTATTTTAGTAAATTGTGGAGTGTGTAAGGCTTTTTAATTTAATCCAATTGTTTGATGAGATTCCATATTCGCTATAAAAAAAAAATTATATGTACGTATCGGCGTACCCAGCATTTAGCCCACGGGTGGGCAGGGGGCTAAATCCCAGTTTTGGTCGGTGTAGGGCAAATCATGAAATTTTATAAGTAATTCTAACGATTCAATTTAGCACATATAACTGTGCGTAGGCAAAGATTGAGGAGTCAGGAGAGGCAGCTGGACTCCTCTGTACTCCCCTGGGTGCGCCCATGTGTCTCAGAAATATCTTTAATGAATTGTACTCGCTGCTGGTCTCCCCTTTTGAAGGTACAAGCGTGAGGATATGTGTAGAATTTAGGCATTATAGGATTTAGACATTTTTTTTTATTTTTGCGAAACTTGAGATTTATTTTTAGAATGAAATTTACATTTTAGTTGATTTGTAAAAAAAAATACACGACGTATTTCCCAACTTGTATCGCTTTTATATTTTTATTTTATAACAACGGCTATTGTGACATTTCATTATAATAAAACCATGTATTAATAGTTGATTGAAATATTGATTGTTTTTATTATTTGATTAAATTAAAAATGCCTTAAAAATAATGTGCTTTAAAATATTGTCGCATCCAGACGCTTACTGTCATTATAATTTCTAATTTACGAAAAAAGAGAAAAATGATTAAAAAATAAAATTGAACACAAAAATAAATATGAGGTTTTTTGTAAGCGTTTTTTCCAAAATCGCTAAAAACTTGCTTACAATAATCACAATATAAAAGGAAAAAATAAAAATGTATAGTCATGTAAAGATGTGAACAACTTAAGGATAGCCAACTTCAATAACATAAATAAATAAGTGGTATATTAATTATGTTGGGTACACACTTGGTTATGTTGATTACAGAAATGTTGTGAAATATTCAGTGGTGACTCACATGAATCACTTTAGGTGTAGTGCCATTTTGGTATCGCACTGAATACTTTTTAAGAGAATTTCACAAATAAATTAAAAAAATCACGGAATCAACCTATTTCAAACTAATGCCTATTTCGATGGCTCCTAAGTAAACTATTGTATCTGAAAAAATAGGTGATATTCACTTTTTTAACATTTCGTTATCTTGATACTGTTTACTAAGTAATCCAGCAGGTTTGTAAATGATTTTATTGAAGATTTTTTCAGTTTATTAACTTTTGAATTAAATGGGTTTGGTAGTAAACAGTATCTTAATAATGAAACTATAAAAAGTGAGTATAGCTATTTTTTCAGATAAGATAGTTTACTTAGAAGGCATCGATTTATGTTATTGAAGTTGACTAAACAAGTGGCAGTGATGCCACATCGCGAGCGGCGGATAATACTCATTACATTGTTTCCTACAATTATTTTTTATACATAGAGTAGTTTAGCATTTTATCTTTGTACTATAGTCGCGTTGCTCGATATTGTAATAATCGATATCGATCGGAAGTTATAATCAATTGTCATGTTAGTTTTTAATATGCTTGTTCATTTGGTGTTAGGTTTTATTCGATATTTCGAATGATTTGATAAAACGTATTGTGAAAGTCTACTTCGATTAATAAATCGATTATAATTATATCGATCGATATCGACACACCATATAGTATAAGAATTTGCCATAAATTATTGCTTTTTAACAAAATAAATTTATAGAAAACCACTATGTCAAAACCCTGCTTATATTTAATAAGTCATCGGTCAACTCAGACCAATTTAGTCACTATGTCAAAGGTATAAAGTGTAAAGTTACTTGGTTCTTTAAATCCCAATGAATAAATAGCATTGTACTTACCACAAGGTGTATTTTAACGTCAGAATAAAGAAATTGATGTCTATCGTGTGTAAAATAGAACTTAGTGACTTTATCTTTAACTGCGTAAGATATTTAACTGAGTCTTTCGCACTATTTCAGACGGCTTATGAGTCACCGGTGATACCAAATTTAATTATTGCCGATCTGATATAAAATAGTATATTTATAGTATCAAAATTTTTAAGCAATTCAAGTTCATGAGTCACCGGTGATCCATAATTTGTAACGGCCAGATTCTATTACCCGACTTCGTTCCAGCTATAGTATAGACGACCTCCTTCCATTTTCATATTTCCCGTTAGTGTTCATGGAGGTGACCTCGGCTCTCGTATCTTCCCTAATGACAAAGTCAACGCTTGATAGTTAATGTGTTATAATAATGTAGGATAATGTGGGGTCGGATGTTTTCATAAAATATCAGTTATGTGCTATTAGAAAGAAAATTTCTTGCATCGAAATTGAATTTTGTAATTTTAAACAATTCTGTTTTTCCAGAACGCATATCTATTTTCGGTGTAGGCTGACAGATCGATTACAACTAACGTGTGATACATTAACTTTGTTTTCGATTTCTCGTCAGTCGACACTAACTTACCCCCTTATTCATAGACATTATTTATCTAAGGAAGGAGTATAGCTGTGATAACAAGTCTGTTTCTCAGTGCTGACGGCATGGCAGCCTCCGCAGTGCGTAGATATAGGGCCGTTGTGATTGACTAATGTTTTTGTATCTCAATATTAGCCACTCACAACGGCCCTATGTCTACGCACTGCGAAGGCTTATACTATTGTACTTGGTTTTTGTTGTCACATAGCTGTTCAGGAGAAAAATGTCTATTTCATATAGTACTGATATTTTATTAAAATAATCGATACTATTAATAAGTAAATATGTCTATAAATAACTGCAGTGTTCTACAACCACGTCTAGTGTTAAGATTGTAGATGGCTTAATTTTTTAATTTTTAGTTTTACCAAAGAAATATCGCTTTTTATGACACGTAAAATCCCCGTTCAATCAGTAAACAGTGATAAAAGAAGTACAATTTGCCATAGTTTTTGTTTTATAATCCTATTTTTTAGTAGGTTTTTGATTTGTGCAGATAATTTTGACCTTTTCCACGCGGACGTTAAAACACGTCTGACGTATACTGACGTTTGTTGATGTGTTATGACGTCATACTAGCGTTGAAGTCTCGATAATAGGTTATTTTACTCATATATTTTTATTAAACTACGATAAAAATCAGGTAAAAAAGCAACATGATAACCCTTTGGAATCCGATGAAAAGGCTAAATGGCAAAAAATGATGAAAAGATGCAATAGTATCTTGTGACGTCATCAGGAATTGCAATGTGCGCAAACAAATAGCGCGCTATGAACACTTGCACATATTTAGAAATATGGATTACCACTCCATTTTTAAACCAATTTTATTGTTGGTTTCACAAAAGTCTTGTGTTTCGTTTTATTTGTTGTTAATAACATAATTATCAAAATCGAATGTAGTAAAATACCCTGATTATCAGTTTATAAAATGACGTCTCTATACGTCCTCGTGGGAAATTGAATGGAAAATGTTTTTAAAATGAATAATGTAAATAGCGTTTAGTTGCTAAATAAATATTTATTTGTGGATTTTTTATTTTTAAACGTCTTGCCTACGTTACGTTTAGTTTTTATACATAAAGGTAAGTACACATAAGGTACAGTCAGCGGTAAATATTAAGTTTTGTGCGGTATTTGGCATATTTGCAATTATAAAAATTGTATATCGACTTGGAAGTAATTTTGATCATCCTAATTACGAAGAAGTTCAACAAAATATTTCTTATGTCATTGTTTTTAACCATAATGTTATTTCCGTATTATTTATAACTAATGTATTAAATTATTTATAAAAAAGCATATCGTTCAGGATACATAATACTACTTTCTTTTTTTTAATTATTTAACAAAAGAGGTTAAATACAAGCAAAAGACTTAAACATTGTCATTTTTGTAAATAAAGCATTTTAACGAGTTAGCAACACAACAATATAATTAAAATGTATAGACGATTTTAAACTAACTCTAACTGTAATTTTCTTATTGAGTCTAACCAGGTTAATGAGAAAAAAAGTTTGGGAATTATATAAAATGGTCCAAATTTGGACTTACCAGGTTAATGTGAAAAAAAGTTTGGGAACTATATAAAACGGTTCAATTTGATAAATCACATTGCCTTAATTATACCTTACTCGATCAAAATAAACGCTGGCTGTACTCAAAATGAAGTAGTTTTACAAATTTCATTATCTTCTAAGATTATGCGCGGCAGGTGCTAAATTTGGTAGAGGGGCGACAATTCGCTAACTAAATGTGCAATTTTAAATATATTACAATTGTTACGACTGATTTAACTAATATCCAATGTATTCATGAAATTGGGTGTCTTACTGTTGAGTATTTAAGGTTTAAATTTCAGTATTCGTACCAAGGCTATTTTTTAATGTTTAATTTCAAGATTATAGTCTTACCCCCTTATTCATAGACGTTTTTTATCTAACGACCGAGTAAGGCTGTGATAACAAGTCTGTTTCTTAGTGCTGACGTGACGTGTGCATGGCAGTCTTCGCAGTGCGTAGACGTAGGACCGTTGTGATCGGCTAATATTGAAATACAACAATAATAACCAATCACAACGGCCATATGTCTATTTCTCAGTGCCGTTAGGCACTGAGAAATCACAGCTTTACTCCGTCCTTAGATAAAAAACGTTTATGAATAAGGGGGTAAGACGTTGGCACTGATAACCGATGGGAAATAATTTGAATGTTGTGTTCCATATTAAAGGACGGTCAGCATAAAAATCAAGGTTTGTAACTTAGTTGGCGTTCTGCGTATAGCTTGTATATACGTTTAAATAGGCCGGAATAATTGTGTTGACTGCCGAGGGTTATTTTTTTATAGGGGCCCGACTAAGTGACCCAACTGCACCTGATGGTAAGTGAAGTCTAATGTCGACTGACGAGAGATGATTATCCCTCGTAAGTTGTATGTTGACATTCTGTCTGGACCCCACTCTTACCATCAGGTGAATGAGGTCACTGTTGTGCCAGTATAAAAAATAATTTCAATAAGAGTAACGAAGTGCGGGACACTGAAGATATTTCGTTATTCAGTTAATAATACTATGACTGCTCAATTAAGTTTTTTTAGTCTTTTCTATTATTGATATTAGTCTCTTAAATTCTAGAAGGTTATCAGTGCCTGCGTAACTGGATATAGTCATTGTGATCTAAACAAAGCCTAAAATCGCTTGAATTGTTTTTAATTTTTTTTTTACAGTTTGAATTGATTTCTTATTTTAAATTGAATAAACATGTAACTCTCTTTATTAGCAATATTTAATTGGAAAAATAATATTACAGATAAAATTAATTATGACAGTAACAAAAGTTATGTGGAAAATCGATGTATAGTCAGATACAAAAGTAGCTGAATCAAATCAAAATTTCAAATCGCCTTTAAACTTTTGTGTTCGTATCAACAATCATGTTTTCCTCACTGAAATAAACTTCAAAAGGTTTACTTTGTATGATATTTACAGAAAACGGAATATTTCGACTAAAGTTAAAGTGAAGGAGTGTTTTAAAGTTTTTAATTTGTTCAGCTTTTCTGAATGACTGTATATGGCTTGAGTCTTTATTTAAGGCGTGCAAAGGCAAAAAGCTTAATGTATTTAATTGCCAGTACATTTCGTAGTTTATTCACAAGACACTAAGTATGTTTAGTGGGGGTCATACACAACTTACTACGGCTTATCTTTCATATTGTACTTCAGCTCTTAATGACATCAATTTGGTCCCTAATAAGACTAATAAATATAATATAGTATACCATACGGTAACATAGTGCCAGAAAAAATTATAATAAAAAAAATATACAATGCAGCCAGTGTAACTACTGGACATAATAAGACTTAACATCTCATGTCTCAGGATGGCGAGCGCAGTGGAATACCAAACAGTACTTGGTAATTCAAGGTGTTGGATGGTATTTCTACTGTTTATGGGCGGTCGTATCGCTTACCATCAGGCGAACGACAAGCTCGTCTTGCCATTCAAAGCAATAAAAGAAAGGAAATATAATCAATACATTAACTGGTCATGTCTAGTCGAAAGTAAAATTCACTGCCTATTTCGGGGTAAAGTTATTCAAGTATAAAAGGTAATTTGTGTGTGATCTCTAATATTTCGAACCAATAAATATTGAACAAAACGTACACAAAAAAAAGGGTGTAAATGGTATTGAAGACTAATTTAAATGGTGGTTTGTCATTTTATATTCCAAATTTATTGGTTCGGATTGAAAGGGGCGTTTGAACGAGCGATATTGTAATGTGTAACTGATATTGGAATGTCTTTGCGTAATGATATGATATGATCTTATGTTTTAGAATGTAATACACTGAAATAAAACTATTTAAGGATTTTATCACGGTTTTTTATATTATAATTTTCTCCGCACCTTTCGAAGACTTTACAACCTTCATGGTCATGGACGGACTCAGCCCCACTCATACACTGAACTAAAAAAACGCCATAAAATCCGAAAAATAGTTTTATTTCAATGTCTATTGTTCAGTTATGGCCAGTATAATTGTCAACGTTATTTAACAATTTCTCTTTTGTACCATCTCTATTACTTTAATGTCGATTCCAAGGTTTGACAGAACTCATTATCCTGGCAGTTTTATCTATGCGCGGAAGTTTTAAAAATATTCAGAGAAGGAAAAAAAATTGTAAACAAAGAAAGTTTTCTTTGCAAATGTTTAGACTTGTCAATAGAGTTAATTGAAATATAGGTAGATATTTACATTTAATTTTGTTCTTCGGCAAGTTATAGCATCAATGATTCGCCTGCCTAACAATCTTTGCTATTAATAGAATGGTATCACCTAAACCAATACGGCCACACATTGCAGTAATTGCTCGTAAAAGTTGTTATTCCATAGCTAATTGCAGACAATAGCATTTTAATAATCTATACAAATTATAACGAGCTCGTCACTATGAGGGCAATATAAGTCAGGATAAACATCAGTTTATAGTTTAGCGTCACGGTTTGCACTTTGCGAAACCTGTCCGCAATTTGCGACTGCAGTCCGCATTTTGCGACTGCAGTGTGGATTTTGCGATTGCAGTTTTGATTTTAAGGCTTTGTTCTGCGTTCGGCCACGAGATGGCAATTTTTGTAATCCCTGAAGTAGTCAAATGAAATGAGGGTAGTGAAGCATGTTGTTTGAAGCCGCCATAATGTGTGTACTTGTGTATCCGCGCTGTTTAATGTATAAATATCGATAATAAAGCGACATTGTACAATTTGAGTTTCATTTATAAAATACCCTGGTTTTTATATTCAAGAATGAAAGAAAGATACAAAACACTTCTTTGTAGAGAGATATACGTCCAGTTACTTATAGTTAGCGACTGTCCAGGTCAATGAGGTTGTAGCTTAGGTTCATAGTTTATATAGGCACATAGTTTTAATTTATTTAAAGTTCATAGTTCAAGCAGTCACAATGTGCGACAGGAATATAAAAGTCCTGTATACCATAGCCACTTCAATAAACACCTTAGAACAGTGAACACATATCTCATTTGCCGCCTTCTGATAACATATACACAGGTCACCCCACAAACAATATCGGCAAAAGGTTAATAACAAACATAAGCCGATAAGCTTTGTGTAAAACGCTCTTTTTACAGTAAACATTATATTAGCAAAATAATTACAGAATACAATTTTAGACATTCTTTTGACAACGTCCAGCCAGAGAGAATAATAATAGAATAGTCGTCGCGTGACATATCTTCTCTTCTGCCAGCCTGCCCGCGCAGCCGAATACTTCCGGAAACGCACGATGTCATCGGCTAGGATTGCGGCGCGTAACATCGGCCATCCTGCAAAGTGAATACCGTAAGGTATTCACGAAAATAAATTTGAGAAAGTAGAACTGAATTGGGTACCTATATTTTAAACAAATAGGACCCAGCAACACAAATCAGAATGCTCATGTCTACAGACAGAATATGATCACAGACAATGAATGACAGAATATGTTCATGGTCACAGACAGAATATGATCAGAATGCTCATGACTACAGACAGAATATGATCAAAAGGCTCATGACTACAGACAGAATATGATCAGAATGGTCACGGCTACAGACAGAATATGATCAAAAGGCTCACGGCCACAGACAGATCAGATTAAATAAAATAAACAGTTACGCACGTTCGCATTGTCAGCCTGAAGTGTTGCGCCACTAATTTGACTTCACATGACTCCAGTCATTCCTGTCTCCAATGATTTAGTTTCTAAGAAAACACCCTCTCCAGTGAGCCAAGCAGCAGGCATAACGAAGTTTTTGTTATGAATGTCGTTAATCGTACTAATGTGCAGACATCAATTCCATATGCATTCCCAACATTTTTACTTCAACAGACGTAGACGTTTGCCATGGCAACTAAAATCTGAGAATCTGGTAATTTTAATTTTGGCATTCAATGATTTATCACAGACTTATTCTGATAGTACTCTTCACATTCGAATTCAATGTAACTTCAAATTATCATTTGTATAATCCCACTTCTGAATGTAAAACGCTCTTTTTACAGTAAACATTATATTAGCAAAATAATTACAGAATACAATTTTAGACATTCTTTTGACAACGTCCAGCCAGAGAGAATAATAATAGAATAGTCGTCGCGTGACATATCTTCTCTTCTGCCAGCCTGCCCGCGCAGCCGAATACTTCCGGAAACGCACGATGTCATCGGCTAGGATTGCGGCGCGTAACATTTGTTTTTTTATACAATTAAAACATAGTGTGGCTAGTTAGGTTTATATTTAATAAAGCATTGGCTTTAATAAACGTAAGATGCTAGTGTAATAAGTTAGAGTGCGTATGGCTTTGGGTTGATACATTACCTTATATAAAAGTTAGGTTAGGTTAGAAAGGGAGTCTACTATCTTTTCACAGAAGTTCAGCAATTACTGCTCCAGTATGAAATTTAGAGCCACGTCTAATTTCTAAAGGTGATCTTTACTTTTTAGTTACGAAACAGTCTAATTTCGTAAGATAAATTCAGGGTTTTGTAGTAATATTGTGTCATATTAGTGTAAAAGTGGCACTTTGTACGAACTGCTGAATTCGTACAGCCAACTTTTTGCCACTATACCAGTGGATACACCTCCTCTTGGGAGGTCGACTGATCACCAACAAATATTTCTTTTTGATTGGGATAGTATATTTACGTTAATTTAGCAATTTGTTTATTCGGCATTTTCCGTCTTAAGATTTTGTAATTAATCGACGAAACTGACGGAGTACACTGTATTTTCAAACTTTAATTTAAATCTTATAATAAGGTGTTATTTTAACCTTTAGGTTCGTAATAATTTCGACAAAAGATGGTATTTAGTGTACAAGTTATTGACAATTAATAAAACAAACAAAAGCTTTGTAAAATGTTTATTTATTCGTTGTACAAGCAACTATAATTAATAATATTATTATATTAAAATATAACTTAATAATAACAAAATTCGTTAATAACTTACAAATTGTACTGGAAGAACTGTATTATTATTGCAATAAACGAGTTATACATTTTAATACATTTTTGTGCCAAAAATCACTGAAGAGAAAAAATATACAAGCAACGATTTTATTTTTGTTTATACTGAACAGCATTTTTTTCATATAGTTGGTAAAACTTAGGACCGTGTTTAGAATCAGAATCATTCGACAGAGCTGTGGCACTTGTTTAAAAAAAAAACATTTTTTTTCTACCTTTTTAGTGCGCAAAGGAACTTGGAAATAATACGATATTTTGCAGCATTTTTTAAGACCGTATAAATAAATATCGACTGTAGTATGTGACATAATGTCTTTTGCCAAAGATGTACACAATAAGAGATCACAAATAATACGTGATATGACGTCACAAGAATTATGTTTGTTGTATTTTGTGCAACTGAATACAAAATGTAAGTAAATTGTATTATATGGGGGTATTAATATTATGCTAACTTGAACTGTAGCATTTTTTACATTGTATTCAAGTTTAATAAAATCTTTGTTTCTAGAGTAGTATTTATAAACAAAAACAAGTGTTCTTAAAGCTTAATACTAAGTCACATCTTCAGTCAAATGAATATTTTGTATGTGAAAATGGTTAAAAAATTCTACCAGTTAGTCCGCTTATAAAATTACGTGATTATTTATTTATTGGATAAAAATGTCGTTTGGTCATACAAAATATTATATTGTTTTGTGCGGTACAAAAAAAATTAGCAACCATTTTTTTTTCATTGCTTGTCATTTTATAGTAGAAAAAAAACATGCAGCCATGTTTATATTTTTTATCCGTTATTCAAATATAGTTTAAAGTTTCGAATCACATTTCGAAAAAACTATTTAAAAAGCGATTTTTGACGGACGTATCATTGAAAATACCCTTTATTTGTACCGCTCAAAATCTATTGTTTATTACAAGCACATTGGGGCTTTTTTCTTACAATACCTAAGAGAAAGGACCAGGCGGTCGGAAAATTCCTCACGAGTCATAGGCACCGCCAAAAAAATGTTCTGACCAGCAGAAATTTACAATTTTAAATTTATTTTTCGACGTGGGTAATATTGGGGACCTTTTTTTTTAACCATGATAGTATTTTTATTTAACATATTGAATCAGTGCTCAATTTAAAAACTGCAAATTTTGAAATTTATTTTATTTTTCAAATTTCCATCTCCTTCGTGTAGTTGTTTATCTTGATAAATTGTTTAGAGTTATGTTAGTGCGGTATTATTCTTTGAAAATCGTATGAAATTAAATAAAAAAAATCACGTCACCAATATTTCCCAATCCTACACTATAAAGTCTAAAAAGTGTCTAAAATTAGACATAACCGCCAAAGTTTTCGTCCAATTAACAAATCTGGAATCAAGATACTCCAAAAGGTTGAACATAGCTCTTCCGTACCTTACCGTTAATGTGTTATCTAATCAATATTACGAAGAAAACGTTTTGTCCAATTTTTTACTTACATATATTTACAATTTGAACATTTGGAAGTTATTGTTTAGTAAAATGTTGCCAATAACAATTAAATTGTTGTAACAATTTGTTCAAATCCATATTAAAACAAACAATTTAACTGTCAATAACAACACTTTATCAACTAATTGGAAGTAAAATTCATATTTTTTATTTACTCCGAATATTTCAATTCATTTAAGAAAAGACTTTGTAATTTAATCTCATTTACTGTTATATAGTTAGACCATTAATCGAGTTAATTTACATTATAAAAATTAGTCACTTTACACGCGAACGCGTTATACGGAACCGTGTTAAGCGAGTCAAACCGAGTATAGAATCACGACCGAGCTCAGTATAACGTCAGTCGGCCAATTCCTATAAACAATATTAATCGCTACCGATGGATTTATATAAAAAAAAGACCTATCAGAATAGGGGCCGTTCAAGTATTACGTAACGAAATTTTTGAAGATTTTTGACTTAGCCCCCCCCCCCCCCATGTTACGCGCCGAACATTTTCGTGTACGCCCCCGCCCCCCCTCCAAAAGTTATGTAAGTCTAAAGTGTAATTTTTTTTTTGTAATCTTCACAATTATTTTACACATAATATCGGAAAGTCGCTAAAATTCTTTTCTTATTGTTTTAAAATAAAAAAAAAGCAATGTTACATAACGCTTTGTCCGAGACCTCCCTCCCGTCCCTGTAACGCATCGTAACGTTGTACAAGACTCCCCTCCCCCGCAAATTGCGTTACGTAATACTCGAAGGGCCCCATAGTTGGTTGAATATCTTGTATTTAGATTGGTTTATTCTTACCATTAACGCGTAGTTAGCGGTTGCGATAGTTTATCAGAATCGGCCGCAAGTCCGTGCCCAGTATTAGTATCGGTCAGTAGTCCGGTGCTACGCTCTCGTGTGGTTGTTCGCGGTGACGGGGGGCTGCGCTTCTCCCTCTTCTAACGCGGCTTCTGCCTTCAACTTGCGGTATTTACCTGGAAACCATACACATTCAAGCCATTAATTCTTAAAGGGGTTGATAGAAGCGCAACTGGGGCACCCACTTTCTGCGTATTCCGTCCCATGAAGTGATAGGGGGCGAGCCTATCGCCGTATCGAGCACAAATTCTAAGCTTCGGGTTGATACTGAAAAACCCAATATTATTTTGCCCGACCGGGGATAGAACCCGAAACCTTAGCAATCAGTCGTACGGTGATCCTGGAAATATCACTCAATGTAATTACTGGGTATTATGAGAGTTAACATCTCATGTCTCAGGGTGACGAGCTCCGCAATGGTATGTGGTGTTTATACAAAATATGGTTGCTATTGTTAAGAGGCAGTAGTGTTGTTCACCTTTAGGTCAGATGCTTGCTTGTTCCATGTATTTGTATAAAATAACTATAATTAATTAAACTGGCAGTGTCCTTGGGTCGTGAATCATGAGAGAACAAAATGAGTAGATAAAGCTCTTGTGCTTCAAGCCACCTGACTGCAAAGTTTAGGCTATGCTGTAACTTGTATATGAACGTCTTCACACAAAATTAGTCTGGTTAAAAATCTGGTCTCAGCCTGATCATTCTTCTTAGATCATGATTTAGAATACATCAGAGTTTCTTTTCTTTGCTTGTGAGATCAATCAATGTGGATATACGACGTGGTAAACGTCGCAAGGAAGAAGGCCGTTTCCAAGAGGACGAAATGGAAATCTTTAGGGGAGACCTTTGTTCAATAGTGGATATCCTATAGCTGGCTCACCTATGATGAGGTCAATCAAGGTGGTGCCTGATTAATATATTATAGAAAGAAAAACTCACGAGCTGTCTTGACCATGATGACACCCCACCAGATGGACCAGCCCCACCCCACCAGACAGAACAGCACCGTGAACAGCTGCCCGCAACCCACCAGCAGGTTAATCACGAACGAACCTGGAAACAATCATGTAATTATACAATTATGTTAATATTGATAGGTAGGTACTATTTAATAATAATAATTGAGGAAGCTCGCAGTTATCCCTAATGTGCCGAAGAGGGCCGGCGCGGAGTTTTAGTTGGTATGCCGTGCGGTGTATATTGGTTAGGGACTCGGCCCGGCGGTCGCCTGAAGGTCATTATCAAATCCAAGCGGTTCAATGCCGTAAGGCACGGTAACTTCAAATTATCGCACATTCGCTCCCACGAAAGCTGGGTGGTAGTTACAAGGTCCTTATTCCGCGAAAACAAAAAAAAATGGTACTAGTTAATATAATATTGATGTGTGTTTATCCAGAAAGTTGTCATCACTATAGATCAGTGGCAGTAGATACGCGCTATAAACCTGAGGATCCTAGATTTGAATATCATGTTGAACAACTTTTCGTGTGGTTTTTGTAACATCATTTACCTGTGATTGGATGAGCAAGAGAATCGAAAATCAAGACCTTTCTAGATCATTTTTCTAAATATCTGCTGCGCTGACTACAATGAAGTGGAATAACAATAGTTTAGAAAAAGATTTAGTTTCAAACCTTCTAAGTGATATTGGTTATAGTATTAAGAAGTCAACTCACCCATCCTATGTTTAGCTCCGTCGTGGACTCCGAACCTGGGTATACCGAAGCACAGACAAAACAGCCCGCTGAAGATCGTGCCTGCAATCGCAAGTCAGAGGTTGGTAAGTTATAATTATCTCGGTGAACTGCTGTAGAGTGGCATACTCTAAATGGCATTGTAGAAACTGTAAGCAATGTGTTATAATTGGAAGGAAATACTTGGGGTAATTATTTAACTTTGTGAAGAGTATAGGTACGGCTTGCAGCAAGATATTTCTCGGATTAAGTTCGTGTGCTGTTTGAGATACAAAGTAAGATGTTAGTTCAGGACATGGTCTAATTTAGTGTACATTTCTAACTAACATCGAAACATTACCATTAGCTTTCACATTTATAATAGATGGTTCGTATGCCATGTAGATCAGGCGAATGAGTGCGAGCGAACGTGATTGGTTTTCCTCAATCGGAACCATATGTTCGCTCGCTCTTAATTGTCCATACACTCATTCTTGTCCTTGTGGAAGGCATACAGCCCCGCATGTCCTGCGTGTGGGTCCCTATTTTGCGGGAGCAAAGAAAGGTCTCCGATTTCAAATTTGTCGCCACCTAATTCGTAATTACCAGCGTAGGTGAAATCTATACTTCTAAAGAAAACCCTAGGTGTTCTCTAGACCAAACTCACCAAGTCCCGGCACGATGACGTTGCAAAATAGACAGAAGTACGCCAGCGCGATGGGCAGCACCGGGATAGCGCCGCGCATCACGCTTGTGTGCTCCACGAGGCTCGTGTCCAGCTTCTTACGCGTGTCCTGGAATGGGAGGGCTTGATTAAATTATAGTAGGCAGCAACTGTTTCAACTCAATATTTTTTTTATTGCTTTGAATGACGAGACGAGCTTGTTATTCGCCTGACGGTAAGCGATACGACCGCCCATAAACAGTAGAAACACCAACACCTTGAATTACAAAGTATTGTTTGGTATTCCACTGCGCTCACCATCCTGAGACATGAGACCTACCACCAGTAAAATTGTTTTTAGCCCAAATAAGTTGGCCTTATGACATGGGATAGTAAATGGTAAGTGATTAATTACAATTAATTATGAACATTCGATGCTGGTGGAATAGTGATGATATTTGATATTTATGGAAGGGAAAGAGAGTAGGGGTAGAGGGGTAAGATTATCGATAATTTCTTCAATATCCATAATAAATATGGGAGTGTGTTTGTTTAATTACCAATTTCCAAAGAATTTTGGAAATGCCAGTCCAAGTAAGGACTACTATACCATACATTACAAGCTTAATGCTAAATGCTGTTACCTCATTATCCTCTTGTATATCCGTGTCTCGTTTCATGAAATCTTTGGTTAGAATTATTTTTGAACTCCGCGACGGTTGCGGCGATGGTCGCGGTGTAGGTATAGGTGGTGGATCAGTTAGCGTATTCGACATATTTTGATCTTCTATCATATATGTCTTTTACGTAGTTAAAATTCTAATGCCACCAGAATCCCTAACGAAGTTACGAAGTAATAGAAATTTAATAATTCACAGTTGTAACTACCGACTTTGTAAACAAAATATTTTTTGTAGGCAAAATTAATTTATCACTTATTTGCAATATCTTATTAATCTTATAATTAAATATTTAATATTTATTTAGATTTAGAACAGTCTTGGTAATAATAAACGTAGATTATTTTATATTTTTACACACAGCTGTGACGTCCGCGTTAAACCAAATGAAACTGACGTAACGTCGACGTTACCATAAGTAATTGCAATAGATATTGTATGAAATCGTCAAATCATCTATGCAATCGATTTGTTACACTTGTGAGTAGCCTTGTGGCTGGTGACCTGATTTAACAATTCTTTAAAATAGGTGCTAATGATGGAATAGTGTGGGACACGCGAGCAAATTATAACCATGTTAGAGCCCTAACAAGGCTTACGATCAAAGGGTTGCCTTTGAAATGTCTGAACAGAAAAATATATTGCCACTTACAAGTAGGTGTGATTATGGGCACCAGAGATACATTTATAAATAATAAAGCGGCTTCGCCCGCGTGAAGGAGTTTTTCGGGATAAAAGTCCAGCTATATATTTTCCCGGTATAGAAAGTAGCCTGTCCAGGGTTTTAAACTATCTCCATACCAAATATCATAAAAATTCATTCAGTAGATTTTGAGAAAATCGATAACATACAGACAGACAGAAATGGTTTTATAATATACATATAGTTACACATCATAGTTACACAAATGAGTTTTATTGTTTCAAACAGGCCAGCATAATCGTGTCGACTGGTGAGGGGTAATCATTTCTCGCTAGTCAATATTAACTGGACTTTATTCCGCTTACCATCAGGTGCAGTAGGGTCACATTGCAGTGAAAGTAACATGTGTTTAATATGATATTGAATTTTTAAATTAACAATTAACTTATACTCTATACCACCTATATGGCCTTGACATGCAGTCTTAGGGATTTTCGTTTGTTTCTTTGATATAATCAGAGATTTTTTGTGTAATATTAATACTTGTTTATATAGTTAATTTTCTTTTTATTTCCATCTTTTATACGTTCGTATCTATGCATGTTTTTGACAAATAAATTACTTTTCTTACTTTCTATTTGTTTACGATTATCAACATCTATCTATGACTCAACTTATACCTACGCGAAGTATACTACAATCTACACCTCCATTGTAATGAAGTCATCATTTCCTTCGCAATTATTTCCTATACCCACGCGTATTCTACAACTGAATATTTTCCCTTACTTTCATAATTCTATGAGTAACATGTTTGTACTTTTAAAGTTCAACTGATGTTGCGTGACGGCGTAGAATTGAGACTAGTCCTTGAGGAATGAGTCAAACGAATGGTCAGTACAATCAGACGATAAAACTTTATTAATTTCAAGACAAAGACATGCAGCCACTTCTGAATTGTAAAAACAAATGTCACAACTAAAGTCAAAGCAATCATTTTCCATAAGCCATAAGAGTAATCACAACACAAACACCATAATGTAAGCAAGATTGAATTCCATGGAAAAATAATGAAATAAAATCTATAAAAATAATGAAAAGCGTGCAATTTCTTTATTTTTTGCACTCATACTAATATCTTGTAAAGACGGACTTAATGCCAGAAGAATTCTCTACCAGTCAACTTGAGGCGGTGCAAAGATAAAAACATAGTAGATGCAGTCATATAACCTTCTGATTATTATTGGCTGATTCTATAATATTTTAGGGAAAATATTTTTTCGAATGAGACGAATGAAAGGGATATTGTCCGATGTAAAATAACGTAAAAATGAAATAGCCCAATATAAACTTTCGGTGTCACGAATATTAGTTATGCTTTAATTAACTTTTAAAATCCAATGTTTTGTCGCAAAAATCAAGTGCACTGTAAATTTCAACATAATCGTTAGCCAGTTCGGAGAAAAACAATGCAAATAAAGCATGCAAGCATTGTTCATACAATCGTGGAGGAGCTAATCTTTCTACCTAAACTATTTAGCATGGCTATTTGATTTCAAAATGTTTTCCATGTGTTTGGATATAAAATTAGAATGATATTCATATTTTTGGACAATGCAACACGAAAAGTTATTAATAAATTCCATAAAATAAAATGTATACTATAATAGTTATTTTCTAAGATTTGAAAATATTGTTTGGGTTTATGAATAACTTCATCTTTTTATAGCATAAATATAAAAAAAATTACATCTGCACAGGGAAATGGTTTCTATTCATCTGTACTCAAAATCATTAATTCATTAAATTAACTGATTTATGTCAAATTTCATTCGTAGCATCGCATCTATTGAATTTGGGAAGTGCAAAATGAAAAAAGACGCCATCTCCTTCCATGGAAATCAATTAATGGATTCAAGCGTACTGTGTATCAAATCTTACCAAAATTGGTCCTTCCTTGGGATTAAAATGATGGATTAACGGGTATTTTGTACCAAATTTGTTTAGTAGCTACGCCGTGGAATTTTAACGGATAGACGAACAAAGTATGAATTGAACAAACGCCTGAGGGTCTACTTTGAAAAACGAAATCCGTAGTTTTGGATGATGGATCGCAAGTTTCGTTACTACAAAGCGATTCGACGACAGATCCGATCCGTTCATCGCGATATTTCAGACATGGAATTTGTAATAACTTATAGGGTTTCGCCATCCCTTTTTAAAACCATCTGTGAGGAAAGAGAACAAATGTTTTTTTCCAAAAAAAAAAAAAATACGAAGGATTGATCTTACCACTAAGGTAAGAGAACGGTGACGGATCCGAAGTAGTTTGGTAGTAAAATTTAATCCGTTTCTTCGTTTGGGACCGACGTTTCGACGTTCGTTTTTCGAAGTAGACCCTCTGCTCCTATAGGGAATAGCTACACTACAGTCTCACCTCGGGCGGCAGTGTGGGCGAGAGACTCTTGTTCTTGGAGAACTCGCTGGTGCGGCGGCTCGACGAGTGCTCCGAGCGGCGCCGGCACGCGCCGCGCACCCAGCGGCACAGCCGCATGTTACAGCAACTGACAACATGTTCTCAATTCAATATCACAAAAACTTACCGTTAGAATACACTAAGATATTTATACTGATTTTTTGTGATATGTCTATAGCGTACCATAAGAAATAAACACACACATCACGCATTTATCACCTAAGGGGTATGCCGAAGCGCAACTAGGGCATCCACTTTTCGCAAAGTGTGTTCACTCCTATGATGTGGTAGGGGGCGAGCCTATCGCCATATCGGGCACAAATTCCAGACTCCGGGCTGATACTGAGCAGAAAAACTCAAATATCACTTTGCTCGACCCAGGAATCTGATTCAGGATCTCAGAGCACTGGCGTACCACGCATACAGTAGTACAACTATGCCACCGAGGCAGTCCAAAATAATTATTATTACATAATTCAGTTTTATTCAAAACAATATCCTTTAGTCGATACGATATTTAAGTATAGAGTAATGTGGAAAATCATGCTATATTCAAGTCTAAAATCACATATTATCCCGCACCACGTTGGGCGCCAATAGCATAACTTTAATATTATTAACAATCTTACCTATTAGGGGGCCGATCACTCAATATACTGTCTCTCCTTTCCACCTGACTTTTCCTTCGTCCACAACAGCCCGTGTCGCCGACAACAGACGGCGTTAACGGAACGACGGGCGACATCGCCTCCATATTCTGAGGCATCGACGTGTCGCTGACGCGTCGCCGACGTCCACAGCACCCACACAACACGTCACGGAGTTTAGGTTTGCGTTTCGTCTCACTTTCGAATTCTATTGATGCCTAGGATAAATAAAAATGTAGATTTTAAAAATACAACTACTTCATAATAGGAAATTAGTCAAATTAGTGGCATCACGTTGGGAACCAATAACGTTAATAAACATAATTCTAGGACTAATACACAAAATAACGTCTATAATGTATTTCTAATTGATTGTTGTTATCCTTCTTGTAAAACCACTAATACTATATTTACAAAACGTTTTAAAATTTACCTTTCCGGCAGCTTCTTCTAAATTTCGTATCGTTTCCTCTTCTTCCTTCTTTTTCTTACAACAATTAATTTTATCCATAATACTCATCTTCTTAGCTTTGTCTTCTTTCGCATCATCTGTCATCTCTTCCTCTTCTGCATTTTCTTCCACCCCCTTGATACAACAGGGACAGCATTTAGTCTTACACTTGCCCATAAGTCTCTGGCATAGATTGGGTTGCTTTGTCGGTTCGGTTGTTTCGGGTGTGTCGGCATTATCGGTGTGTTCAGTCTCTTCATTGCTTTGAGTTTTTTTTACTTCTTTTCTAGTGCGCGCTGGCGGCTTCGGTGTTGTACTTGTGCTTTGCGGGAATCTAGAGAGGAATATAATAGGTTTTTTAACGTTAATTTAGAATGACTGATATCAAGTAATATAGTTGTTGAAACGACTTTTTTGTTTACAATTTGTTAAGTCACTTGTCGTTGGTGTCATATGTAAATCATTTTTTTTATATTAGATATCACCAAAGCCATAGTCTTCACATAATTATGTTAAAATAACAGTCCCAAATTCATATTAATTTCTTTGAACGCCTTTTGCTTGCTACTTCCAGAACCTTTGACATTTTCACATGGCGTGAAAAATATGAGTAAATTTTTAACAAATCTTAGTTAAATACGTAATATGTTAAAAATAAAGTCATCGATAACATTCTTAAAGATCGCGTGTTTATATTTTATTTTTTAATGTTTCGTCCAAAGTCATGCTCAGCATGCAAACAATTTCAACACGGCTTTACCTGAGCAACGTAGATTGGCCTGGGAATCTAGAATTTGAGAAAATATTGAACATAAATATTTTGAACCAATATGTCTTGTAAACATCAAAGGTATAAGAGCTGCTAATTTTTCAAAATAATGACGATTAGGTTGATACAATTGTATCATAGAAACAGCGCAAATTAGTAAATATTGTGGATCCTAAATACACTTCCTTGCTTTTTAATCATACCCTTCTCCAAAATAAGCAATTCACGAATCCCATACTATTGCCAGTGTTTTTTTGGCAGTGGTGATAATTTACCATCAGATGACCCAAATTCTCTATTCATCATCATCAACCTGCTATAGTCCACGGCTGGACAAAGGCCTCTACCGACGCACGCCACAAAGCCTGGTCTGCTGCTTCCCATAAACATAAGAAATAAAATGACGAAATCCATAATCGACTACGATACCAATTAAAGATAGAAAACACTGGTTACATTTCATTTACAAAATAAACACAAACTGATCCTTAAATTGCCTATTCAAACTATATGAGCTTAGGTGTTTAGTTCTTTTTATCGCTTGTAAGTGAGACCTTGATTTTAATCTTTTCCAATTTTCAATGACATTTGGGTTATTGCCGTGTTAATTGTATGCTTTAAACTTTCTTACGAGTAGAATGTCACGAGAAGCTACTACCTTTTGAAAAAGCGGTATAAATTTAACAACACAGGTTATGTTTGAGATATTGGCTATGAAAATATGCTTTAAGAATATGTGGGTATTTGTAAGTTTTTATAAAAACTCTATTACTGAATTTGATAGGTTGAGAAATAAATTTATATTTTTGTCTAAAAGTATTCTGGTGGACGTATTGAGCTACAATAGCCATGCTTGTTTAATTGGCGGGAAACACATAACCTATAAAACTTATCTGCCTCCTGGTTATCATTTAGATGGTTGGTAGTGTAATAGAATATGAATCATTTACCCAAAATCATCATTGTCGTACCGCTTTGGCAGGAGTTCATTTGGCAAAATATAAACCGTCCTATTATGTATCATTTTATCACAAACACATTCGAAATTCAAAAACTGTTACGCGCGAACATCACTCTCACAGATAACCAACAGGCGAAGGTAGTCGAAACATACAGCCACATAGTCTAAAAAATAAAAAAATAGGCGAGTGTGACGGACGGCGCGCGAGGTCGAACTGCGAAGGTTCGAAGTAATTTCTTAAGGGTCGCCTGGTATCGAGTGCCAAGAAATTACGTCGCGTTACTGCTGGCCGTATAATGAGGCTACACAAAGGAGGTATGCTTGAAGTTTTATTGAGACTAATTAAAAGTTTTGTATGATGACGTAGTTATAAGTTAGCTAATCTTTTATATGTTTTTAGGTCGTACTAGTAATTTATTATGGCTTTTTAAACTAGACGCTTTTGCTCATGGTTTTCCTCGCGTGGAAAGGGATTTGTGACAAATATTATTTTTAAAAAGTAACTTGTGCCTTATTTTGGTTAAAGGCTGTTTTATACAAAATTATATTATTATTAGTTCTGTAGCATAGTTGTGGCCTAATGAAACAGAATTATCTTTGATGTTATAATTTTAGTATCTATGGATTTATTGCGATATGCGTCATTGTCATAGTGTCGAGATGGCCTCATAAGCTATTGTCTCTAAATATTTAATTTGCATATGCTTGTGTTCTAGTACTCGTTACTGTATATCCAGAGATCTTTGAGAAGAATTATCAGCACTCTAAAAATATATATGTTATTACAGTTTAAAGAAGATAAAGTCTCGCTTCTGGACCTTGATCATTATCTATCAACTCATAGCAATACCTCGACTGAGGGTTGAGCCACATCGTGATCGATGTCTTGAACGACTAGGTCTCATTCCTAAGCCTTGTGATAACCTTGTAACAACTTTTATTTTTGCTAATGGAACCGGTAATTATATAATGTAGTTGAAATAGCAAAGTATCAATAAGTAAATTGAAAAGTTTTTTTAATTTCATTTTGAATAAAGAACATTAAGTTTACAATACCTTATGACGTAGAAGAAAGTTCAATGTCTACCATTTTATTCAGTGTTACGCGCACAAAAATTATACACAGGAAAGTCATTAATATTATTTCATTTGTAAATGTTGGATTAAATTAATTATGTTCGTATAATTAGGGAGTTTCGTGATGTTATTAATTGTACTTTATTTTTATTTTATTTCTTTGTTTATAATTACATTGTTCGGTGTAAAGATAGCGTATGTGGGTCGAGGATCTAAAGGACTTGGATTTTATTTCCAGTTGGACTACACTTTGTGTACGTATTTTTTTTTTTTTGCACCACCCTTGACTGGATTGTCGTCTATTGATTGCAAACGCTTTTCTATTTGTAATAACAAGTCCAATATTTTTTACTACATCCTTGAAAACGTACGTGTCCTTACATTAGAGTGGTGTAAGAAAAAGGAAGAAGTAAATCATGTTAATGGTGGTGGTACCTTATAGAGTGGAACAACCAAGTGAGTCCTCAGCTTAACTGAACGACTGAATGCACCACAGGCTTCGAAATCAATTGATTCCAGAAATTAAAATGTAAAATTATGAATTATCCTTATCCCTACTTACCTTGTAAATAAGTATAATTATAAATGATTTGAATGATGGCTCGAACGGAGTCAGAGTTGGTTTTAATAGATTAAAAGTATCACGCACGAAATTAGAAAATTCAAATATTGTGAAGTTTCCCTAAATTCTTACATTTTTAACGCCAAATTTTCGTAATACATGTTGTATCGCGCACGGGGTTGCCACAATTTAAGCCATTGTAATTTTTATACGCAACGGAAATTAAAGGCAAGTAGGTCAAGATAATTCCGAGTAAACGCTGGGTGGGGTTATAAGGTATGAATGGCCTAATTTGCGACGAACTTGAAAAATCTTTCATTATCAGTCTAACGCAGTATACATTTTAAGCTGTGTCACTTTCGTAATTTTTCAAGATGTTTTTTTTAAGTTAAATGAATGAGAGAAGTAAACAAACTTGTTTAAGACAATAGAAATGTGCATACAGAGAACTATGCCACGCTAATTTCACGAAGATAACGTAACACGGTTTGTTAAGAGTATACACTGCTATAGAGAATAAGACTCCTGGCCCAGGAGGCCTGCGCTTGAGAATTATAAAGTAAATTTTGCGTGGTAATGCATTATACTTGTCATTGACAGCTGATGTTAAGTCGCATAATGTCCAGTAGGAATTAGAATATCCTTTAAACTAGAGAATAATACAGCTATTGCTGGTGGAGTACAGCTACTGTAGGATAAATTTGATATCAGCCCGAATAGCGACTGCCGTACACAATGTGTTACCCGCCATAGTAGCCCACGTAAGTGTGTCACGTTCAAGGATCAGCCTGTGTGTATCCGGTTCCAACAAGCCTGCATAATTGTGTCTACTGCCGAGGGGTAATCATCTTATGTCAGTCAACATACTAATGGACCCAACTCTACTTACCATTAGGAGTAGTAGGGTCACTTTGGCCTATATAAAAAAAGAGCTCTCACGCTGATGCTTGACGGCAGAAATAGACACCTGATAGTCTAATCACTCGTCTCTCATATTAAAACTTGCCTAGCTAGTAAAATAAAAATACTGGGATGTTTGGCACATTTAACCGGCAACCCCGGCGGCGTCCCCGTATGCTAATGGGCGGTGTGGTCACGCTACGGTAGCCCGTTCGATACCCGGGCCGCGACTGACCACGCTGCGAGGAAAAATTGGGGCGTATCATTTACCTGAACTGATTTTTTTTCGGCAGTATCATGGGATGCATGTTGCCCGAACCCTTTATGTATTTTTGTACCTTGTTACAAATGTTTGTGTGCGTCCCAGTATATTGTGCAAATAAATCGCACTCTTAATAAATTTATGACCCATTCCAAAATTGCCAATTTGTGGGAATCGTCAAACAACCAATTTCTGTTTGCGATCTTTTAGTTTTTTCCCTTTTTTTCATGTTATAGGTTTCATTTTTTACCTATCTTTAATAAGTTACATTTTATAGCAACTTCAAAAAAAAAGGTAACATACAAAAATTAGTTTTCCGACGACTGCCACAAGTTATCAATTTTGAAATAGGTTATTATTTTATTAAGAGTACGAAATTTTTCTTTCTTTTCTTTTCTTTTCTTTTGTTATGAAGGTAGTGTACGACCAGTTTTTTTAGTAAAAGTCAATTTTATTGTTACTTTTGTCAATGTTTCTCGTGTGGCAACTTTTATGGCTTTTACTAAAGCTGCTTATAATTCGTGAAGTAGTATAACACACCCTTATTACCGACGGGGTAGGCAGAGTTTCAACTAATGCACCTACTGTGTATTCCGTCCGATGTGATAGGGGACGAGCCTATTGCCATATATTTTCGTGATTTCGGATTCGAACCCACCTCAGAGCGGTGGTTATACTGCTCACAAAACAACTATGCCAACGAGACAGTAAGTCGAAGCTAATGTATGTAATACACTTTACTATCGCTTCGGCTTGGGATTGGGAGGTCTTGGTTTCTCTACCTAGGTCAGCTTCAAGTAAAGTTATCCGATGATGCTATTGTTTAATGTTCGTGATGCTTAGCATCAAGCACGAGGCTTGTTTGGCATGTCATTCAGTTTTATAAAAAAAGGGATTGGTATTACATTAGTTATAGATCAATCATTCGTCGCTAGATGTCACTATATGCTCACAAGCTGATGAGCAAATAAACGTTTCATCTTTTTAAATTTGCATTCTGTGTTTGCTTGTAATTGTTTGTGCAACTTATTCTTCACTCTATGTTTTATTTTTTTTGTAAATTGTTATAACTGTAAGCAAACCTAAATAAAAATAAAGAAATAAAAACATTTTAGATACGAAATTAAACGATTGATGTAATAAACATGTAAACAGGAAAATCTAAACAATAAAATCTCCTGGGGCAAGCGAAACCTATAGAAAATATCGAACCTCTACGGAGTTATGAGACGTACTTTCTTTATTTACGTTGAATATTGATATAAAGAGCACCTCCCCTGGGATGTAGTGAAAGTTAATTATGTAATTTTAATTTCACCAGAGACTGCGCAATTCAAACACTACAACCCTTGTAAGCTAGGATCAGCAGTAGCAAGCATTATATGACGAGTTTCGGGGAAAACTAATTTGTCATTATCCCGCAACGAAATGAATCCAATAGAAAGATAGGAGGAAAATTTAACCTTTATGTTATGGTAAAATATTCAATTAATTTCTTATACCGTCAACGTTAAGTTTAAAATGGAAAGCAAAAGTGACGTTCCTAAAGTTGGTATTTTATTTTCCCGATCAGGCTATAGTTCCGATAAATTCCAGGTGGAGTTAGGCCTTCGAATTAACATTGGATACTCCTTGGTTCGGTGAGTCGAATACGAATACTGAAATGAAACCGCATACTCATCTTTACCTATGCCAACAATGTGCCAAAAAACATCCGTGAACGAAGAGTATTTTCACCAATGTTCCCGGCTTCACTTTTCTGCAGTTTTGATCATTTTGTAGTTTAGTGGCTGTAAGTATGATGTTTCAGGTGCGAGAAATTCTCTTAGAGTAGTAGTGGCATTAAGGCGAGTAAAATTTGATTAATATTTATTTAGATCGAAAGTTGAAAAAAAATATTTCATATCTATGGTTCGCGTAACAAAGTTGCAAAGTTTTATTTTCAAGAAGATAAGTATGTGGTTTCATTTGGCAACGTAATGTGAGATTAACCATGTATAAAAGAAATCTGCCCTATACTTAATGCAAAATAAAGATAAGAAGTGCAAAAAAAAATGCAACTCACCCGCCATTGCTCTGCGCGGACTTGTCCGACGCGTCTTCCGTCATTTTGTTTTCGACCGCCATTTTGTCGTCTGGCGGCGTCGATATGTTCGAACTCTGTACTTCGACATCCGCGTCACCTTTCACTAACGTCTCGTTTACTTTTTCCACAATCTCAGTAGTAACGTTATTTTTTTTCTCGTTCACAACCATTACTATAGGCTGTATATTCTTTATTTCTATTTCCACTTTTTCTTTTTCTTTCTCTTTCTCCTTTTCGTTTTCCTTTGGCTTTTCCTGTTCTTTTTCCTTTTGGACTTCTGTTGGTTCTTCTACTGGTGTTATTATGCTGTCTACAATTTTTGTCGCTTCGGAACGTATTTCAGAAACCATTTTCTCATTTTGTTTGACTACTTGATCTTTTATATCTGTTAGTTTAGTTGATACTTCGTCTTTAGCTTCTGTTATGTCAGTTTTCGTCTTCTCAGCTATACTCTTAAACGTGTTTTTGGCTTCCCTAGATTTAGCTGAAGCAGTAAGAATATTCTCTGGAGAAATCTCGGGCTCTTTTAGAATGTCATCTATTTTTTGTTTCACTCTTTCTACTTGTGGGTTGTCATATGGAGGTTGCAATGGTCTTAATCTGATATGGTCTTCAGTAAACAATGGTCGGTCGTGATTACTTTTCGCAGGTTTCGGCGGAGGTCGTTTGTCGCCATTTTTTTCTTTTTCCTTATCTTTTCCGTGATGCGGATCTTTTGTCTCTGTTTTAATTTCCTTCGGCTCGGTTTTAACTGATTCCTTTGGTTTATCTTCTTCTTTGCCTACAAGAGAATCTTTGGAGCTCAATCGTTCAAAAATTCCTTTCTCCCTAGCTTTCTCTAGAGCCGCTGGTAATTGATTAGTTACAGTAGTAACTACTTCTAAAGGTTGTGATGTAATAGCTGCTGTTGTCATCGAAACCACACTCTTTTTAGTCATTATAACTAGTTCACCTTTTTCATTAGTATGTTTATCATACTGTGTTTCGTTATCCTGTTTTTGTATTTCATCTGTTTCAGTAGTAGTAGTTTTAACCTTTTTCATTCTTATTTTTATCTCCATCCTTGTCTTTGATTGAGCCTCTCTTCTTAATATCTTTAATTTGATCTTTCTTAGCTCCAACTTCATTTATTTTGGTTGAGGAACTTGATTTATCTACTAAGTCTCGTTTGCTATTAGTCTTTTTCAAGATAGGAGGCTTTTCGTTTAAAGTTTTGGTGCTAGGTGTTCTTGTAAGGCTTTTTACACTGTTTGTTCGATTCATAGGCTTTTTAGGCTCAGGTTTAGTAGTTGCAGCTGGCTTTGGAGGTGATTTAGTTCGCGGTGTTCTGCTTATAGGTTTCGTTTGATTAGTTTTAGAAGCAGGTGTCTTAGTACGTTTGTCTGGACTGGGGTCCCGGCTGATTGCTCTGCTAGGCTGTCTAGAATTCAATCTAGATGTAACAGGCGTGTTACCAGCGGTTTTACCGATTTTTATGTACATGTGATGGTTTGGTTGATGTTTTAGCCGAGCTAGGTTTTAAGTCGTCTGGACTTTTGTTGGGAGTACCAACTATGGGTGAGAGTCGTTTCGCATTGATAGTTTTGTTCGAAGGCGGTGGACCTCCCCTGCCTGGGGAAATTGGAGGTTTGCCTTTTATATGGGCAGGGGAGATATTCAAATGCTGCGTGCTTTTGCTCATAGCTCGTTTATCATGCACCTGACTGCCTACCCTAATAGTTTCATGAATACTGCTTGTGCTATTAGATATAAACCGTTGGTTCTTATTTAAACCATTTTCTAAAGGCCTTCTGGAGACCGATCTATCTCGTCTTGTAGGAGAAACAGAGTTTTGGCGTTTGGGAATTTTGGAATGTTTCGGTGATCCGTCGTTAGATTGCGGCTGAGATCTAGACACAGATCTAAGTCTAGACCTATGTGTTACAGGTTTTGCTAAACCATCGTCAGTGTTGATAAATTCTTTGCTGTTCGCTGGAATATTCTCGAAATGAAGTATTGCTGCGGGGGAGTTAGATCTTGACCGCAATTTGATCTTGCTTGGAGAGTTACTTCTAGAGGAAGATCGGGACCTCAAACTCTTTTTATCAAGTAGTCCCATCTCTACTAGTAAAGCTTCTTCTTCTTCTATCCTTTTCTTCTCTGCTTCTGCTTCGTGCTTCTCTCTGTTGAGCTCACTGAGTTCTCTTACTTCTTCTATGTTCTGTTTTAAGAAGTTCCTGGGGGAGTGGGGTCTGGTTAGCTGCACTGGCAGGGGTAATGTCGCGGCCTGCGCCATCTTGTCTATTTTGGAGAGCGAGTTAGTTCTTCTACGTGGTGGAGAGCTGGCTCTTGAGTTGCACGTGGAGGTTTTTGGAGTGTTGTGCCGTGAGGTCTCTTCTCTGAAGCCCCTGCCTGGGAAGTAAGGTCTGTTAGTTTGATATTTCATAGTAAAGTTATTAATTGTCATTATGAAGTATTTTGAGTCGGTACTTTTATTCTTAAGAATTATATAATATTTGATTCTGGTTGGTTTTAACATTTATTTTGGGTGATGTTTACGTGACACATAAGTTTCTTTATGTCTATATTTTGACAAGTAAGGGAGATAATATTTTGATTATAACTTTGATAGATGATGTTAATAATCGCAACTTAAACATTGACTGAATAAGTCTTTGAATTCGAAATATATATTTTTTGAAAACAATTTCGAGTTTATAATCTTTATTTTCTGAAGATAAACCTCAGAAAAAGTATTCCAAGTTCATATATTCCCGTATTTAGCCAAAGTCCACATGTAAAAATAACATAAGTTTATTTTTAGACGAAATTCACTATCGGCTCAATTGCCCGAGTAACCTCAATTCTTTGCTTTCATAACAAACAAATGACTTAGAACTGAAACACAAACGTAATAAAGTATATAACACATTATTATGTCTTTCCGCTCAAATGTAATCTAAATATTGGGCAAGTGTTCATAATGAGCAATTTTTTTCTATTTTATTTCTTTTTATTCGTCATATATAAACTACACTTAGCCAAAAAAAAATGAGTGTTTGTTTGTTACATTAATGATACAACTACATAACGCAGTACTAATTATAATCATTCACATGACATAGATATTAATTATAATTTAAATCTGCCTATATATTTGGACTATGATATTTCAGTTCACAGTCAGTTGATTAACAATTGTTACAGATTAGTATCTGAATGGCGAATTTATGATTAATTCATCTTAAATTCATTTGAGAAGTACCTTTAAAGGGCGAGACCCTCTCTTGCCGGAGGTCCACGGGCAGTGACCGCGGGCTGGAGGGACGGGAGGCTGAGGGCGTCTCCGTGAGGATCGCGAACGACTTCTCCCTCTTTCTCTTGGCTGTTGGCACAAGTCTGTAAGAGGAAACAGGATTAAGGTCAAAGGAATAATAATATGCGATATCATTTAAAGTTCGGTTTTTTATATTTAAATATATATTCCATTTTATCAGTTTAATATTAATATAAATGACATAATATGCGGCGATAGCCTAGTTGGGTGTGGAACGGACTGCCGAGACGAATGTCCGCAGGTTCAAATCCTAAGGGCATACACCTCTGACTTTTCTAAAAAAATCATGTGTGTTTTCTTTGTGAATTTATCGTTCGCTTTAATGGTGAAGGAAAACAACGTAAGGAAACCTGCACATCTGAGAAGTTCTCTATAGGAATTTCGAAGGTGTGTGAAGTCTACTAATCCGCACTAGGCCAGCGTGGTGGACTAAGTCCTAATCCCTCTCAGTAGTAGAGGAGACTCGTGCTCAGCAGTGGGATAGTATATAATACAGGGCTGATATTATTATATTATTATTATTTATTTATTCCATTTTATTATCATTGCAGTGGTGCCACGTTACCGTGTTTGTATAAGACTAAAATTATCATTATTTCCTCCATTCTACTAATATTATAAATTACAAAACTTTTCGTTTGAATGTTTGCTAGAAGTTAGAAACTGTTAGAATTTGATGAAATTTGATAGATACATAAATAAATTATATTTTCATCTTGATGAACAATTGAGAGTCCTGAGTCGGAAATTACAGGAAAAGATTTCAACGCACGTATTCCTAAATTAATGTTTATAAATTATTAGTCTAATTTTTTTTTTATTTACAAATTATAAAATTTGCTATTATAATTTTAATACAACAATATAATAATACTAACGTCTACGGAACATGTTTTGTTGTTACTATGGAGTGTGCAGTCCTGTCACATTCCTAAGTAAATATTAAAGATATAATTAAAAATATATTTTTGGTAAAAATATTTATAACAAAATGTTTCACTGCAAAAACTAAGATAACAGTACTCGAGATGGTAAGTATATACTTGCAAAATACTTCATACTACATGCGGCCTTCTCGATTTCAAAAGAATTAATATTATATTTCATAAATCCGTTAAAAAAGTTAAGCAAGATATTTAATATCAGTTATTTGACAATAATGATATTAAGTACTTACAATGACAAATACCGATTTTTTTACATTTATCACTGATGCCTCATGCTAATGATAACTTAAACTATAATTATAACTGCCGAGGTCTAGAGTTCAACGCTTGGAATGGGTATATAAAATTGTACATACATACATACCAGTGGCGAATTGTCCATATGATTCGATTCCTGTCGGCTTCCTTTTCGTAATTTATGGAAAGTCTAATTACCATAAGAACGAATTACAGACCGCATTTATGCATATTATTTGTATTTATATGTGGTTTCGGGTTCCCTTTCAGTAATTTCCCCCTTCGCCAGTGGTAATATATAATATCACGCCTCCATGCCAAAGGCGTAGCCAGAGATTATGGAAATACCATATTACCCGATTCTGGCACACATACTATTTTTTTTTATAATTCTAACGTTTTTTCTGAAGCGTTAACACTTGCCTGCGCCTGAGCAAGTTGCGTACATGTTTATGCACATTTGCCTCACTCGACCTTGATGGCCGCGGCCCACGATAACTGGACCATTTCTAATGACAGCTGTCACAACATACTTTACTTAACTCGATGGGCTGTTGCGTTCCTGAAGAATTATATTGGTGGCATCATTTATTTATTTTTATGGTACATCAACAGCATATAAATATTAACAAAATTAAAACTTCTAAAGACTAACTCCCTTATTCATAGACGTTATTTATCTAAGGACGGAGCATTGCTGTGATAACACGTCTGTTTCTCAGTGCTGATGGTATGGCAGCCTTGGCAATGCGTAGACATAGGGACGTTGTGATTGGCTAATATTGAGATACAACTTGAATCTAGTTGGCTATTAGATAAACAAAGCTGAATAAAGCGCAAGCTGTCAGATAAACAAAGCTCAGAAACAGACTTGTTATCACAGCAATGATCCGTCCTTCAATAAATAACTATGAATAAGGGGGTAAGAAATCATTAGTGGCTGATGTATATGCCTATTACAGGTATATACATTACACAACTATATAAATTACAAGTTAACTTACATATCTAATAAAAAAAAACAAATAATAAATATCAAAAAACAAACAAAAACAACGTCCCTCTAAAGGGTAGTCCGGTAAATAACTTGGGTCATTTGCTGTTAGTCGTTTTCTACTTTTCATTATCACTCGCACTACCAGACGTATCATAAACTAGTAGTCTTAAAATAATATAGATTTAAGGATTAGGAAACGGAGTTGCTTACACCCATAATACTAGAAGTAGAGATACTGTATGCACGTTCACTTCTTTGTGTTTATTTGTGGTAGACGTTTCTTTAGATTGACGCATTTTCATCTAAACCCTAGAGATCCTAGATTTTCATCTAATTAACAATGCTTGTCGTCACAAGCATTGTCGATCTACATTCTCTTGGTATGGTTGTGGTGGGACATATACCACCTACACTGGGTGAATATTTGAATTCCTATGCTTTTAGGTACCCAATTTACTATGAAAAGTTTTGTTTTTTCCCAACCTTATATGTACCTAATTTATTGTAAATTGTATTGTTGATCACTCAAGCAGCCAATAAACCATGGGTCAACTCATGGATGCATTACCTGCCTTAATTGTAAAAGGATTATGAAGAGATGGGAGTGTTGAAGACTGCCTCCTGGTGTAGTTGGCGTGCCAGATATGACTACCGCACTGAGGAGTTGAGTTTGAATCGAGTCATACAGGCATATTTTTGGCAGGGTTTTCTGCTCAATATTAGCCCAGAATCTTGGATGGTGAACGTTAAATGGTAATTGGCTCACCCCTACATAGAACTAACAAAGATGGCGAAACGTGAGTGTGATAACACTGTCTACCCCCCGAAATGAAGACAAAGGCGTGATGCTATTCATATGCATACCTCACATGTATAAACATCATGATTTCCAACATCCTAGCAGACTCACCATTCACTCAGACTCAGGCGTTGAACCCCAGTTACGCTACAGCTAATCAAGTTGATTTGAATTACACCACCAGAGTGACCATCCACTTGGACGAACACCATCTAACCAGCAGTTGTCTAGTTCCTCGTGTCCCTATGTGTACAATTGTACCTCAGTACGCAATGTTACTTTCGCCGGATACGCTCCGCTGCACAGGGGGATTGAGTTATGAGCAGTAGCGGGTATGTAATATCGAAACGGCAATTTATTGATTGTGTTTATATGCAGTTTTTCTTTATATTATGTTGAATCTTTTATTGTGTTATGTAGTTTCTTAAATGGTATAAACATTGTTTGAGATCATTATAGAATATATAAATTTTAATCGTAGCCAGATTTGAGAGGACTTATATATGATTTTTCTTCATGTTTTAAATTACGAGACTAGCTTACCATTCGCCTGATGGTAAGCGATACGACCGCCCATAAACAGTAGAAACACTATTCAACACCTTGAATTACAAAGTATTGTTTGGTATTCCACTGCGCTCGCCATCCTGAGACATGAGATATTAAGTCTTATTATGTCTAGTAATTACACTGGCTAAGATTTTAAGATATATTGGCGTTTTCATACCTATTTACACACCTCTACATTTGTATGAAAAATCCCTTGTTAAAAAAATTATAACAATATAAAAATATATATACTCAAAAATCCCGATTGAATTCTTATTCTACAATCTCCAATTCTAACTTTTTCAGCGTATATTAATCGCCTTAGTAAGGCCCTCGGTCCACTCACGTAAACGTAAAGACTGCGCGTAATTACGGCGCCGCGATGCGTTACAAGTGCATTATGGGTACAGCCGGTGTATTGACCTACAGAATGGACGAGACTTGTTGGAAGGACTATCTCTGTAGACTGTCTCTGTGGCGTACTGCTGTCTGTATATTGGGCTCAATTCACGACTTAGGTAAAGAAATATTTCCGCCTTGTGGATTGGAGGCGTTTGGAGAATTCCACCACGGTAACCCCTATATAGCGTAAGTGTCCTACGGTGGGTGGAAGTTAAGAGCCTCCCTCCCTTATATAGAAGACGGGCCGAACCAGACGGTACCGGCAGAGGCGGCTGCGGACAACGACTTAAACACTTACGTCAACATAACCGCTCAGTCGCCCCCTACAAGAGATGGGCGGTAGTTACAAGGCATTTTCTCCGCGAAATAAGAATAAAAAAAGGTAAAGTAATATTCGCTTTTCTGATCAATATCTATAATGATTTGCTTGTGGTAGGATATATTTTATATAGGCCCGGAGAGCGACCATCGTACACGAGGTTGTAAAAGGTCTGCCATAGTAGCCCACGTAAGTGTCGCGTTCCTTGATCAGCCTGTGGATATCTGGTTCCAACATAATTGTGTCGTTGTCGAGGGGTAATCATCTCTCGTCAGTCGACATTCTATTGCACCCCACTCTATTTACCATCAGGTGGAGGGGGGTCACTTGGCTGTGCATGTATAAAAAACAAATAGTTGATTTTGCTATAGACCGGTCCAAGAGTTTTAAAGTTGTGATCGATTTAGCGATAACCCGCCCTATTAATCATGGGACATAAGCAGGGCGAATAGTAGATGCATTAGCGGTTATGCCTCTACCTACCCTTTTAGGGGAGGCGTGAAAGTGTATCTAGTGATTGTGCATTGTATCAGGGAATCCTAGGTTACACACAGATTGACACTGGCGCGTAATATATGAATTTAATAATAAAATAATAATATCAGTCCTATATTATTTACTGTCTCACTGCTGGGCCTGGGCTTCCTCTACTACTGAAAGGGATAAAGCCGTAGTCTACTACACAGGCCTAGTTCGTATTGGCAGACGTCACATACCCTCCAAATTCTTATAGAGAATCTCCTAATTCTTCTCAGGTATGCAGGGTTCCTCAAGATTTACTCCAGAGTTAAAGCAATCGATAATTTACTCACATAACTTTAGTATTTATCTAGTTTAAAATTGTAAAAAGTTTTAGTTTGCCATCTTTAAAACCGGTTGACATCCTTCATCGGTAGAAAACCGTTGATTTGCCTGTATTCATTAAATAGATGAACAATAACTTTCTATGAAGCCGCAAGCTGACCGCAGCACCGCAGGAATGGAAACGTTCGGTCTACATTAAAAACGGGTTTCTAATTAACTTGGACATCTGAATAGAACTTACATACATAGTATCATATCTCTATCCCATAGGGGTAGGCAGAGACTATGGATTGCCACTTCGCATGATTCTGGCAAAGTTCTCTCGCTTGCTCCACCTTCATCAATATTATGCATTCCCGCCGATTCAGGGTATTTTTGACCTGTCCTTTACTAAGAATATCATCTGATATTTTAAGGTTCGGTGCGGTCCCCTACCAGCTCTTTAAATGGTCTCTTTGTCAGTCTCCTATCACCCATCTTCTCCAAATGGTCAAACCATCTTAGCAACACAACATTTAAAACATTTATTTTTCTAAATACATTCAGTGTGGGGACCGAGTGTACAAGAATTCTTTTAGAGGGTGGCAGTAGATGTTGCCTTTCCAATAGCAACCTATGATGACTAAACAAACATTGCAAGCCGCAACGATTTCGGCAATATTCACAACCCGGAACAATGATTGCGTTGAAAATAATCTGAGGTTACATTCACAATAACTGGTCACGTTGCATTATATTTACTTCCGAATTTATTGTTTATGAAATGTAGTTGTCTAGTGGAGAGGAAAGGTTGGTAGTGGAAGGTCACCGCTTCAAGTCCGGCTTTTCTAAGTTAACACACATTATGTATCTATCCCCGAAAAGGCAGAGTTTAACCAGGATCTTTCCCATGTGTGTTTCCTCTTATAATGTAATAGGGAACTATCGTCATATCAAGCATAAATTCCATAAACTCCGGGCTGATACGGGTTCAACGGGTCGAACCCACGACCTCAAGGAGGCAGACGTAACGCGTTATCAATACAACTACGGCACCAAAACAGTCAGACCTAATGGCATGTCAATTACTATTACTATTTTTCGGATCTTATCGCAGTTTTAATATTTTAGTTTTTTGCCGACGTTTCGAAGACTTTGCAGCGTTCGTGGTCAGGGGGGGGGGGGGAGACTGAGGTGTTTTTTATCCGCAAACTCAAAGTTACAATATCTACCTACATTTTACAATTGTACAACTTTTTGAATTTTTAGCTGTTGGTGGTCCGATATACAGTGTCTTGAAGTCTGGTAGCTGGTCTTTTGGGTTCCGATTTAAGTATATTTAAAACAGGATCCCAAGCTTGTGAAACCTTCCAACCATTTCTTTTATTGAAATTCGGATGTTTTTAAATTTCAATAGCCTCGCGAACCATTCTAGGTAAGAATCAGTGTTCTTTGGCAAGGATTTGTAGCTTGTCTAGTTGCAGATAATGGTTGGAGCTTTCTTCAAAGTGTTCAATGACTCCAGATTTCGTCGAGCGTCGGTGTTTCAAACCGTGATAAAATTCAGAAAAATAGTTTTATTTCAATGTCTAATCATAAGCAGTGGCGGCCCTAAACGATGCAAGGCCCCAGGTGAAAGCAAAAAGAAACACAGCGAGGCCCCGGGCAGAGTAAAAAAACGTTCCTCTGTTTTAACAGTTTCGTCCGTAAGAACGTAAAAATAAGGTCCTGCGATGCCGCATGAGGCCTCTGTAAGCGCGAGGCCCCGGGCGGTTGCTCGGTTCGCCTCCCCTAAAGGCCGGCTCTGATCATAAGACACCAATACAAACATTAATTTCGGCAGTTCATACCACAAAATTTAACCCAACAGAGCGCATGAAGGTCGTTTGTACCCACGCACCCGTGCCATCTGCCTATGTGAGTCATTGTAGCCCACCGCGCGCCTACGATACCACCATTGTTCATTTGCGTAACATTAGAAGGGTTAATGAGGATCCAATTGTTTCTCTTGACGTGGAAATGGGTTTGTTTAGGATTTGACGGCAAAGAGTTAGGTATTATGTATATATGTTAATAGGTTTGTTGTATAGGTTTGAATATCCCATAGCTATCTGAAGTATTTTAATATCATAGTGTGTAAAATTTCGTCCAAATTCATAGAGCGCTTTTAGAATTTATTACTGTTAAACATTCTCAAGTAATAATATATAATAATATCAGCCCTGTATTATATACTTGCCCACTGCTGAGCACGGGCCTCCTTTACTACTGAGAGGGATTAGGCCTTAGTCCACCACGCTGGCCTAGTGCGGATTGGTAAACTCACACACCTTCGAAATTCCTATAGTGAACTTCTTAGATGTGCAGGTTTCCTCACGATGTTTTCCGTTAAAGCGAACGATAAATTCACAAAGAATACACACATGATTTTAGAAAAGTCAGACGTGTGTGCCCTTGGGATTTGAACCTTCGGACATTCGTCTTGGCAGTCCGTTCCACACCCAACTAGGCTATCGCTGCTTTTTCAAGTATAACATTTAAAATACGCGTAAGATGTAGGAATACAATATTCTTATTTTGGGTATAGGGGATATTTTTGTCTCGAATGTCTTTTATAACATATAAAGGTCGTCAACATTTTATTATGAAAGTGTTGTAAAAATAACACTGTACGGGACATCTTTTATTGATGAGCAATGATAAACACCTTTATTTGCTTTTGTTAAGTCTATTTGATAAATTATAACGAGTACGCATTACCCGTCGATCGGGTCTTTAGACGCACTAACTGTAAAAATTTATTATTGCGTTAAACCGATGCGACACGCCAACTTGCTAACGCTGCAATATTTTTTATGTATGTCAAGCACATACAAACATAATTATAATTCATCTTCAATGTGTATTATAATATAATTTTAAAATGAAACGACTCTTAGTATGCTTGACCAGTCCAGTAAGATTTAATGCTATAATATGAATTATAATTATGGATTTTATGGATATCATTTCAATCTATAGGCAAATGATTTAGCCGTCTCGTGTTAAATTAATCATTTCACTAATGATGTTTTAGGCACAAGGACACGTAATGAATAGAAAATGCGTAACAGCGTGTGGGTTAACAGATGAATCTCTAGTGGAGGCTGCATCTCATGCATTCGTGTTAAATAACCTGCCTTGTAATTGATATGTGTTTATATTTAAGATGATTAAAATGTTTTACGGTTTTAAACGGTTTACGTGCCATGCTTTTACAAATATAATAGTTTCATTGTATCCCTTTTTTGCCTGGAGTGGAGGCTAAGAATTGGTAAACGCAGCGTCGGACGTACACCTACGAGGTGGACAGATGATCTCATAAAAGTCGCAAGAGGGCGCTGGATGCGGGCTGCTTCCAATATTTTATTATAAACTATTGGGAGAGGCCCATGATCAGCATAATCAGTGGATATCCATGAACCCTTTGCTGGTAGTATTGTATCCGGCCGCATTGTGATCACTGTATACAAGTATAAAACCCGCCATCATAGTGGCCCACATGAGTGTCGTTTCCGGGGTCACTATACGGCCTATAATACAAGATCTATAAAATTAACTCCTCAGTTCACTTCATCTTTACAAATCACAAAAGACTGTTTCTTACGCCCAAAACTAGCATTTTAAAGTCAGTTCTTTTTTTTGTGACTTAAACCTTACATTGTAACCTAGTTTATATGTATTTGTATATATGTTATTTACCTGCATAGTTGCAGTTTTTAGGGGGGGGGGGGTGCTACGTATCAAGGAGCGGTACCTCGTCCCCTCCACGTTAGTACATAATGTGTATAATTTATAATAAAAAGAGACACAATACGACGCTCCCAGTAGATCAAGGAGGCTTCGATATGAGTAATTGTGTTCAAATTGAGGATTTCTGTGTCCATTGCCTTTCCTCCCCTGATGACGATTTCCTTTTATCAGGTCGACACACTTACGATTCCTCTATTATCGAGGACTTATTAGATCTACCTTCTTATTCGATATATAAAAATCGTGTCAATGCATCCCTTTTTACTAACTATTAAACGAATGGAAGCTAAATAATAGTATTACTAATATATAAAGCTGAAGAGTTTGTTTGTTTAAACGCACTAATCTTAGGAACTACTGAACTGATTTGTTTTTTCTTTACAAGTATCAGGAAGCTATATTACTCCTAACTGCTATAGCCTACTTTGTATCCCGGAATAATTTTCATAATATGTATTATAAAGAGGAAAGGTTGGAGAGTTTGCAATGGCTAATCTCTGGATCTATTGAACCGATTTTGATCTCGTAAATATATTTATCCCGGAAAACTTCACGCGGGAAAAGTTTGTCTTATTATTATTATAAGTATCAAATTTTAGAGTAACTTTTAACTCATAACTTCTAATGTCTCACGGTGACGAATATACTGGTGGTAGGATACATTTTATATCCGCCCGAATAGCGACCACCGTACACAAGGTGTTAAAAGCCGTCATAGTGGCTCACACAACTGTGTTCCGGCCCGGGATCAGCCTGTGTATGTTCGGTTCCAACAGGCCGGCATAATTGTGCCGACTGCTGAAGGGTAATCATCTCTCGTCAGTCGACATACTGACTCCATTCCACTTACTTTTTGTAATTCATAGATTAGATGAGTGGTACTAGGCGAGCTACTTGCTCGTAAATATATAAACATGTACTGACATGTACTCCGTCGCGTTTGGGTGCTAGTGCAATATTTCACGCTCGCGTGACGCGACCGCAGATGTTTACAGCTAATATTGTTTTAGTGTGACTTACTAGGGATGCTCCCATTATACAAATATAATAAACTAATAACCCCGTTATTCATAAACGTCATTTATCTAAGGACGGAGCATTACTGTGATAACAAGTCTGTTTCTCAGTGCTGACGGCATGGCAGCCTTCGCAGTGCGTAGACATAGGGCCGTTGTGATTAGTTAATATTGAAATACAACTTGAATCTAGTTGACTGTCAGATAAACAAAGCTGAGAAACAGACTTGTTATCACAGCAATGCTCCTTCCTTAGATAAATAACGTTTATGAATACGGGTGTAAAACGTTTATAAATAAAAAATCTATATAAATAAAAACCATTTGCCAAGTGTAATATCATCTTGAGAATGGCTCGACCGGCTTGACTGATTCCTTTTTTGCTATGTTCCTACTTATCAGGATATAGACCGAGCTCTGTGGCGTACTTTGGGAGAGGCCTATGCAGCAATGGATTGCAACGGGCTGATTATGATGGCGGAAGTAGTGCCCCTAGTCGCTTCTTTCAGAGTTAGGGGCAAGGGTCCTAGCTTTAAAGGGGTCAGGGTTGAGAAACAAAGGTTGCAACCATGGTCAGATAGAGTTGAGTTTTATAACTTTGGAGGAGCGTGCTTCGGTATCAATTCACGAGCGCGGTTGCGCGATGAGACCCTTAACTTTACTTGACTACGGATTTTTGTAAGACAAAGCTCTGCATAAGAATGAAGCCGTAAGCAAACCCTAGTAGTAGGACGCTGGATGGCGACGCAATGTACCGGTCCCTTCACAATAATTCAACTGACGCCAATAACTTAAAGTGGAATATAATAGTTAATATACACTTAGCGGGCAATAATTTATATCTTATATTAATATTATTAATAAAAATGTTTGGATGTTTGTTAGAAGTAAACGCAGTAACCGCTCAACGGATTTGGATGGAATTCTGCATACAAATAGACTATGTCTTGGATTAAAACATAGGTCAGTTTTATCTCGGTAATTTGCTTAGTGAGTAATTTTTTTTATCTGTTATATTTTTTTGAGTGGTTGGCGCTAGCGTCTTAGAATGGGGGTAAGGATCGATGAAATACAGACTTTTGTAATAGGAAAGATCTATCACGCTGGCAAAGCCGTGAGTAATACCTAGAATTTAATAAAAAAATAGCTTTGGAAAATAACTGAAAAGTAATAAAATAATTGTCTGAAATTGCAGTTTAAAATAAGTTTTGTAATATCAAAGGCATAATGGCAGTCACAGTGTTTGCTCTAGGACTATCGATTTAGGTACTTCAGAGCTATTTTAAAATGTCGTGGCACTGAAAATAAATCCATATAACATTAATGCAAAATGTTTAATAGTAACTAGACTAAAAGAAGCTACAATTGAAAAGAATCTAGATACTTTTCTGAAGTTTATCGATTATAATAAAATCGATATTATCGATCATAATAATCGTTTCACATCCCTAGCGCGGTATTTTCGAATGTAACATTACGTGTCGGAAGAATTTGGCGCTAACACCGCTTTCTACTCACTTGCAATTAACTGTATTAACTTAAACCATCTAGTGAGCGTTGTAACTTAACTATTTCGCAACGATTGACCGAAGTAATTAAATAGATGCACACCGGATATATATATCTGTCTAGTTAGTGCATACGTATGGTGTTTTCTTTTATTGCTTTGAATGACGAGACGAGCTTGCCATTCGTCTGATGGTAGTGATACGACCGCCCATAAACACTAAAAACACCATCCAACACCTTGAATTACAAAGTCTTGTTTGGTATTGAACTGCGCTCGCCTTCCTGAGACATGAGATTTTAAGTCTTATTATGTCCAGTTGTTAAACTGGCTACAATGTTCTATAAACCGGAACACGATAGTAACGCACCGCTGCTTGGTGGTAGAAAAAGATATTGCGGTGGAACCTACCCAGGCGGACTCTCACATATGAGAGACTTACCACCAGTAAAATCTACTTAAAAAGAGAGATCAAACCAGGAACTAATCCAAATATAAATTTAACTTTGAATACTTTGCAGTATGTGTTAAGTGTGATTTTCAAAGGTCTTTTTTCTGCCCTAATATCCCTATTATTTTCCTTAAGCCCTAATAATTCCTCAAGTGTTATGTTTTTTGATGGTGCGACGGAGATTCCTAACCCATTTGCTCAATTGCCAGTCTATTTTTGAAGACGCCATCACCCTGGTATATAGAGACATCAAACTGATAGTTTATGAAGTTCTGCACATTGTGTTGCTGGATTTAAAAAATAATAGCAATTTCTCCAACGACCCAGATACTCAAATTGGCAAAAATAAAAAAAAAGTATATTACGGCAATCTTCTTTGTTATGCATATTTCGTAACTGCCGCTAGTTTGTTGGTTTTTGCTTTTTATATCTTTACAGGCATTGAGAACTAGTGCCTAGAAAATTTAAATTCATTTTTGTTGGTGGTTTAGTCAGCGGATCGTAGAGTGCGGCGTTCGATTCGCATATTACCCCAATATGCAATTTCAAAAAGGGCAAATCTTATATATATAAAATACCTAGAAATTTACCTATACGAGTATATAATAAAAAATAACAACAAAGCTTCTGTAATTTTTGATTGCTAATTGAGCCCAATCATGCTGAAGTATATGTACAGGTTTATCATTGGAATGTACTATAAGTAATTACACATGTCCTTAGTATTTAGTTTTAACCTTATGATTACTAGCAATTTGTAACCCAATAATAATAAAAAAAATATTCACACCACTTTACAAAATAATATTTTTTTTTCCATTTCCTGAACAGTTTACATTTTGAAACATGTGCCCTTTTCGAAATTGTATATTTGATTTAAGTAAGTGTGAGGTTTGATTGATTTGATGATTGATTGTTGATTTTAAAACACAAAAAACATTTAGACGTTATAAGGAAATGCAGAAATTGGTGAACAATTACAGCATAGACATAGGTCATGCTTTTTTTTCAAACATTGTAATTAGTTGAAAAGTTTAATATGTTACAAGAAAATGCAGAAACTAGTGAAAAATTCGGTATAGAGATAGATATGCTTATTTCTTTTACTGTAATTATATGACGCGACGAGCATGCCGCTCATCTGATGATAAGCGACACGACTGCCCATAGGAGCAACATCATACAGAACTTGGAATAACAAAATACTGGATGGCACTTCACTGCGCTCGTCACTCTGAGACATAAGACACACACACACACACACACACACACACACACACACACACACATACCCATTTAGCCCCGAGGGGGTATGCAGATGCGCAACTAGGACTCCCACTTTTCGCCAAGTGTTTCCTCCCATGATTTGATAAGGGGCGAGCCTATTGTCATATCGGGCACAAATTCCAGATTCCAATCCAAATATCACTTTGCCCGGGCCGGGAATCGAACCTAGGATCTCAGAGCGCTGCCGTACCGCGCATGCAGTACAACTACGCCACAGAGGCAGTCAACACAAGTGAGATATAAGATGTTCTATATTAATAGCGTAATGGAATATTTTTTCTAGATAGGTATTTGAAGCGAGCTAAACTACGAACTAAGCTTGACAAAAAAGCAACAAGTGTCTCCATTTAAAGGAGGGGTCACTCAAAACAAAACTAATCACTTAACAACAGTTTAACTCAAACAATTACGAGTCGTTAAAGTTTACGTAAGTGCGGACAATTGGTTAATTGTTTGGTATCGATGCGTCGACGATTCGATTTCGTCGTACGTCTATTATGAAATTATAACGCGTTTGGTGTTTTGGAAGTATTCGAAAATTCAATAATCTATCAGGGCCCATATTCTCTATGCCACACGTTACTTTGATAGTGCGTAACAAGCACGTAACGCAACGCGTCACGTTTAGGAATATAGGATTTGGCATACAGAATACCATTGTAAACACATTTCACGAAGATAACATGACACAGCCGAGTTACGCGTTTACACTGTCATACAGAATAAGGGCCCAGGAATGGCAAACAATGGAACGCGTGTCAAAGGGGCACGTGACAAAATAACTCGGGCACGTCAGTAATATGCCATTATATGATATGTAATAAGAAAGATTTGTTTGTAACCGACAAACTATTAAACTTGAGAACCGATTTAAAAAGAAGCTATTTTCCCTGATTTGAAAATTAAACTATTTTTTTTGGATTTTATTGTGGATTTAATATTTTAGTTGTCTCTCAACGTTTCGAAGATTTTGTAGCCTTCATGACCGGTCACGGGGCGGACTGAGGTGTTGGTCATCCGCAAAGTTAAAGTTACAATATCTACCTACATTTTACAAGTCAATACCATTAAATTTTAATTTTAATGTTTAACATTCGCGTAATTAAGAAATCATTATCCCTGATTCTTACTGGTATTTTTTTATCTTGGACCAGCTTTTGCTCGCGGCTTCGCCCACGTGAAGGCGTTTTCCGGGAAAAGCCCCCGCTACATATTCTCCCGGGATAAAAAGCCTACAACCTTCCCAAGGTCTTAAACTATCTCAATACAAAATTCCATAAAAACTGTTCAATAGATTTTGAGAAAATCGACCACATACAAACAGACATCTTTTAGAGACTGTTTTTTAATATGTATAGATTTAAGAATAGTTATGCGAGCGAATCCGTAAGTAAGAGCTAGTAATTTGTACAAGGTGGTATGCTAGAGCCCAGCGTGGTACCCACAGCCTCAAAAAACAGTTAAACGCGTTCACACTAACTGAAAAGTTAAATTAGAATTCCTCGTCGTTCGGTTACTTCATACGAAAAAACTATTTTATGTAACGTCACTTCGCTTATAAATTAGATTTCTTCGCAATACAACAGTTATGCATACAATACGATTTCTTTTTAACAGTGTCAAACAGTGGCTATTAGATATATTTATTTATTTATATACACTTTGTACACATGGTATACAGGCGGACTTAATGCCATGGGCATTCTCTCCCAGTCAACCTTGGGGTGGTGTAGAGAGGACGGAGGTAGGTGTATAATAAAAGAAAGTGAAAAACAAATAAAAAGAGTAATAATAAACAAATGTAATAACAACATACTCGAAACAAATATATAGATATATATAAAAAATACATATAGTAGATGGAAGCATGTAAAGTTTTTGGTCCTGCGCCTGATCGCTCTCCAGTCATGTCGGATTGCCGTCTCACCGAACTATGAGAGTGAAGGAACAGAGAGTGCTTGTGTATTGCACACTCGTGCACTATAATATCTCCTGCATGACTGATCTGCGTTGAGATTCCCGCCGTGGATGGATTTCAGAGGGATATGGGTTTGCTCTTTTGACCCGAAATATAGTAACCGGGAAGCAAATTTATAAACTCTGCCGACCTCGTTCGGCGCTAGCGTGTTCAATCACATAATTACCGAGCTAAATACTAAAAATAAACGATATCGTATAAACTTCAAGGTAAAAATAAAAAGGAAACCAACAGACCGTAAGCTATTGCTAAAATATACCTTACTATTGTTACGGTACGTATCTATAATATATAAAGTTGAAGAGTTTGTTTGTTTAAGCGCGTCTCAGGAATTACTAAACCGATTTTGAAATTATTTTCACAAATAGGAATCTACGTTACTTCTGAGTGCTATAGTATACTTTTTACTCCCGTTTTTTTTAAACGCAGGCGCAACTGGAGGCAAAATATAAGTTATTATAAAATCCTATTGAGATATGTAGATAAATACTTTTCTATTACTGAATGATGAGACGAGCTTGTCAATTGGCTGATAGTAATGATCTATGCAAAAACAATAACACCATCCATAATATTGAATTAGAATGCATTGAATTGTGGTCCTACGCTCGTCAATTATTATATATATCAATAATATTCTGGCTGCAATGTCCTTGAAACCGGAACACTGATTACACAATACACAATGTTGTTTGGTGGAAAAAGGTATTACAGCGACCCCAACCAGACGAAATCTCGTTCATGATGCATACCGAGAACAAGTCCCACCTACATATTTATAACTGCAATTTTAAATATTCTTGGTCTTTGTAGAAATGGCAAAGGAATTATAGTTCAAACAGCCAGTAACGTAAAAAATGATTTCATTTAATTGTTCAAGCTTTTTATAATAAAGAAAATTAAAGTGTCCTACGTTTACATATTATAATTTATTTTACGATAAAATCAACAAAATCTATTTTATATATTGGAGACTTAAATATTAAACAGCCCGCTCCTTAATCTCCTTTGCTTGTTTTTTAAGGAATGCAATAAAAATTGATAATTGGCCGTTCATTATATTTCTACAAAATACACTCTAAATTATAATCAGATATGTGCAATGAGAGTGCACGAGGCCGTCGGTTCACACGACGAGAAAGTCTTTGTATCGCATATGGCGATCAAATAAGCCTAAATTATGCGCCATTGTGATACTTGTTAGAAGATACATTACTAGTGTCTGTAATGAAATAAATATTGCAGATTAACACATGTGACTTACGTCTATATAAATAAATCAATTTCACCTTTCAGAAGGATCTCAAGTAGACATTTAATGTATTGGACTGTTTAATAAACAAAGCTTAAGTTCTCATCTAAGAGCTTGTTTTCAACTGAATAGACTTTAATTAAAACTTAGCCGTCAAAGTCCGTCATATGCTGTGACTTAAGATATCCTTTGAGACGTTGATGTCTGTTTAATAAATATTGACGATCTTGACATTATTTTAACAGCGCGGCGTCTCAGCTGATATTGTATTTGAGAGTGAAACTGAGCATCTATTAATACGAGTCATTGTCATAATATTAATACAATATGATCACTTCACGTTGGTTTTCATTGAGACGATGCCACTATTCCTGATGGGCAAATTTAGTAAATGAGCACGGTAAAGTGGCTCTACTGACACTTGATGGCAAGCAGTGTAGCTTCTAGAGAATCGATTGACAAGAGATGATTATCCATTGCTAGTCCATATGGGGCATATACTCAGGCTGATCCTGGAATGCAATATCCTCATATGGGACACTGTGGTGGATTTAACAATAGTCGTATATTTATTAAACTTAGTGGCTAATTTTGTAATTTTGGTAACCTTTTAATTGCATACTTACTTACTTAAGCCACTGTCTATTCAAATATTACAAAAGTTGCGACTAAATTACGATAGAAACAAACGCAAAAAGTCACAAATTGAATCATTAACACGAGACAAATAAATATCTTATGATTACTCATAAAAACCGTATCTCCTTCTGTTCAGGCAAAAAGTGTCAATGATGATACGCCAATGGTCTGTGAACCAAGGTCTACGCAAAAACTAAGTTGAAAAAAGTGATTGAAGCACGCGCCGCGAGATGTCGCTATATTGTTTTTAATACAGACATATTTTCTTTATTTTTTTATTATCTTTACTAGCTTTTGCTCGCGGCTCCGCCCGCGTTATAAAGTTTTTCAGGCTAAAGTTTCCCATTATAAAAGTAATAGTTTCCCGGGAGCCTATGTTCTTCCCTGGGTTTCAAACTGTCTCCATACCAAATTTCATCTTAATACGTTGGGTAGTTTTTGAGTTTAACACGTTCAGGCAGACAAATTCAGCGGGGGACTTTGTTTTATAATAAATTTTTGTATAACTTTTTAAGAGGAACAATCCCGTCATACATCATTGTTGCATAACTTTAACCGTTTACGCAGCGCACGCAACAGAAGCTCTCAAAACTAATAAATTTTCCCCGTTTTTGCAACATGTTTCATTACTGCTCCGCTCCTATTGGTCATAGCGTGATGATATATAGCCTATAGCACTCTAGGAACAAAGGGCTATCCAACATAAAAATATTTTTTCAGTTCGAACCGATAGTTCCTGAGATTAGCCATTACTGAACTGCTCCTATTGGGTATAGCGTGATGATATATAGCCTATAGCACTCCACAAACAAAGGGCTATCCAACACAAAAATAATTTTTCAGTTTGAACCAGTAGTTCCTGAAATTAGAGCGTTCAAACAAACAAACAAACAAACTTTTCAGCTTTATATAATAGTATAGAGTATAGATGTCGCAGTAGTCAAAGTTGCGTTAATGATGAAATGTGTATTCGTCTGCTAAGTTTGAATTTCCCGCCCTCTAAATTCGCCGCCCGTGGCACGGGCCCTGGCTTGCCCCCCCCTCCCCTAGATCCGGGGCTGACTGAGAGTGTTATAAACGTAAGAGTAGACAAATATAATGAGAAAGCTTCGAACTGCTATGCTATCGGGAGCTACACGTGTTATTGTGAGTCAACCATAAAAGATAGACATATGCTGTCGTGGGATATTTTTTAAAGTATACTATAACCAGCACAGGAGTATGACAAATAATTGTACCAAGTTTCGTTAAAATCCGTCGAGTAGTTTTTGTTTCTATAACGGTTATACAGACAGACAGACAGACAGACAGACAGACAAAAATTTTACTAATTGCATTTTTGGCATCAGTATCGATCCCTAATCACCCCCTGATAGTTATTTTTGAAATATATTTCATGTACAGAATTGACCTCTCTACAGATTTATTATAAGTATAGATAGAAGATAGATTATTATCTTTATCTATACTATTATATAAAGCTGAAGAGTTTGTTTGTTTGTTTGTTTGTTTGTTTGTTTGAACGCGCTAATCTCAGGAACTACCAGTCCATATTGAAAAATTCTTTTTGCGTTGGATAGCCCTTTGTTCGTGGAGTGCTATAGGCTATATATCATAACGCTATACCCAATAGGAGCGGGGCAGTAATGGCTAATCTCAGGAACTACCGGTCCAAACTGAAAAAATCTTTTTTTGTTGGATAGCCCTTTGTTCGTGGAGTGCTATAGGCTATATATCATCACGCTATGACCAATAGGAGCGGAGCAGTAATGACTAATCTCAGGAACTACCGGTCCGAACTGAAAAAATCTTTTGTGTTGGATAGCTCTTTATTAGTGTAGTGCTATAGGCTATATATCATCACGCTATGACCAATAGGAGCGGAGCAGTAATGACTAATCTCAGGAACTACCGGTTCAAACTGAAAAAAAATTTTTGTGTTGGATAGTTCTTTGTTCGTGGAGTACTATGGGGTATATATCATCACGCTAAGACCAATAGGAGCGGAGCAGTAATGGCTAATCTCAGGAACTACCGGTACAAACTGAAAAAAAAATTTGTGTTGGATAGTTCTTTGTTCGTGGAGTACTATGGGGTATATATCATCACGCTATGACCAATAGGAGCGGAGCAGTAATGGCTAATCTCAGGAACTATCAGATCGAACTGAAAAAAATATTTTTGTGTTGGATAGCACTTTGTTCCTGGAGTGCTATAGGCTATATATCATCACGCTATGACTAATAGGAGCGGAGCAGTAATGGCTAATCTCAGGAACTACCGTGTTTGAACTGAAAAATTATTTTTGTGTTGGATAGCTCTTTATTAGTGTAGTGCTATAGGCTATATATCATCACGCTATGACCAAAAGGAGCGGAGCAGTAATGGCTAATCTCAGGAACTACCGGTTCAAACTGAAAAAAAAAATTTGTGTTGGATAGTTCTTTGTTCGTGGAGTACTATGGGGTATATATCATCACGCTAAGACCAATAGGAGCGGAGCAGTAATGGCTAATCTCAGGAACTATCAGATCGAACTGAAAAAATATTTTTGTGTTGGATAGCACTTTGTTCCTGGAGTGCTATAGGCTATATATCATCACGCTATGACTAATAGGAGCGGAGCAGTAATGGCTAATCTCAGGAACTACCGTGTTTGAACTGAAAAAATCTTTTTGTGTTGGATAGCCCTTTGTTCCTGGAGTGCTATAGGCTATATATCATCACGCTATGACCAATCGGAGCGGAGCAGTAATGAAACATGTTGCAAAAACGGGGAAAAATTATTAGTTTTGAGAGCTTCCGTTGCGTGCGCTGCGTAAACGATTAAAGTTATGCAACAATGATGTATGACGGGATTATTCCTCTTAAAAGTTCTAAAAATATATTATAAAACAAAAGTCCCCCGCTGCATCTGTCTGCCTGAACGTGTTAAACTCAAAAACTACCCAACGTATTAAGATGAAATTTGGTATGGAGACAGTTTGAGAGGCTCCCGGGAAACTACTACTTTTATAACGGAAAACTTTAGCCTGAAAAACTTTATAACGCGGGCGGAGCCGCGGGCAAAAGCTAGTTATTGGATAAAAAGTAACTATCTCTCCATAACATGCTTTAGTTATTTTAGATAATGATGGTCGGTAACTCGACATATACAAAATATAATTGATTTGATAAAAAATTTGACAAAAATCTACATAGGTATGTATTGTGATTTAAGGTAAAAGGATGTTTCATTCTATGTTCTATATTAAAATACTATGTACATAAATATTTCTTTATCTCTTGTGTTCTCTGACAACGTATATACAAATTTTATCAGAATCGGTTGAGTTTCTTATAATATTAGAATACTTATAGAGCCCCCTGGCCCACTATTTCTTCATCATTTTTATTAGGCGGTAGGGTGGCGTAGTAATACTTTGGCAACCCCTGATGTATAGTATCACGGAACATGTAAGCCAATAGGAATCCAGCATCGGCTGGGAAACCAATCACGGGAACATCCTCGCGTTGTATATCAAACCGACCAATCATGAGTGTGCTCACAACTCGTGCCCTTATATCAAAACTAGCTGTGCCCGTGGCTTCTCCCGCGTTGAAACCAGTGTGTCACAAAGATTGTCCCCCGTAAATCCCGACAAAGAAGATTTTTTACAACAACGCAACTTCTTCCACAGCAATCGGTATATTTCAGTTAATTTACATAAAACCGTAATGTACTATTAACGTAAACCTTCCTCATGAATTGCACTATCTTTTAGTAAAAACTGTACAATTTCCGTTTAGTAGATTTTGAGAAAACCGATCACATATAAACACAGCTTTTGGGGATTTTATTTTATAATATGTAAAGATAGATCGACGAATGTCCGCAGATTCAAATCCCAAGGGCACACACTTCTACTTTTCTAAAATCGTGTGTGTATTCCTTGTGAACTTTTCGTTCGCTTTAACGGTGAAGGAAAACATCGTGAGGAAACCTGCATATCTGAGAAGTTCTCTATAGGAATTTCGAAGGTGTGTGAAGTCTACCAATCCGCACTAGGCCAGTGTGGTGGACTAAGGCCTAATCCCTCTCAGTAATAGAGGAAGCCCGTGCTCAGCAGTGTGCAAGTATATAATACAGGGCTGATATTATTATTATAGATAGACCATAACAATACTATCCCTTCTGAAGGCACGAGCCGCATCAGTGACTAAGGCCGTCAGATTACCAGCAAATTATCTATTCATATTTGTTTTCCTATGTTTATTATTCATTATAAATGGAGCGTAGCAGACGACCTCAAGCAGTTCCTCTAATTGCGTTTCCTTAAAAACGTTTAAAGGTTACGGTGTTATGGAAGTTTCTAGGTTTTGTATGAGAAGGTCTTAATCGTGTTAGGAGTTGGTGCTCTTGGGTGTCTCTTACGTTGGCTTAATGTATATAAAATGTTTTTTTTTTATTATAGTTTTGTTAATTAGACATTACTCGCGGTTTCGCTCTCTAACCCAGTAGTACAGGCGGCCTGTGCAGCAGTGGGACAGGAACCGGAAAATTAACCGGAAAATGGCAGGTGAAAGCATTTTCCCGACAGGATATTGCGTGGACTTACATATTAAGTGGCATGCATAACTATGTTAAGTAATGGAGAAAAAAACAATTATATACCGCAGGGATTTCTTACAAATTAATTATGAAACGAGCAAGTTGCTTTGCCTGGTGGAAATTAGGAGTGCCCGTAATCACAGCTGTTACAAAACTGTATGGGACTGTGGCATCCTTTGTTATTGCATAATTTATAGTAATCATGTTAGCTTATTCTGCTCTGTGGTAGAAATATAAAAAATAATAGAACCTACCCAGATAAGCTTTTGCTCACAAGAATCCATACTTTTTTATAGATATACCGAGGAATGTAAACTTCTAAGTGGTTTTATTAATCGAACCCAAAAGGCCGGATTAAATTGGAACCCAAAAAACCGCCTACTAGACTTTAAGACACTGTGAGCTCATTTTGTGTAAATCGGACCTCTAACAAATAAAAAAATAAAAATGTAAACTATTGTTTGCATTTTGTCGCGGTTTAATATTATATTTGTCTCGATAAAATCCGAAAAATAGTTTACGTTTACTAACATTCGCGTAAACATAAGACATCATTAAATAAAATAGTTGTATTATTGTAAAACGTAGGTAGATATTGTAAGTTTGACATTTCGGATGAACGACACCTCAGTTCCCCCATAAAAGCTGCAGTCTTCGAAACGTCGGGAGAAAATTAAAATTTAAAAACCCACGATAAAATCTGCAAAATAGTGTAATTTCAATTAATTTATATGAAGACATTCACAGACGACATGCTCGTCTTGTCTTTTAGTTGTTTATATTTTGTCCTTGACTCTAACCATTCTATTATCAAAAACTAGCTCAGAACAAAGCAACTGGTAATGACAGATAAAATGGCATTTTTTTTACATCTAAATTGTTTAATAGGGCCGGAAATGACAGGACAACTTGCGCTGTTTTTGTTTTGTGCCTACGACACGTTTATGGTCACGACAGAATATTTATCTATAGAGGTATAGTAGTTGAACTAAAGATATAATTTTCAAAACTATATACAGTATCTGTACTAACAATATGAAGTGAAATTACACATAGTATGTATACTAATATTTAAGGCTGAAAAGTTTTTTTGTATAAACTTGCTAATGTTAGGATCAGGAGAATTAAAAAGTTCTTTTTATTTTTAATAGCCCATTTGTTAAGGAAGACTTTAGGCTATGTAACATCATGCTAAGATCAGTAGGAGCGGAGCATCAAAAAAAATGTTGCAAAATCCGGGAAAATTGAGTCCTTTTGTGAGCTTGTGTCGTGCACTGCGTAAACGGTTAAAGTTACGTAAGAAATATATATGACGGAATTGTTGCAGTTAATCAAGTATAAAAAGTATCAGTTATATTTTGCTCCCTCCGGCACACATGGTGAATACCCAAAGTGGCATGTTTCGTCAAGTTTTGGCACTCAGCAGTATGTTCAGTAAAGCCATTGTATGTACAGGGGCGAAGCTACGGACTCCCTTAGACAGTTTTAGGTTACCATCCTGCGAAAACTAAAAAGACTTTACCTCGGTAGCAATAAGTCAAATCGTGGGCCATTTTTTTGCACTTGGGGCCATGTTTAGCTACCCCACTAATAACGTCTACATTATATTATTGTAACGATGTCGATTCATAATATTAAAACTATAATAAATCCAGTGTATGATCGTCACCTAACCGAATTTCGGCCACGGCGGCGAATCTCATCGGGGAACAGCCAGGTACGCAAGGGATCTCACTCTTTGTTCTTTCACTCTCATAGTAGAGACGGCAATCCCACATTACCGGAAAGGACTCTGGCGCAAGGCCATCGGCTTTACATACTTTTCGAGGCATGGGGGTATCACAGCGCCAACTTCCTGATTCGGAGCTGCGACTGAGTAAAGTTTAAAATGGAAAACCCAGTCGCAATTGTTTTGGCCCGACCCAGGATTTGAACCCAAGACAGCGCGATAATCGTATTATGTACGCATTACGACTACGTTACCGCAGTAGTGTATACTCCTGTGACATGAAAAAAGTCCGCGTTTGCACTAATGACGTCATAATTTCTGTTTCCAATGCGAACAGGTACAGGTTACCGTATTAGATAATGTCAGAGTCGATGACTTAGTCCTGCTATAAACGTATGCAAAGTGAGTGAGTGTGAATTTGTTTTGACGCATGAACATTTTATCTCTTGACTTGTGTTTGACGAACTTTTTAGATTAAATGATATATTAATATTCTACCACTTATACTGCCGTGCTATCCCATACGGGTAGGCAGAGACTATGGATTGCCACTTTGCACGATTCTGGCATACTTCTCGCGCTTCCTCCACCTTCATTATAGGGTTTATTTTGGGGTCAGGGCTGTATGATTGGGTGTACGTATTTACGTAGGTGAAATGTTGATTGTATATGCGTTTGGCTGTATAAGGTATGTCTTGGTGTGGGTGGATGCAGTTATTGAAATCTTATAAGGACAGGTGTTTTTTACCAATATTTATGGTTGTAGCGTTTGCTTGCAGTTCGATCGTGGATTTGGCGACACAAAAGTATATTTTTTTAAAATTGACACATTGTTTATTATATTGCATGTTTTTTTATTATGATACGGTAAAAGGATTCATCTGATGGTGGAGTATTGAGAATAATATCATCTCTGTATTATATATTGCCTCACTGCTGGGCACAGGCCTTTTCTACTACTGAGAGGGATTAGGTCTTAGTCCACCACGCTAGCCTAGTGCGGATTGGTAGACTTCACACACCCTCAAAATTCCTAGAGAACTTTTCAAGAATGCAGAATATTAAGCAAGCAATAGTTCAAAAATAATACACACATAATTTTAGAAAAATCAGAAGTGTGTACCCTTGGGATTTGAACCTGCGGACATTCGTCTCGGCAGTCCGTTCCACACCCAACTAGGCTATCGCGGCTTTTACTGTACGTATGCTCTACCTTAGTATATCCTATGCTAGGTCTATAGTTGTACCTATATCATGTATTACAAGCTAAAATAAATACAAACCAAAATATAAAGAAGATATTCGCGTCAAAAAATTGACATAATTTCTTGCAGTCATGGCATTTATCGAAAATGTTGTTTTTAAAATGAATCGCATTTGAACTGAACGATAAACATTTTTAGCTCGAATACTCGTTTTAGGAACTCATAACAAGGCGCCTTTTTTGGTATCTAAAAAGATGTTAAAGGAACCGTATGATGCTTATGTTGTCTGTTTGTTTTAACTTTAAAGGGTCCGTTGAACTGTAGGAGGTAATGCACTGATTTTCATATAATAGAAGGAACAGAGAGTGTACCAATGTATTGATCAAACACTTATTGAGTATAATCTATAGTATTGAAATCAATTGTTAAGATTAAATCTGTATAATATCGCATTAGTATTAACTATTATGATGTTATAATATAAGTATAAATAAATAATAATAATAAATATCGTTGAGATTGGTTACTGTGGCCGAAATTCGGCTAAAAGGAATCTATATAGGATAAAAATTTGCCTTATGTAAAACTGGGATATGGTATATTTAATGCCAAGTTCCAAATGTTAGTGTTGTGGCGTTTTTGATATTAAGGGCCATGCTATCTATCTTGTGAAGAAAATTAATAAAGTTTTGAAAACGTAGTCGAAAAACGGTTCCAATAACTCCAGAGAAAAAACGCGGGTGAAGCAGCGCGGCGAAGGTGAATTTGTGGTTTTTGAACATTGCTTAATACTTTGGCGCGTTTTTAGGAGCACGTGGGAGGCACAATGATAGGTATTAATATCTTAAAGCTTGATTATGGTGATACCTCCATATATTTGTGTGTGAAATATAAAGTAATATTGGCGTCAGTTCATGTATTTGACAGATTACAAAAAAAGGAGTTTAGTTATTTAACGCGGCACAAATTATTGAAATTTAATTAATACATATTTGGAAATAAGGTAATTTTTTCTTGCGACTGCCTTGGTGGCGAGGTTGTACTGCATGCGCGGTACGACAGCGCTCTGAGGGGATTCGAATCCCGGGTCGAATAAAGTGATATTTAGGTTTTTCTGATTACTATCAGCTCGGAGTCTGAAATCTGTGCCCGATATGGCAATATCACATCATTGAACGGAACACATTTATCGAAAAGTGGGAGCCCTGGTTGCGCCTCTGCATCCTCCTCCGGGGATAAATGCGAGTTGTGTGTTTTTAGTATTAAAAAGCGGAAACGTTTGTAGGTTTGTAGCGGATTTTCTCAGCTACTGAATTGATTTTAAAAATTCTTTCACTATTAGGAAGCTGCATAAGTGTATTTTTACTAATAGGAAGCTCATTACTCGTGAGGGTAGGCACACCTTCTATGTTCCAACGTTGATTTTAATTAAAGATCGTGATTGATATATCTGGAACGATTGTACTATAACCAATTAATAAAGTTGTTAGAACGCTCCCATATTAATTCTCATTGGTTTACGTTTGGAAGCGATCGGAGTATTAAAATGTTGTGGAGGGAAGTGGACAATTATTATTTCCAACTCCTCCCTGTCTTTCTATTTGATTAATTTCGTTGCGGGATAATGACATATTAATTTTCCCTGAGACTCGCCGAGCTTCACTGCTCGGTGTCATAAAATACGTGTCACTGCTGACCTTGGCTTACAGGAGTTGTGGTGGGTGTGCGGGAAAGTCTCTAATGTTTGTTATTAATAACTAGGTGATGCTCGTAGCTTCGTCTGAGTAAAAGCCTTTCTACAAAAAACCTTAAACGCCAACATAAAGATATCTATAAAAGAAAATCTCCTTTTCAGTCTGTCTGTATGTTATCAATTTTCTCAAAATCTACTGAACGGATTCTTATAAAATTTGGTATAGAGATATTTGAAGACCTTGGGAAGGTTATAGGCTATTGTCTTTAGCTGAAAAAATATATAGCGGGACTTTTATACCGAAAATCCTTCACGCGGGCGAAGCCCCGAGCAAAAGCTAGTTTTTTGTATAAAACTGTTGTTCAATCAGACATGCTAAATAGCAGTGAGTGAACAATCAATCATCCCTTATATTTCTACCCTTAGGGTTGTGATTTTTAACAAATTTATTAATATAGAACCAACTACAAGTTATAAGAGGTGTACACGCAACTAAGTGAAATTTGTGAATCAATATGCAATCTTCCCCTATATTTCTACCACTAAGGTTAGAATATATGTCCAAAATTTTTATGGGACCAACTTCTGAGTATATCTTATCCATTAAAAAACAATTATCAAAATTGGTCTACTCTGTAAAAAGTTATGAGTAAAAAAAATAAACCTGTCGAATTGATTACTTCCTTTTTTCGTCGGTTAAAAAGGTATAATGCAACCATTCGGTTGACATCTAGATGTGAAAACGACATGCACTACTTGAATTAGGCTAGTAATTAGATTTACAGTTAATAGTAATGGAACAACCGGCAATTATATTCTTGATTTTTCCACATGGCTCTACATAGATAGATTTTATATGTTGTTTTTAGGAAATATTTTTTAACTGTTTTCCTATTTAAATTTATGGATTTAATTTATTTCAATTTTCGATCGATTACTTTGTAACTGGAATACATGATTTAAATACAAAATAAACTTTCTGATAAAAATATTTAAATTATTTTTGCTTCGGAGCACTTTTCGTATTTAAGTCTATGGATTTGATTTATTTCAAAATTATTTCTATATCGATCGATTACATTGTAACTGGAATAAATGTTTTAAATACTAAACAAACTTCACCTAATAAATATTTTGATTTGCCTGGTTTTTATTATTTAATCTATGGACAAACAATGATTTAATTAACAATAAAATATAAAACAAGTATCACTAAAATACTCACGGTAAAGCAGACGCCGGTTTTGCAGCTCGCAGATCAGCTAGTACCCGAAACGCCCCATCACCACACACATCACGAGACAGATCGAAATATCTATCCTGCACATCACTCAAGTCTTGTCACTGTAAACGAATCATCGCACCGAAAGAACCTATCGTCTTCCAAATCCCTTGATGGCGATTCCAACTTCACAGAGTTTAGTTGCACCGACTGTCGACTGGCGAATGCGTACGGCGTATTCGCCAATTCCTCTTCAACGCTGTTGTACCGACTTCTGAAAAGCGAATGGGGCCTCCCCACCATCTAGGTCGTATTTGCCCCGAATATGTCGTATTGTCCGAATCTGTTGTTGATTGTGTCGAATTTGGGGTCGGTTAGGGTGTCGGGCCGCGGGCTTGTTGTGCTCATGTCGATTTGCAAGATGCCGTTCTCGTCTTTGTATTTGAATTTTAGCGCCATGGTTGGTGGGGCATTTTATCTGGAATAGAAAGGGTAGAATTAGTGGTATAATTCAATATAATAATGTACATCCGATTTCTATGGGATATTAATAATATAAGTATTATTATTCGTCCAGTGGTTGAAATAATATCGTCGAATTTTATATATTTATAACATATTATACATAAATTTTAAATTTGGGCACTCTCTCTCTATATTAAATTTAATCATACTAAATCAAATACTCCTCCATGCTAGCAATGTGATTAAAAGGGATCCACCTTTTTGTACAAATTCTTTTGTTTACGTATTAATAAATAATTAAGTATATCACACAGTGTGTGATTGCAAATAATATGTTTTGGTATATTTCTATACATAGCAAAAGTATGAAAAAATATATATGTTCAGAATAATTATGAATAACGGGTGTTTCCTGTATATTAATAGTATTACAAAGTGATATCTATTTTTGGAATAAATTTCATTAAAAATCTTGGAAAATTAACTCCTTTTGAATCAGAAATCATTTCAACATCTGTGAAAATTATAATATAATTAAATTCATAATATTCTCAGTTTATAAATATCCTCATTTCCACGTCAACATGAAATCCTAATATTATGTTAATATATGCATTAAATTCCTTCGTTTAGCAAATGTCGCCTATAATTATTTTTGCATTACTGTGCTAGCGTTTACATTATACTTCATAAAAACAAAACAATTTTTACTTAAGATGATTTGCATAAACTGTTATGTTTAATTAGTTGCTTTGCGGATTTGCAAATGTTTGTATTAATAGAAACTTTGTTTTTCGAAATTGTTTTTGTAAGTTGATTTTTTTGTCGTTTTGGTCTAGTAGTCGTGTGGGCTATGGACCAGGAGGTGCCGGGATCTAACCGGGGAGCACTCTAAGAATTCTTATTTTGATATAAATCAGTCGACCAGTTGTAAAATACTAATCCAAATTGTTTCTGCTATACCTATTCGTGAAAAGTGTATAGTGTCGACTCTATAATATGCTAGCTGTACACGGTTAGTGTAAACAAATTCGGTAGAGTACTGAATTGAGTGTACTAAAACTAGTAGTGTACTTGGAATTGGTAGAGTAATGATAATTCACTCTACTGCTTACTCTATCCTTGTCTACCGGGCTATTGAGTGATGTGATACTGGTATTTTACTGATGCCACTATAATTGAAAAAATACTTGTTTTTCTAGTGGGTATGGTACTATCTTCAACGTAGCTCTTCTATTTAAAAAATGTTTAATTCGCAATAATAGTATTGTTTTCAAATAATGCTCATTAATTACATTAGGTAAATACTCCTGTCTATGCTATCTTCAATGTTCTTGGTATCAACGTGCTTGAACATGCTTGGCGGCATTATAGACAGAGGCAAGTATTCAGACGCTCGCATACGAGATCCTAGTAAGTTTGATGGTCACGCCATCTGTGAGTATATTTTAGTATTATTCTAGTTTAAAGATTATGCGATAGATGGCGTTATTAAGACTTATTATGACCTTATATTTTTTCTGAATATAACCTTCCGCAAACCATGAAGGTTATACGAAATTGAAATGTAATTACAAAAAATATAGCAGTCGGTATATTGCGCCGTGATATTTATATTTCAATGGTTTGGTATTGTACGCTTTGTAAAGATCTATAATGTTTTATACCTACACAAATATATTGTTAATTGTAAAATGTAGAGTATTATATTACATACTTATTCTTATAGATATACACATTAATCATGTATTTATTTATAATAATCATTAATAAAACACATGCATTCCATATTGGTTGATAAAGATATCAGTCTCCTATTATCCATCCTCTGAAAATGTGCTTAATAATAATGATTATTTTTAATTACAGAATATATTTAGCTTTTTTAGAACAGTAAGATATATAATATTTAACTCAATGCTTACTTGCGTCTCACACCATTATAACTTTATATTCTGCCAAATAGTATATTTTTAATAGTAGCACTATGCCAAACATTCATTTGTAAACATTATTGCGTTCTGGTTAAAATTGTATTTAATGTATAGCCAGCATGATTACCAGGCATTATGAGATTTACCATCTAACATATGAGGGTGACGAGCCCAGTTCAGCGCATTGCAGCCATTTTTTAAATTGAAGGTCTAGGTTTATTAGTTGCATTGTTTATGTATGGGATGCCTCTTGATATTATACCTTGATACTATATACATAATGTGAAAATTGGCCATATGGACCCACGTAAGTGAGTTTTGCTGGTGGTAGGATGTATTTAAAATCCGCCTGGATTGCGACCACAGTACACAGGGTGTTAAAACCCGCCATAGTGGCCCACATAAGTGGTTGTGTTTCGGGATCTGCCTGTGTATAGCTGGTTCCAACAGGCCGGCATAATTGTGTCGATTGTCGAGGGTTAATCATCTCTTGTCAGTTAACATTTTATTGAACCCAATTCCACTTACCATATCGTGTTTATATAGAAAAAAAGTCAAGTTCTAGGATCAGTCGGAGCTTACCCGGATTCGAATTTCGAACAGGCCGGCATAATTATGTCGGTTGGTAACGAAATAGGGATAATAATATTTCGTCAGTCCACACTATCTAGATCCCAATCCACAATGAGGTCATTTTGTATATAAAAACATCAAACTTGTGAGTGGATTGGGTCTCGAACAGTGTTGATGCTATATTTTTAGTGGCATTGCATTTTAATAAGTAAATACTTACCCCCTTATTCATAGACGTTATTTATCAAAGGACGGAGCATTGCTGTGATAGCAAATCTGTTTCTCAGTGCTGACGGCATGGCAGCCTTCGCAGTGCGTAGACATAGGGCCGTTGTGATTGGCTAATATTGAGATACAACTTGAATCTAGTTGGCTGTCAGATAAACAAAGCTGAACAAACAGCAAGTCGTTAGGTAAACAAAGCTGAGAAACATACTTGTTATCACAGCAATGCTCCGTTCTTAGATAAAAAACGTCTATGAATAAGGGGGTTAATTTATACCTAGATAACATATAATCATCAATGTTAACAACAAATTTGAATTAAAATAATCTTTAATTCGTATTTATAGGAGCACAGCAAATCGACTCTACTATACCTGATGGTACGCGGAGTTGGTTCCAGTTAGATTGTCGACTGACAAGAGATGATTATCCCTTGTTGATATAATTATGCCATACATACATAACATCACGCATTTATCCCCGAAGGGGTATGCAGAGGCGCAACTAGGGCACCCACTTTTCGCCAAGTATGTTCCGTCCCATGATGTGATAGGGGGCGAGCCTATCGCCATATCGGGCACAAATTCCAGACTCCGGGCTGATACTGAGCAGAAAAACCCAAATATCACTTTGTCCGACCCGGGATTCGAACCCAGGACCTCAGAGCGCTATTGTACCGGACATGCAATACAACTACGCCACCGAGGCAGTCATATGATTATGCCAGCCTGTTTTAAATTGGATATCAGGCTGGTTTCGGAAGACAACACATACTTCATTGGTAATAGGTCGCTCATATGTGAGAGTCCGCCTGGTTAGATACCACCGCAACGAGTATTTCTGCTGCAAGCAGAAGTGTGTAGTCACTGTTGTTCCGGTTTAAAGAACATTGTAGCCAGTGTAACTACTGGACATTATAAGACTTCTCATGTCTCAGGATGGCGAGCGTAGTTCAATACCATACAATACTCTGTAATCCAAGGTGTTGGATGGTGTTTCTGCTCTTTATGGGTGGTCGTATCGCCTACCATCAGGCGAACGGCAAGCTCGTCTCGTCATTCAAAACATAAAAAAAAACTTGTACCACTATGTTTTAACCCCTTATGTAAGAAGATCACTAATAAATGACCTAGCACTAGTAATTTTAGGACAAATATTACTATGTATTAACTATCTGTATGTAGACCGAATTTGGAGTGGCGGGCCGAAGGACGGCGCGGCCTCGAAACGTTTCCTTACGTTTATCGCCAAATCTCATGATCTAGGTCACGGCCGTTAATGCTAGCGAGTGGACAATGGACGAGGACTGGATACTTCATTAGGTGTTTTGGCAATGGAAAGTATAGAGTATGTGGTAGCGCCTGTTTAAAAATAATAGCAATAACGCTTTAAATGGGTATTGCTTTGTGCTGGCAGGGTAAGCGTAATCGTCTTTCGGTACACAATATTTTATCTGGACCGCACTCCACTTACTATCAGATGCAGTGGAGTTACATTTAGACGCAGTGGGGTAATTGTTTAGGGGCCGTATAAATAAAAAAAACTGTACTCTGGTTTTTTAGGACATGTACCTAATGCGCCACGTAAGTATTTAAAAAGAATGTCGTTATTAGAATAAAATTTACTTTGAATCATAATGGTGCTTGCAGATTACCATGCGACATGAAATAGACAATACGGTACTGGTAACATACAAAAATCTTTATCTACGCGATCCTTCCTTCCATCAAATAGATATCTGTTATGCATCTTTTTAAGAAGAACGTCGAGTAATTTTCGCACATTTTACTAGATACGATTGTCTTTTTAATTATGAAATATTTGTTGTATATTTACAGTATTTTTATAGCTAAATACTGCAAATATGCTATAAATATTTTAGTATAAAAATAACTGTCTAGGAAAGAACCTTTATGTAGCTTACGATGTTTTTCTAAAATATTAAGTCTCTCTAGTTATTTATACATATAACAAAATTGTAGAAGCATCGTCTATCAGTCTTACTTATAAAATCATCTCATGTTTTAATCAAATTCTTTGCCACTGACTACAAAAAAAAATTACTTATAAACTTGTTTTAGCGTTAAGAGGTGGTTAAGCATTGCTTAAATATGTCAAAATTAAACATGCCAGGTGGTTCATATTTAAGAGCAGAGTAGTCAAGAGTTAACATAGCTTTGCGAAATTTTTGAAAGTAAGATTGTATAAATTGCAGTGGATGTGAACATAATTCTAGGAAGTAACTTCCCCTGCGTGGGACTACTTCCGATACCAACGGCAAGAGGGTTTGCGCTTCCACCTCGTGGGACGCACTCCGTATATCGCTCGTTAATATAGTGTTCGTCGAACCATTCTGGTGTTTGTTTTCGACGCCCTGCCAACATCACCTCATTTATCAACCTCATCCTCATCATTTTCACCCCTTACAACGTTTAATATTGTTGAATGGGTACATTTATATTTATTTACGGTAACATTTGTTAATATGTAATTAAATTTGTTTTTGTGGCGACACGTCTCCTCTTCGTCTCAGGAAGAAGCTGACACGGGCTGCCGACGAGCAGCCACAATAATGTAGTTCATTAAGAAATAAGATATCATATTAAATAATAGTGATCCGTCACAGTGGTATTATTAACAAATATTTTTTCAAAAAAATTAAAACTAGTAGACGCGAGGAATAAGTAAAACTATACCATGCAGCCACCTCATTATAACCTGAATTACGTCATTTCTTCACCCTTTATAGATACTATCAGTGGATTACAAAGAAATGTGACCGGGCTTCGAACCCCTTGACAATGAGTCAGTGACCACTTCAGTTTATAACCTATTAATAATAATGACGTCACGTAATACAGTTTTTAGTTTTTTTATTACATTTAATTGCACTACGGTTATACATTTCGTAATTTGTTTTATCGTAAAGCCAGCTAAATATTAAGAATATAGTTAGGGGACCATTTTCCCTCTTCTGTGGCGTATTCGTCTTGCAATTACGGGCGTTCTAATCGAAAGACAGCTTTGTTAGCCGGATACAAGTGCGTCGCCAAGGGGGGGCAGGTAGGGACAGCTGACGCCCTCCCTCTAGAGATTCTAAAAAAATTGCCAAATGTAAAGCAACGAATGTCTTTGACTTGACTTGCTTGATCGATCATTCCCGAACGTCGAAACTCGAATGAATTCACTAACTCTATTCGTAATATTCCATACGCTCAATTACTCTCTGCTCTATGTTATTGTTCAACCAGGAGTGGGGTAGTGGGAGAGAAATATGTGCTCTCGACTTCTTCTTCTTCTTCTCGACTTCCCCCTCTTCCCTCCTGAGCCATCGGCTGGCGACGCTCTTGGCCGGATAGGTAAAAGAGTCAAAATATCCCCTATTTACCTATAGGGCTAACAAAGCTGTCCGTCTATAAGAATGCCCGTAATTGTAAAAAGACTGATTCACTTCCATAGACGGTATAGGGCGTCCTGAATAAAATATGTAGGTAAATACATTGTCCTTGCTATTATTCCATACTAATATTGGATCGTTGCAATACCGATATCTCGACGCAAGTTTAAAAATGGATTAATTGTCTTAGCTATAAATGCAGCGAAAGCCTAGTTGGACGTGAAACGGATTACCGAGATGAATGTCTTTAGGTTCAAATCCTAAGGGCACACACATTAAATTTTTCTAAAGCTATGTGAGTATTCTTAATGAATTATCGCTTGCTTTAACGGCGAAGGAAAGCATCTGAACAAACCTGCATACCTTAGAAGTTCTCTATAGGAATTTTGAGGGCATGTGAAGTCTGTCAATTCGAGTGAGTCTATGAATTTGAGTGCTTGGCGGACTAAGGTCCAATCCCTCTCAGTAGATGAGAAAACCTGTTTCCAGCAGTGGGACAGTATAAAATACAGGATATTAACAATCCAAATGACACGTACATATGGTCAAAGTGGTAGCAAATCAAAGCGCAGTGGCGTTGTATATCGATCCTGCGTACTAAACAAATGTGTAACGACAGCAGAAAAGTAAGCTCACGCTTTTGTTTATAGAGTTAAACAGAGACGCAACAAGTAAAGGCCAATTTGGTAGTCATACCTATCTATATAGTGCTAAGAAACATTACAGTTGCATTCTTCCGTGTTTGATTATCTGAACATCATTTTTACAGATTTTGGCTCACGATACACACAGGAATAGAAAGTAGGTGTACCTTTATAGTATGGATTCAATCCTATCCTACTAATATTAGAAATGCAAACGTTTGTGAGGATGTATATTTGATCCTCTTTCACGAAAAAACTACTGAACGGATTTGGATGAAACTTTACTGTAATATTGGTTATAAATCAGAATAACACACAGGCTACAATTTATAATGATTTAGTGTAATTTGGTCATAATATAAGGATACATATCAAGTAAGTCGGAAAAAAAATATCCCACAAAACTCCTTCACGAGAGCGAAGTCGCGAGCAAAAGCTAGTTATACAATAATTGTCAATATGTTTGCATGGCATATACAAGAGCTAGCTTCGACTCTACTTTTAACCAATGTATCAAAAAGAAATCATATGACTTTATTACAATGAAAATCTCGAGAGTTTCTCAGTACAAAGCCCATTCTCTAAAATAATTCTTTAACAACAGCAGCGATATAGTCATGCAAATTGAGTTTACAGTCGAATGTGACTCCTAATTTTTTTTCAGTATGGACCGGGTAATTCGGTAAATTATGTTCTTATTCATTCTGTGTACATACATTCGATTTAATAATTAATTGTGAATTCAATTTATTGTTTTGCTCATACATGTTGAATGTAGTTAATTATGTAGCATTTAAAAAGCAAAATATAAATGAAATATTACAATAATCAGCGAACTCACGCTTTTTAATGAAGTCATTTTTTCATACCGCCATTTTTGAAATATTTCTTATTATTTTTCTTTGTAGACTAGTTACGATGTAGACTGTTATTCCAAGTTATCGGAATATTGCCGCTGCGCTGCCTCGAGTGGGTATCCCGACAAAAAATTGCCCACCAAAATATTATTGCACTTGCTCAAAATGTGATTCTGTTGTTTGTAATTATATTTATATTGATGAGTGTTATGAGTAATTGTTGATGTTGATTTAACAAAATCTATAATTTTATTCATGTCTATGAAATTGTTATTTGTAATTGACTTATCTTGTCATTGTAAATATATGCAATCTTTATAAACTGCTCGCCTGTATAAAATAACTATGTAGTTTTCTTAGTAAATAATTAATTTATAATCTTGAGAAATAAATGTTTCTTAAACCTAAGATTTATTGTGTCATAGATTGAGTACATAGACATACTCTTCGGGAACACAGTAAAATTAAACCTTCTATTATTGAATCCCTTCTAGTCGAATTTCTGCAACAGCGGCCAATCTAAACGGAGATCAGTCTGTTCTGGCCTTAATCGCATACAGGACAGCCCGGAGTATCCTGATTATATTGTGAGAAACCGGTGGTATGAGTCATAAGCTCCCATTCGGATCCATCCCTTCTTTAGTGGGTATAATCAATGCGAGGATTCTAAATTCTGGATGTTTATGGACAGATTGGATAACGAAAAAAAAGAGATGTTTGTCTTTTAAATACTCCAATTCATCCTCCCTTTCACGCGTAAGAAAATTATATGAGATATACATGTAAATTAGACGACTTAAATTTAATAGTTTTCGCACATTCTCCAAGCACCTTTATAAAATAATTTAACAATATAATTATGTTATTTTTTTTTGTATTTTCACATTGTATGTTTTGTAATTTGAAATTTAATTAAAATTTTAAAAGTTTTGTTACGACCATTTTTTTTTAATATTGTAAATCTTTACTACGTTATTATATAACTTTTATATAATGTGTCTATTTGTTATAAAGATACAATAAAATATAACCATATTTACTTACATATAAAAAATATTAGTTTTCTATTGTAATCACCGCTAATAGTCCTAAATAAATTAAATTAAAAAAGACTATCAGCTATAAAATTAATATCAATAATACCTTGACTATTTTGCTGACCGTCGGTGCACTATTCATGCTAAGTTCAACGACCCTGTGAGTTGTGACGTGCTGAGTATATCACGAAGTGTAAATTAAGAATTATTATTGAGCAATTAATGTTTCTTATTGTATTTGTATATATTATAAACTTTAGTATCGAATTCGTTGCAGCAATATCAAACTTTCAATCAGTAATACTTCACGCACTGCCATATTCCTGCTAATCTACAAAATAATCAAAAATCAGATAAGTAAAACTGGGATTTTTTAAATATTTGTTATTCATGGATGATAGCACAATGTTAGAATAGGTTAAACCATTATGTGGTTTCATTTATTAATGCAATGACAAAATTTTCAAATTCATTGCAAAATACCAATGGGGCAACCATTAAAAATGTCTATCTATAGTAGGTATCTGTTAAAATTCAATCTATTAAAAATGTCTATCTATAGTAGGTAATATTTAAAAGTAATTATGCAACCCAGCATAGTATAAATATCGACGGATACAATACTTTACCGCTATATCTTTTGGATTCCAACACATCAAGTGTAGTGGAGTCATTTTGTCGAAAAATCCATTGTTTTGCCCTCATAACATGACGGGGCGAACATCGAGGCCACTGATAGCTATTGGCACATCATTAATCATACAGCCTTTGTCCAATTAAATCTAATACGTGACGCGGCGTTACTCGAGTGTTTACGGTAAGTGTGAGGCAAACCAGCGAAGGTTCCATACCCTCAGGGCGGTCTGATATTTGGGAGGGTTAATTCTAAAACCGCGATAGAATCCGGAAAATTAGTTTAATTTCAATGTCTAACATTCGCGTAAACATAAGAAATCATTAGGGTTAATTCTAATTAGGAGCCTGCGGTTCCATACCCTCAGGGCGGTCTGATGTTTGAGAGTGTTAATTCTAATTTGGAAGCCTGTCTAATTAATCAAATAATGTCTATTTGTCAGTTATTTTCGTTAACGATGTAAGTACTAGTGAAATTGAAATTTTACGAAAGAGAAATCGACGACATATAGGTACTAATATTAATAAACGCGGTCTGCAAATCGTTCTAATGATAATTAGATTTTACATAAATTATTAAAGGTTAGTCGGTAGGAATCGGGTTATATGGAGCCTTTGAAACTGGTAGGTAAACGGTATAGGAGAAAAGAGTAGTAAAATATATTATTTATTTAATATAACGATGACACAAACTACTATAAGCAATGCTTGCATCAATGAACAGCTTTGAAACTTTTAAAAAATTATCGATTAAAACAACACGTAATATAATAGTTATAGGATCTAGATTGTGAGAAAACTGAAAAACTCCTGGAACCAAATGTATGAGACTAGTATTATGGCACCTACACCATTAAAACAGTTATAAAACCACTATGAACCTTTCCGAAATTTAGACCACGGCGGCCAATCTCAACAAAAATCAGTCAGGTACGCAGAAGATATAGTGCACAAGTGTGTGCGCAATACACAGGTGCACTCTGTTCCTTCATTCTCCTAGTCCAGTGAGACGGTTTTTATAAATACAATAAGCTAATAAGCCGACTAGCCGCGACAGTGGTTGGACGTTGACTAAGTGAATATCGGGCAATTACCTAGCTTTCGTCTTGCCAGTATTCAGCTCGGACAACGTATCAATGTAATAAAAACATCTTAGTACGTAGACCACAAAAAGCGGCGATAGCCTAGTTGGGTGTGGAACGGACTGCCTAGACGAATGTCTGCAGGTTCAACTCCCAAGGGCACACACCTCTGACTTTTCTAAAATCATGTGTGTATTCTTTGTGAATTTATCGTTCGCTTTAACGGTGAAGGAAAACATCGTGAGGAAACCTGCACATCTGAGAAGTTCTCTATAGGAATTTCGAAGGTGTGTGAAGTCTACCAATCCGCACTAGGCCAGCGTGGTGGACTAAGGCCAAATCCCCCTCAGTAGTAGAGGAGGCCCGTGCTCAGCACTGGGCAAGCATATAATACAGGGCTGATATTATTATTATTATTATATACGTGGACCACTGAGGGGTTGTGTGTTGGTCGTGCATGACTGGAGAGAGATGAGACGGACTAACGGCATTACATGCTTTCCGAGGCACTGAGGTATCATACCGCCAACTTCCTGAGACTAAACTGCGACTGATAACTAATTTGATGGAAAACCCAGACATAATTTTCTTTGGCCTGAAAACGGGATTGGATCTCAAGACCTCAGCATGATAGTCGTACTTATACAGCCAACGCATTAGAACTACATCATCGAAGCAATCAAAATATAAAATCACCATGAAATATTAAATTTGAATATACAGATTTCAGGGACAGATTTCAATATTTTCATAGCACAACATACGCTATTCATTAAGCGTATACAAAAATTCGTATATATTTGCAGTGGTACAACTTTCTATTTCACCGAGAGTTCCATTTCAAAGGATGGGAAGGGTTACCTTTGAATAGTTAAGAAAAAGAAATGTTTTCATTGGACACAGTCGTGTAAACCATAGCGCGATCTAGTTTTAATGGGACGCCATCTTTTGGCGAGATCGTAAGTCAATTTAAAATTATACCCGTGCGACTTAAAATATACTTAATTTAATTTAGGATTTAGAGTTGATTTTTCTTTGATCTGGTATTTGTTTTTAAGATGATGCATATAAAGCATAAATCTTGTATTATTATTATATCTCTATCAAAGATTTCACACGTACTACGAAGCGGTCTCTACTACAATTAACTATAAACAATGTAAGAAAAATAATTTGGCAGCCAGCTTTAAGGAAATAGTGCTTGGCCAGACTGTGGTATGACCCCGGTCGAGCTGGTGTTTTCATTCGCTAGATTTTTTATGCGGCCACGGTAGAGATACCACTGGATCCGATGGTAAGCGAAGTAGAGTCTAGATACCGTATCAATTGCCGTAATTATGCCAGCCTGTTTAAATTAAGAGTGCCTCTACCACTTTCCTAAACGTCTAGAAGATTAAAGTTAATAATACGAATATTAAATGGTGCATGAAATAAATCCTTATTTCACTTTCATTATAAAAAATGCAGATATAGTATGAGAATGCATAATAACCAAATTATTATAAATAATAATAATAATATCAGCCCTGTATTATATCAGCCCACAGCTGAGCACGGGCCTCCTCTAATACTGAGAGGGATTAGGCCTTAGTCCACCACACTGGCCTAGTGCGGATTGGTAGACTTCACACATCTTCGAAATTCCTATAGAGAACTTCTCAGATGTGCAGGTTTCCTGACGATGTTTTCCTTCACCGTTAAACCGAACGATAAATTCACAAAGAATACACACATGATTTTAGAAAAGTCAGAGGTGTGTGCCCTTCGGTTTTGAACCTGCGGACACCGTCTTGGCAGTCCGTTCCACACACAACTAGGCTATTATAAATATTGCTATAAGAAAAAACGCACACTGGTCATGCTATCTTACTCGCACACCCGCAACGTGGAACCGATGACGTCAGAATCGTGCGTGTTTTGCCCTATATATACTATTTACATTTTTAGAGTTTAATTTTCATAGTATACACCGACCTTACGACACATTCGTGCTATATTTAGATAGCTTATAGCTTATTTATAATAATATTAACTTATTCTACTACAATATATATATTCTGTTTTTTCAGTCATGACATTAGTATGTCCAGTGAACCTATCAAGCTAATCGGCGCAACATAGTGACAAAACGGTATGAATTGTCGGTGTTGGAGCCTCGGAAACATCTCAGACGTTAGATTTTGAGTTCGGTGTGTCTCCTCTTGGTGAAAACGATAAGCCTGGTTGTGGAAGACTTAACTAGTTGAAATGCTATTGTTGGGACACACACACTTGCGCAGCTATGTAAGTGCACGTGCGTAGTTGTGTGAGAACGCTGTGTCACACCATACCTCCCGTATAAAAGCAACGCGCGTCTTTGTTTAATTAGTACGTCTTACGATTTGTTACTATTACCATCTAAGTACGCCTCTGTGTATTAAACGTACTCTGGAGTTTTGAAATATACAATATATACAGTGCCATCTTTGGAGTTTCATTATAGCTAGAGTTGCGACTCCCATACATTACATCAAAAACTCAAATATCAACTCTACATTGGTGACCCAGACGTGATTCATCCGAAGCGATACACAAGACGTGATTCATCCGACGTGATTCATCCGAAGCGATACACAAGACGTGATTCATCCGACGCGATACCCCGACGTGATTCATCCGACGCGATACACAAGACGTGATTCACCCGACGTGATCTTCAAGATGGCAACCAAAGCTCCAAATACACAGACTCAAGAAACGGATCTACTGGGAGTATCCGTTCAGGCGCGTATCCCTGACTTCTGGGTAGATGAATCTCGCGCCTGGTTCATCCGGATTGAAGCCACCTTAGCACCACAGAAGGTGAGCGACGACACATGCCCAAGGAAGTTATAACATAAATTTTTTGGCACAACCTCCGGAAACAGGCAACAACATATTACTAGAAGTGGTCGAGTCATCAATATTCCTGTAAGATTTATGGATTAATTAGGACTCACATTTTATATAAGCATATACATTTTTTACACATTTTTACTTTATTTTTACATTTATACAATTTTTTTTTTCTTTTTGTTCATATAAACAGTGTTTATATTTTACAAAATTTATCATGTGCAAAACAATTCTTCGAATCATTACTATTGCATCAGATCGTAAACAACGCACGGTATCGAGTCGAGTACATGCCTGCTCATGTTTCTGCTCGATCAGCAAAGCGTTCGCGATGGACAGTTTTTGTACACATTTTATGTCTTTTATAATATTAACGTTATAACTTTGAATTATTTTAAAACAAATTGCTTTGTCAAATGTTACCCATCGCGAACAAACTGCGTAACGATGACCTAGATTTTAAATTATTTGTAACATTTTATTTGCTTACTTGGACATTGTCATAAGGTATAAGAAGCATTTATAGCGCTATAACTTCATACGTTATAGACCTCGCGGACAATCCACACTTTACGAATAATCGTAACAATGGGCAAAACTTATAGCAAAGAAGAAGTAGTTATAGCCCAGAATAGCGCAGTTGAAACGCGAGTTAATCAATTTAACATAACATTGATCGTCATAGCATCACTGCTAGTCATCGTGTTAGTTACTACAGTGTGGTTACAATGTCGACGCAAAGTTAAAAAGTGGTTAAGAAAAGAGGTATCAATCGCTGCAACGAAAACAAACACCTCGCCACCTGCAGACAGCTACGCGTAATACGAGCTGTATCCTGTTGACGCGTCGAACTTATCGCAATGTTCAACAACAGCATCAGTGTCCAGTGTCTAGCGTTATTATTAGTCAGCGATGAATTTGTACTCGTCACATATTGTTTTTATTGTACTTATGTGTAGTTACTTCTTTTTATAAAATTGATTTTATGCGTTGCGTTATTTTTTTGTAAAAGGGGGGAATGGTGTTGGGACACACACACTTGCGCAGCTATGTAAGTGCACGTGCGTAGTTGTGCGAGAACGCTGTGTCACACCATACCTCCCGTATAAAAGCAACGCGCGTCTTTGTTTAATTAGTACGTCTTACGATTTGTTACTATTACCATCTAAGTACGCCTCTGTGTATTAAACGTACTCTGGAGTTTTGAAATATACAATATATACAGTGCCATCTTTGGAGTTTCATTATAGCTAGAGTTGCGACTCCCATACATTACATCAAAAACTCAGTCAACTCTACACTATCCTATATATTGTAGACCACTTGTTTGTATGAATCGTTCTAACAAGTCAACTTGGAGAGTAAAGCTTTGATATACGTAGAGGTTTTTGAAAGGAAATAGGCAACCATTTGGATTAAAATAGTATCGACTATAGGAAAAAAAGAGAATGTGTTAACGTAGGAATTTTATTTAAAACTCGTACAGTCCGAATGTATATTAAACTACATCTTAACATTCTCTTAGCAAATGGAAAATAGACTGATAATATTTCCTGTTTTTGAGGCATCGTTAAGGGCTTTGGCGGTGGGTCTTCTATAGCTTTTGCTGGTATAGCATATTTATATCCATGTGATGGCGATTACGATACACAAGGTGTAAATCCCACTGTAGTAGGCCAAGTAGTTATGTCGCGTTTCGGGATCAACCTGTGTATATCCGATTGGCGAGGGACAATCATCTCTCATCAGCCAACACTATATACACCCTTCTTGAGTAACCAGTACAGTGGAGCTACTTTGCAACTCACGCCGCCGATGACAGAACCAGATGGAGGGCCGTTATAGACTCAGCCTACTGCGGTCACGATCCTCAGCATTGAGGGAACGACAGGATAGATGGATGGTTCGAGCTACTTTGCTGAGCCCATTTGAAAAAAAAACTACACTGCACTTACCATCAATTAGAACCTTGGAAAATTTATAGTTTATTTTTTCTTAGCAACTGTTTCAGATATCACTTTAAATATGGCGGAGATATAAAGTATACTTTCAAAATTTATGACTGAATCTAAACTTAATGATATAATTGATTAACAAAATATTTTAACACTTAATTATCAAAGGACAAGCCAGCGCCATGTTGTACATAAATAGCTAGAATTCCTCGTGTAAAAATGTGTCTGAAAATGCTGCCAAGGACGTGGGTTCAATGAATATTATTCTAGGAATTGTTATAGAATTAATCGGGTCATAATATATCAGCTGATATTTGTTATTTATGTAGTTGTTTAATTCGACATAAATATTAGAGGTATTTTAGGACTTAATAAAATTTATAAAAAAAAAAAATTGTATGGTTCTAAAATCTGAATTAGGCTGTACGATACTAATACTTTAAATTGATTGAAAATATTTAAAAAAAAACTTTGAATACATACCTTATCACAAACTCAAATCCAAAAAAATCCACACACAAATGTTCGAAAATCACAAAATCCAATTTACAAGTTCACATTTTCGCTACAAATATAATTTTAACACCGTTCAAAAGTCGTCATTTCAATTTGATTTTGAATACGTAAAATATGACTACCATGATTGTTTTTTTGGCGCCAAAATGCACGAGCACAGATGTCATTTTCGTATGTCGAACGTCAATTTAGAACCGATAAGAACATCGCGCGACAAAATTAATGTGTGCGATTAAGAAATAACGGCTTCCTCGTGGAAAAAACTTGCCTTGGTCGCTTGAAGGTTATAATCAAATCGGCCATGATACGAGAAATTAGCACAACAAAATTTTATTAAAATACCCACGTTCCTTTTTTGAAAATACACGACGCGTTCGGATACCAAACGCATTTAAAAATCACCACAGATTACAATTATGCAGTTGTTTTAATCTTAAAAATATATTTGTTTATTTTTGTTTTGTGCCCAGTTTCTAAGGCTACGATATGCCTTACAAGGCAGTTGTATTACAACTGACCATAGTGCGAAGAAGTGGGGTGGCATGAGGGTGGCGCGAAATCGGGGGTGTGCTTTTAATCACATAGTGGGTGGAATAATTTTGTTTTTTAATTGTGCCGCGCGGTGCGTTCGGAAACTTGGTTTATACGGTTTCTTAACCTTGTTTCTTTGTGCTAATGATGTCATATGTAGTGCCGTGACAGTGGGTAAGCGGAAATAATAGAATTTTGGAGCGTTTGAAATTTCGCTTGTCCTTCAGAATATATAAGCAATATTAAGAACTTAGTTAGAAATGAGGACGTGACGGTCAAATACAGTGAAATTATTATTATTTTTGTAGAGAATTTTGGATTTTTATTTTGTTATTTGACGACCATGGCCAAAATAGTTTTTTTAACCCCCAAAGCACAAAGAGGGGTGTTTTAAGTTTAAATTTTGTATTTGGATGTCTGTCTGCATCATAGCTCTCAAACGAATGGACCGAGTTTGCATTTTTAATTGTTTGAAAGCTGAGGTGATCCAGATGATTCTTAGCTATAATTTATAAAGATCTCATCCGGAGTTAGAAAATTATCAGCTGATTTCCTACTTTCACAAATACGGTTGATTTGAAATTGGATTTACTGCTTCGCTGGTATTACCAAGACATGGTAAACTTATAGCTGATGTTGCAGCTTCAAGAAGTCTGCGGAATATCAAACTCCTTAACAACTTACAGCAGATTTAGTGTGTCCGAGCTCATAAGAATGGCCTCAATGAGTAATTAGTATTTTAAAAAATTCAATATAGAAAATGAATTACCTTCGATACCAAAATCTCTTCAAAATATTACTAGTTACTTATAGTAAGTTAAATGACAAATGTATTTAATTATTTTATTTACTACTATCATATCTGCATCTTCTTCCATAAGAATTTAATAGGCTGTTACTTTCCTGGTTTAGTGAGAAGGTAGGTATATAATATATATTGTATTTGAAAGGCTTGGCTTCGATTCCAGGTCAGGCAATATAGAATTTTACTAATACGATGAGCCAGCTTGGCTGGTTATGAAAGTCAAACCAAATTGTTTCTGCAATATGTTTTGAAAGTTTTGCGTCGACTCTACATTGAGGTGGTATTATAAAAGAAAGAAGCAAAGTATTAGAAAAGAAAGAACCTAAATATATTTCTATTTCTTTCTATTTCTAATTATACTGAAATTAGTTATTTTTAAAATTTTCCCGTAATAGTGTAACTTTAGAATTGTAGTCCGGCATTATTTGTTCCAGAGCTATGCCATAATTCCCCGGTTTTCGCACCCCAGTCGAGCCGACTCCGACAACTTACATAGAATACAATTAGCCTAATATACTGCAGTGTTATTGTAGAACGCGACGCTATAATGTTTGCAAAAACTTTGCTAGCAAATGCTAATTCTAGTTTCAAATATTAATTTAGCTGCGGTCGATAAATACTGTTAGGTGTTTAAGTGAAATATTTTTGGTATGGTAAATATTTTAGTAGCCCATCGGATTAGCAAGCTAAAGTAGCAGTGGGCAGGGCACATAGCTCGCAGAACTGATGGCCGATGGGGCAAGAAGGTTCTGGAATGGAGGTCACGAACTGGGAAGCGCAGAGTTGGACCCACGAGGTGGACAGATGACCTAATAAAAGTCGAAGGTCGCTGGATGCGGGCCTCTTCCAATAGGGCGATATGGAAATCTTTGGGGGAGGTCCATGTTCTATGGTGGACATCCTGCAGCTGATGATGATGATGAAATATTTTAGTAACGAGTCTAGGCACAGGACAATGTTTTGGGGAGTCGACTTATAAAACATCACTTCTGCATAATTTAAAGTAACCATTTTTTTTTCTAGGTATTTATACTGGTGGTAGGTCTCTCATATGTGAGAGTCCGTCTGGGTAAGTACTACTGCAATGTCTGTTAATTTCCGCCGCCAAGCAGCAGTGTGTATTCACTGTTGTGTTCCGGTTTGATAGAAATTGTAGCCAGTGTAACTACTGGGTATAATAATACTTAACATCTCATGTCTCAGGATGGCTAGCGCAGTGGAATACCAAACAATACTTCGTAATTCAAGGTGTGGCACGATATTTCTGTTTATGGGCGATAGTAGTATGATAGTTTTATTATCAAGCGAATGGCAAGCTTGTCTTTTAAAGCATTAAAAAAGAACTTAGACCCTGGGTTTTGAAGTACCTTTTAATAAGTCATTAGGCTTATGTCTAACGTGAACTTAGATTTGAACGTGAGAAGGTAATTCGGGGTAATAATTTACCTTTAGATATGATTTATTATTATTTTGAATGACGAGACGAGCTTGTCGTTCGCCTGATGGTAAGCGATACGACCGCCCATAAACAGCAGAAACACCATCCAACACGTAGTGTGTGGTTGGTTTCTCGAATCCGAGAGTTTAGGAAGATATTACTGCAATCTATATTTGTGCCGTCAAGGTTTGTGCTGTTTGAAGGACAAGGAAGTGAATGTAATTACTAAGCATTGGGATACAGTATTTTTCCAGAAGATTCCATCACAATTCTTTAGTAGCAAAGACTATGATTCGTGAGGTCCTGAATTCGATTCCCATGTACGGTAAAATTTAGTGTTGATTAGAAGGTCAAAATAGATTTTCGACATTGAATGTGGAACTTTAGTAGATTTTAATTACATTTTCATCTTTCTGCCTACCCTCAGTAATGACGTTAGTATGATAGGTTTTTAATTCCCGGACATGGGCGCGCCGTTCTGTGCTGTACCGCCAATCAGTTTAATGTTTTTCTATATCACCATTTATAGGTTCCGATACGACGCTACGACTAATCGTATCGACAAAGAGAAGAATTAAAATTAAATAACTTCGACTTTGCGGATGAACAATACTTCAGTCCCCCCTATGACCATGAAGTCTGCAAAGTCTTCGAAACGTCGGGACAAAAAGTAAAATATTAAAACTGCGTTAAAATCCGAAAAATAATTTAATTTTAACGTCTAACATTTGCGTAAACATTAGAATTCAGAAGTATTATATCTAAGAAAGAATAATAAATAGGTGTTCCAATATGCGATATTGTTTATCGTTTACAGAGACATCTCCCAACTTCAGGAATAACAATAAATAACCAATTTATTTTTCAAAATTACTATTTTTTTCACCGTAGGCCTCAACTATTACTTTTTATTGCCACCCTCTCACTGAGGTGCTTATGAGTCCAAACACTCTTATCTGCTGTAAGTTGCTGTGGATTTGGATATACCACAGATCAAGATTGTCAAGTCTTAGAAATACGAACATAGTAACTGTTCACCAAATTACAAGTCACTTGTATTTGTGAAAGTAGGAAACTACCTGAATGAAATTAAAATGTAATTATTCTTATATTTAAAGTATAGTCCCAGCTGCGTGTCGCTGAACACGAGAAACAAATTTTTCCCTATTATAATTTATGGAGGTTATTTAGTTTTGTACAAAATATGTCCGTTATCTTTCCAATAGCTTTAAGTGCTGTTTACGGAAAAATACCAAAAGGGCGTCTTATAAGTAACTGTCGAATTTCTAATTCGATTACAAAAATCGCATAGTGTAAACAAGGACCCAATCTGCAGTGTTTTGAGTGTAATAAAGCTTCGCTCAGGCCGCAGACCGCTCCCTTGTATCTACGATACCTGCTACCCGCTACCTACTACCCGCTACCTGCTACCCGTACCCGATACGTACGTCTGCATTGCTTGATTAGTTCGTTTCAACTTTGAATTCTAATTTTGAAATACAATATGCCAAAGTTAGTTTAAATTTAGAACAAACAATAGACAAACACATCATGCCTTTTTCGCCGAATTAGTTTAAATTTAGAATGAAAAAGAATCATATCCCTTTTACCCCGAAGGGATAGGTAGAGGTGCAGTTATGCAATTACTCACTATGAGTGTGTCTTCTCGAGATCTAATAGGGGGAGAGTGTATCTACATTCCATACTCCAAGCTGAACCCCAATATAATTTTGCTTGTCTCTGCCTACTCCTTTAGGAATAAATGGCGTGAGTACTATGAAAGAAAGGGACGCATAAGTATTTAGGTTTTCTCTTTATTGCATTATCCAATATCTAATACGAGTGATGGTTTGGTTTATGGTTCAAAACATTTGTACCATGTAGGTTATGCAACCATATTTGGATCACGGACGCTGTACATAACGATTGTTTCAAATACAGCTCAAGATGCAAGAGGTAGCGATCCTCAGAGACAGATTACAAAAAATGTTTTTGAATTACCGTTTTTTATTAACGGACCCCGTAGTCAACATTAGAAGACACCTGCTTAGTGACTGCAGAACCCTGGAGGAAAGTTGGGAAGAGATAGCTGGGAATGGCAAGTATGGGGGCCGAAAAAGGAATCTTCTTAAGATGGTCGGAGGGGAGAAGGTCAGAAAATGTTTTCGAGTTTTCATAGGCCTCGATGTGTAGTTAAGACCATGAACTGTACTGTACTGTGTGCCAAGGGCCGCAGCAAATGTTTCCCCATGCGGCCGTGCATTCGGTGTGGAGACCGAGCACACACGAATTTCCGCGGGGGGAGAGGGGTATATTATCCAGTTAGACCGGTCTATGCAATATTCATACTGTAGACGAATATATCGACAATGTGACTCTACTATATCCTAAATGTTGATGTTTACATTCTTTATTTGTATTTTTATTCTCTGCCCAACCCTATGGGATAGAGGTGTGATACTATGTATGTATATTGTATGTATGTGTATTTCTTAAGTAGGAATCCTTGAAAATTTCAGCTGCTGAAAAAAATTCTTTACCAATGTCATATGGTAAATCATTTTTTAATGAAAGATAATTATAATTTGGCCGGTTTGGAGGCGTCAGTTTTTCTTTCTAAAGTTAAAGTTGTCAGTTCAAGAAGTTAGTTCCATACTTACTACAACATGAACATTCTATAAATATTTTATTTTTCGGAGAATAAGGTTATGTCTATCTCTAACTATTTATTTATATTTTTAAAACAGCTACAAGTCAATATCTTGTACCATAAACACCTCGTGCTCTGTTTATTGTTTTATTTGACAAGATTTTGACGTTTGCAGATGTCAGATATTCGATCAGATTGTCTTGTAAGAAAAGAAGGACGTGTGGATTTTATATTAGCATAACAATGAGCCTCTTTCTATGTGTTGGGTAAGAAAAATAAGATTTGTGAAACCGATTAATTGTCGTTATTACATTCTCTGATTTATGGACGGTTTGATAAATTCTATAAGTGTTTTTGCTAATTTAAAACCAGTTTTGGAAAGGACATAGGCAACTTTAAAAATATAAATGAATTCATGATGAGCAAAACTAATATCAAAATTATTTAACAATTAAAATCAGTCAAAAAGAAACGCCACATGACGTTACCATGTTTCATAGTCACAAAAATATTTAAAGAAAAAATACATAAATGTTTTGTGTTCCAAATATAAACATAATTTTTAACAAAAATACTTATAATATTTTGTGTTCTTAATTCAAAAAAATCTCGTAATTAAAAAAAAATACTATACCAATTAAATCAAACATTTACTTTTCGCGGCGAATCGAATTGCCACATACCATAGACAAGGCATCCTTTGTTTCTTTGTTTGAGACGCGAGGAAATGTATTTCATTCTAATTGAAATCTGTATAATAGTTAGAAATCAATTATTTCGTGTAGTCTATTTAATCAAGAACCATACTGTTGCTTGAGTATTATATTCGGATGTATAATAAAACTAATTGCGAGATTATAAATACGTATGAGTTATCCAATCCTATACTTAAAGAATTCACTCTTCTACTCGGTCAAAATTGATTCTAGAATTTGTACTCGATATAGCGATAGATTCGCCCGCTATCACACAAGACAGAATGCACACGGCGAAAAGTGGGTGCACCAGTGTTACGTTTCTGTCTACCCTTTCGGGTATAAAAATATTGAGTCTTAGCGCGTCACATAGCTAATAGACTCGCTTTGAATACTAGCCGATTATCTCTTTCCAATCTACAACATCCACTGCCGAGTATAGTAACTAATTCTATATATGTAATACTGTCGAGTACTGTCAATAAAAGTAACAAAGCACATAATGACGTAATAACGAGCGTAATGCATCAAACTACTCGAACATCTCTCCCAAGGACGGGTCGCGCACGATTCAAACTAGGTACAAATTGCGACATGATTTGTTTATATTTAAACATTTGTTGGTCCCCGATCTCGTTCTAATTTTATTGTTTAGGTCCCCGTTTTAACCTTATAATGTACACGGTTCTGTATACTGGTCACTGCTGCAGGAGCCTCCACTACTACTGAGGCCCTGTATTATATACTGGTCACTGCTGCACGGATTTCATCTAATGAGAGGGATTAGGGCATAGTCCAGCAAGCTGGCCTAGTGCGGATTGGTAGATTTCACATACCCTCAAAATTCGTACAGAGAATTTCTGAGGTATTAAATCTTTATAGGTTTCCTCCCGATGATTTCCTTCACCGTTAAACGAAGCGATAATGTCATGTCAAGTGAACTCTATAACCTATAAACCCAGAAAGCCAGAAGAATTGTGGAGGCCTAGAATGTGTATGAAGTGGTTTAAAGAAGAATTTCTTTAAGAAGTAACCTCACTGTACCTGATGGTATTAGTAAATTGGGGTCCAGATAGTCTTGTTAGTCGACAGAATGATGTTAGTTTAAAACCGGATACACAAGCAGACACAAGCTGATCCCAGGAAGCGATACCTTTACGTATGATGGGTTTTATTTGGCCTTCCGAAAATGTAACCAACAGTAATTTGTCTTGACTTTAGTTAGAGACGTCATACCTGGCCAGCCCACTCATACTGCATGACCTTGGATCACCAGATTTTGTATAAAAACAATGCCCAAGTAGGATGTTCACTGCCGATGCCGCTTTGAGATAGCTTGCTTATATGGATATTATGGCTTCGTACTTTGCGCAAGCCTACGTATGACGTGATTAGGTTGTGAAATACTTTAATTTGTATCGCCACATTGGTTTAGTGGCGTCTTACTTAAGTAGTATGTAAGGGGCTGTCAGTTAAATACGCTCTTCCTTCTGGTCATACGTGGTGTGGTTTCGACTACTCTCCCTACCTCTCCCTACTGAAGGTCACGTTTATTTTTTGCTACAAAATATCGTAAAAATCTAAACACGTGCTTGGCGTGATCGGCGAATTTTCCCTCTACACTTGTGGAAATTCACAGGACTAATGGTCGGTCCTTACTCAGGCTTTATGCTCAATTCTGCGCGAAATCTAACCGCCATTCTCAATAAATGATCCCAATCGCTTTCTTTTATTTCAAAAATGAACGTATCAGAACAAAGTATTTTGACATGCTTACAAATGACTTATTTTGATTGGTGCATTCTCTGAATCGGATTGAAGATTAAGATTCATCATCATCATCATCACTTCAGCCGGGAATCGTCCACTGCTGGACATAGGCCTTCCCATTGAGCGCCACAGGGACCGGTTCTGGGCCGCCCTCATCCATCGGACTCCGTCGACCCTCAGGGAAGACTTGGCGACGATTAAGATTGGAATCGTTTATTTAAACCGGCTGTAAAACATGGCATCCTGGTATTGGAATTCGTGTACCCGATGATAGCACCTTATCTGTTCCTAATACGGAGATACCAGCAAAAGATAGTTATAGACAAAATATATCATAAATAGTAGGTACGTTTTCTTCGCCATTCTTATATGTAGGGTGGATTTTAGGCATAGTAAGGGCAGGTACCTCAATAGATGCCTTATATTTATAGCCAGAAATAGAATATATTAAGGTTTATGTTTACAATTAACGTCCTGTGTAATTTTACGCTGTAATTTCACTCAAAGAAGAAAATAAACTCCTTGTAGCAGAGCGTAAAGTCCTGCGCAAGGTTTTTCGACCAGTTAGAAAAGAGGATCGCACGTAGCAGTTCCGGAAAAATTATGCCAATATTTGCGTCGAGATTAAAGCTTACCGTCTACGCTGGTTTGGCCATCTTGAGCGCATGAGAGGAGATCGGAAAGTAAAGGGTGCATGTCTGAGTCGACCAGTAGGTCGCCGGCTGGTGGGCCTACCCAGATACCGCTGGAGCGATATGGTGGAAGGTGACCTGCACCAACTTAAAGCTAGCAACTAGTCAGAGCTGGTGTAGGACAGGGATAGTTGGAATACTCTTGTTTCGGAGGCCAAGACTCATCTTGGGTCGCTGAGCCAACGGCGTACGTAAGTAAGTCCTGTGTTATACTGAAGATTTTGCCATGTGACGTCATGTATGACCTACCTTGTTGTCATGTCACACTTCGTTGACCCCTCTTAATGTGTGACGTAATTTGTGGATGGCCCCATATATTATGTTGGTTAAAAAATATGTTATAAGTATATGAAGACGATTACGTATAGAATGGCATGCGTAGTTTCCGAAATGCGGTAAAATTGTCAGTAGAACATGTCTGGCAGACCGCGAAATGTGCTTAGTTTCGTAAACTGTTTAAAAACTACCTACCGTGGTATTATATTAAAATGTTTGTGTGTTCGTTGTTACTTCTTTAACGAAGTAGGCAATATATTTAAACATAATTATGGAGTATACCTAGTCTTGCCATAAATATTGTAATAAAGAAAAAAGAAAATTGTTAACTGCAAATAACATTTATTACTTTTACAGTGTGTCAGTTTAATACATAAATATAAAACAATTAAAAATATAAAAGCTTATTCGAAGTGGTCTCCATTGGCTGCAATACAGTCCTTTAAACGATGAGGCCAGTTATCAATAGAAGCACGCACTCTTTCCATGGGAAAATTCTTCACTGCCAATCGTATAGATTGTTTTAGGGACTCAAATTATCATGGCGTTTAGAGCAAGCTGTACTCTCTAAAACTGACCACAAATCATAATCCAGCGGATTAAGATCGGGACTAGACGACGGCCAGTCTTCAGCTCTGATGAAGTCCGAAACGTTCGATTCCAACCAAGACTGCGTGGACCGAGCTTTATGACCCGGCGCCGAGTCTTGCTGGAAGGACCATACTTGGTTATTGAACATGGTGATGTTAAGGGGCTTAACTACCTTCTCAAGAATGGTATCTTGATACACTTGTGCCGATGTTTTGATACCTTTTTCACAAAAATATGGCTCAGTCACTCCTTCATAGCTAACACCCCACCAAACCATCACTGAAGTCGGATAATGTCCACGTTGCACTCTGTCGACTAATTGGGAAGCTTCCTTAGAGCTTTGAGCATAAATACGGTCATTTTGTTTGTTAAAATGTTGCTCAATTGTAAAAATTTTCTCATCCGTAAACAAAATTTTTCTGTGACCTCCCTTTGCGTACCGCTTCAGTAGTTGTTTCGATTTTACCACCCTATTCTTCTTTAAATTATCAGTTAAGAAATGGCCAGTGCGTCTCTTATAGGCTGCAAGTCCTAAGTCATCTTTTAAAATACGCGACATGGTTCTAGGTGCTATCTTCATTTCCCGAGATAAAATCTTTTGCTTTCGGACAGGATTTCTTCGAATTCTTTCCCTTACTGCTTTGACCACCTTTTTCGTACGAACACTACGTGGACGGCCAGATCTTTTCTGTCACAAACAGAGGAGGTCTCATTGTACCTATTAATAGCCCGGTACACAAACATTTTACTAATACCAAGTGTATGGAGAGTTTTAAAAATTGCATTTGGCTCCATACCTACTTTGTGTAATGCTATCACAGCGATTCGGTTCTCTTTATCACCCCACACCATTTTAATATCGCAAAATATTTTACAATGTATTGGCGCCAAAATGAGAAAACACAATGAACAATCGTATAAAAATGACAGATTCGAAATTCAAATGTAATATTTTTTTATAATTAAGTGTAACAGTATTTATGGCCAGACTAAGTATAAGTATAGTAATGTTTTAATAGTCGTTAATGTTGGAATAAACTATTCAAAGAAATGGAAAAAGTGTTTTTATAAAGATAATATTAGTACTTATTAGAGAAAATTTAAAAGACTTTATTGGCCTTTTTGTGTTTGAACGTACTAATCTTTGATCCAATTCTGAAGTCTAATTAAATTGAACGTAGATGAAATCGCGAGCAGAGACTAGTAGGTATATCACAGTAAGAAAACTAAAAAAAACGAAAATACATCTTCATTCCCAACACCGCAAGACATACTTTGCTAACATAACATTTAATTATATAGTTAATGTAATATTTAAATTAAAGTAATAATATCACATTAACATACTATGAAAGTGTATGACATAATGTATATAATTACCTACATATTCTATTGCATTTAACATTTTATTTAACTAAATAGAATTTATAAGTGAAAACTTTACTGGTATATGTATTAGTGTTATGTCATTGTTATAAGTATAAGCGTACTGTTTGTTGCTAAAATAAAAAAAATGCTCTTGTTTCTACCATGTCAATTATAAAAGTACCACAGGAACCACGCATTGCTCTACACCTGTGCGATAATTACGAAAAATCTGGGATAAACCTTACCTATATGTTAAGCTAGGATTTGATAAAATCTATTGGTCTCTTCTACTGACAAATGTCTTCCAAACTAACTACGGAGTTTTCAGTACCTCACAAAAATCTAAACGTTATATTTATCAGCTAGTTTTTTATGAGCTGCTATGCCTCATTTTGGGCCAATTTTACCCATAAAACATATAACCTGACTGAATTGAGACGTCAAACTATTGAACTACTTCATTAATTTAAGTGACATATTGAATTTATTTATAATTTATCTACCGAATATTTTCCTACTTTCAACTTTGACATTGGCAAAATCATCGTCTGTCAAGGATGGAGCCACAATTTAAAAATTGAATTGAATTGAATCTACCGAATATTCTCTTACACAACTTACTTAATTTGTTTTAGTTAGTATTTTTATTTTCTATATTTTATTCCTTAAATTAACATGGAATTTAGATATAGCTGTGTATACCTATAATATAGGCTGATATCGGAACGGAACAATTACATGGGCCACCATAGTGGGTTTACAATTTAGGCACCGTACTTTTAATGCGGATAGAAGTATTCCACATCCAAAAATAATTGATTGTTACTGTCAGTAAGAAATGGCTGGATTGGTTGATTGAATAACTTTTCTTTGATGGTATTTTGCGAAATCCATTGACCGTATTTGCATACTAACTGGGGAGGCCTTGGGACCTCTCCTCGACAATGCGTGAGGCAATCAGCATAATTATTCTCTGTGGGAACCATAAGTTAGCTTCATGATGTGGGGCTCGTGGTATAATTCTTTATTACGTTATAAGTACGTACCGCCCTCTAAATTGCCCTTTCGACTACTTTTATCAACTCCATCCAATGGTTGTCTGGTAGAGATCGTCTCGAGCGATAAGACCGCCATTTGTACCACCGATGTTTAAATTATTCCCATTTTAGCGGCGTAAAGGTTAACACACCACTGTAGACGAACAGATGGGTACGTTCCTCTATGGAAGGGACAGATTTCCAGTCAGGCAGATATAGTGCCTGACCGGCCGCGGCCCCTCCGACAGTTCCTATTCGGAGGTGGTATATATGCTGCACGTCGCGCAAATTGTGCAAGCATGATTCAGGATCGATGTCGCCATCTATCGTGATTGCTGTGTGATTATCACTCCAGTTGTATCACTGCATCGATCCTCTTGCAGTTCCGGCGATGTTGACAAGCTGGCGGTATATGGACTAATTGTACCGCCAACTATCATAGGTAAACATACTTGTTTTAGTTTTTTAATACTTATGGTGTATAATGAAGTTTTAAATAGATAAATAAGTAAGTTTGTAGATAGGTTAGATACGAAGTTCTAAGAAGGTTTGAAGAAGAGTTTGCTTGTGATATTTTTATATCCGCCTGGATAGCGAACGTACAGAAGATGTTTAATCCCGCCATATTATTGGCCTACGTAAGTGTGTCGCGTTCCGGGATCAGCCTGAGCATATCCCATTCCAACAGGCCGGCATAATTGTGTCGCTGTCGAGGGGTAATCATCTCTCGTCAGTCGACATTCTATTGGACGGCACTCTCTTATCATCAGGTGCAGTGGGGTCTTTTTGCCGCGCGACTTCAAATTCAAATAATTTATTTGCTGAATACGGTACATTTATAGATGTTATAAATTGAAAAGTGTCGCCATATTCTACCCTAACTGGGTGTGCATTTTTTTTTTTTTTTTGCGACTTGCGTGGGTATCTATGGTGGGTCTGACACATTGTGTACGGTGGTTGCTGGCTGGGTGTATATCAATATCTTACCACCGGTAACCTTCCATTTTACTCCTTCATCGTTAAAACGAGCAACAACTTACCCAGGTCAGATTTGGTCCAAACTTCGTCTCTGAAATGAAATGATTTATTTGAATCTGTAAAATGTTATACATTATTTAGATTCCGTCAATATTAACTCTACCACCAGTTCGGAAAGCAGTTCTCACCAGAGAAGAACGGGCAAGAAACTCTGGTGTTGCTCTTTTCAAAATAAGTTTAAGGTAAAGACTACAGTACATGATAAAGTGAGGAGAGAAAAAAAATACAATTGGTTTTTTACTGTTGTTTAGAGCAGTTCATTTATATGTTCGTAAAATAAGGAATAAATTAATTTAAATTTTCATATGACTGCACAACCCTCTCAGGAATCATGATTTATTTTTCTGCAGTCTGTTTCCTCACGAATCTACTTCATCTGCTCAAAAGACATTAATTCTTAATTCCATACATTACCTCTAAGATAGGCCATTAAATTTGGTAAGTATCCGAAGAGCCTAATTAAACAGTTACAAAAGGTTCAAGTAATGTTACTTAACCGTTACAGTTCGGATATGATTTACGATGGATGAGAAATTTTAACATTTGGTTCATTTTTAGGTTTCTATTTTTGTTATTAAATTAAATAGCCAATTTGTGTTATTCAATTAAATAGTAATTGGCTAGTCGCTAAAATTGTCGTATTTAATAATATATTTTTAATACATATAATTTTTTTTTTCTGTTCTCCTTTATAGGAACTTATCATCTTAAATATCTTACTTCTCCGTGCGCGCAATGTGACAAACGGGTTACTATGTTATTACGTCACATATTAATATATAGATGAGGTTCGCCGAAATCGAATTTTAGAGCATAGAAATTAAAAAAAAAACTTTGCCAAGATCTAGCTTACAATTAACAAGATTGTAATCAATTGTGCATTTCTAAGAAAAATTTATAAATAAATTATTATAACCTCTAATGTTTGTTTTTTCTTGAGTGAGTAACTGCCACGCAACTGTGTTCAGTCAATTTTTTTTATTGTTTTTAGCAAATGCTTGCATACTTAATTAAAGGCTATGCATTCTTTAGGAATAAAATGTAGCTTATATTAATTAAGATCGTTCTATCTTTGTGGCTTTTACCCGAATTTAAACAGTGGTTTCTTCCAATCGACAAGGAAACTTCTTCGCGGGCTTTCTCATTGTTATATTTATTTAGAGGCAATTTGTAAGCTTTTGTGTTATTTAAAAATCATCTATACGGTCTTTTACATGTTTGACGTAGATCATGATTTAAATAAAAAAGTAACTGTACGCACCCTTAGAACTAAAGTGATCTAATTTAAAATTTATTATTATATTTCATGATTTTGTTAAAAAACTACTTTCGCCAACCAAAGCATGCTCTATAACCCAATGACGCAAAAGACAAAATTATAGAATAGAAACAGATTCTAACTTTCGTTGCTATCACCGAATTTATTGCGTTCTATATTGTTTCCATTTTTTTTTTATTTATTTCCCACAATTCGTCTTTTTTGAGTTAGGTTTAAGTCCTAAGGGTGCATTATAATTTCTACCAATGGGCGAACACAAAAAATAATTTAGTAGGCTTAAAACCCTACCAAACGTTAGTAACTCCTGGTCCGTGACCACACCAAGGTCACTGCAATAGCCGATCTCACATTCTCTACAATTACAACTCGGAGGTGGGTATTCTTCATGATTATTAGTTTCGGGCAAATTAGAGCAATATGACGTAACAAAGCAAGCATTGGAAGGACTTGTGTTTTATTCTACCACCGCAAAGGGATCAAGAAACTATCCTGCGTCTAATATTAAGTAAATTGTTAAACGCTCTTTTTACAGTAAGCATTATATTTCAATTCAATTTTTAGATTGTGGCTCCATCGCTGGCAGACGATGATTTTGCCAATGTCAAAGATGAAAGTAGGAAAGGTTACGGTAAATTTTATGGGTCTAATATTATCTATGACTGTTGAGCGATAAATAAAGCAATGGCATTACAAAATAATCGTAAAACACTATACATGAATTCAGAATAAGAATATTATGAATGTATAAAAATATTAAAATTCCGAATGTAAGAAAATAATAAACATTATATTAGTAAAATAATTACAGAATACAATTTTAGACATTATTGACAACGTCCAACCAGAGAGAATAAGAGAATAGTCGCCGCGTGACATATCTTCTCTTCTGCCAGCCGAGCAGCCGAATACTTCCGGAAACGCCCGATGTCATCGACTAGGATCGCGGCGGGTAACAACATATTTGTAATTCGCCCGGATAGGGAACACCGTATGCAAGGTGTAAAACCTACCATATATTTATTTAGTATTTGAGATATCATTCACCAAGTCATGTATTACATAAACCATTTAATTAGATGGTAGCTGTTTTAGATAACGTTTTTATATATTTAACTAGTTGATCCGACAGACGTTGTCCTGTCTTAACTATGAATTTGCAGCACGCATTCTGTTAATCGATGAAATTAACTTACCTTAAATTTTTTAATTTTCCGCGCATTTTTTTGATTTTTTCTTTCATAAGAACCTTCTCCTGACAATAACAAACACAACAAAAAAAAATAGTGAAATCGGTCCAGCCAGTCCAGCCAGTCACGCGTGATGGCGTGACCAAGAGAAATAGGGATTCATTTTTATAAATATAGATGATGTTACAAGCTTGATAGTTACTTTCATAAAAATACGAACAGGCTGGCGTAAATACTTAGCATCACGCTGTTTATTATCAGGGGTAAGCAGAAATGTTATGCACATTTCGCCAACTTTGTAAGGTTATTGGCATTTATGGGCCACGTTTTCAAACTTCGGATTGGTATTTAGAAAATACCGAGACCCGGGATTCGAACCCGAAACCTCAGCGTGAAAGTCATAAAGTGTATGCTATATTACGCCAACGTGTCGGTCTTGCTAATCTAAATTTCGTTTAAGGTTATATAGAGCAAGAATTGAATCTTAGACTTTACCGTGCAATACTCAAGCTAACAAATCACACATTAATCTTATCTAAGTATATGATTTTATATTCACAATATACAGTATTGTTCAAAGAAATATGCGAGTACATAATGATATCGTTTGAAACATACGACCTCACCTAATTAGTCTGATTGACCCGTCTTATTATATTTTACCGTTCTAATACGGCTATTTACCATAGATCGTGAAACATATTGCGAAATCTTTTCGTATCAATATCTGCAATCATTAGAGCATCACAAAGATGCGCCCTCCATTATTCGTGTGTATAAATACATGTACGCGCGCGAACTGTATCAGTGCAAGTCCGCAACTGGTTCAGTTACCGCGCTTTTTCAAATTTAAATTTCGAACGCGTTCGGTTTTTTAAGTGTATCGGTTGCCAGGATTTTTTATTAGTTTTGTGAAGGTAAAGTTGTTTTTTTTTTGCGAAAAATAGCTGTTACTTGTTTCTAAACGGCCAGTTTGGTTTTGTAGTGTCATAAAATAAAAAATATACTTTTTTATGTGAAGAGTAGGTGTCAGTTCTAAAAGGCCAGTTTTGTTTTATAGTGTTAGAAAACAAAAAACTCTACAAAAAAATAACAAATTTTTTCCTAGTGATGTAACATATAAATAAGAAATTTATATCGACTCTTAATTTTTACAATAATTTACTGCCATGTAAATGACGTAAATATAATTATATATATTCCCAATCTAATTAACAAACTTCAAAATAAAAAAAAGATACACATATCTTTTAACAAATAATCTTGAACATTATAAATGCACATAAATAGTATAAATAAATTATTTCCCATGTCGAATTATTAAGATCATTTTGTTGGTAATCATTAAAAAATTGCAAGTTCAGTTTTATACAAAAAAAAATTCACGCCACGCCTATAAATAGTATGTAAATATTTTTATCATACAGATAGTAATGCTAAAAATACAAACTCCAAACTCGGAACGTAATCCTGTTCCAGACATTTGTCATGTTAGGCAAGTTTCCCGCGCCAACCTCTTTATGTAATGTTAATTGTAGATTTTCTTCGAGTTTACATCACGTGTGATAACATCTGAACTTTCCACACGTGGGAATGATTATTTGACCATTGTAATGTGATTATAGGTACTTCTGCTCGATTACCTCATTGCACGCATAAAACAGCTGAATGTGATGTTTCTATCTAATTCAAATTCTATATAGTATACTTCTTTTATTGAAGGCTGTGATGCTATATTGATAGGCTTCCCCCAAATTTTGGGGATTTTGAGGGTATGGCGGGAATTTTGGGGGAAATTAATTCAGCCAATAAAGAAACAAAATCGAATAGTTGTTTAACAATCGTATCTTCTTCCACTTTCAATGTGAGATTGCAATATACATTTTTAAGGATGATGCAGAAGTTTCGGCTTCTTTAATAGTTGTCTATATAACTTCAACCTTCTTCGGATGATAAAATTCCGCATTTTGTATTACAATATACCACATATTGACCACCGCCCCATTCCATCTGGGAATCGGTTACGCTGCTACTAGCGCAAAAGGAATATTATGTAACATACATATTTGTAGAATCAATAATTCAAATGTCAATAGTTATAATATATCTACGTGGATATTGTGTTCAAATAATTTTAATCAGTCAAATAGTAAACAAATGGTTATCATACTGCCATTCACTGATATGACATTTAATTTCAAAGATAATTGCTTCAAAAAGGGCATAATATAAAAAAAGGAAAAAATTATTTAATTTTTTTTCTAGTAATTAATAAAAATATTAGGCGTTCAATCGTTCTGGATGTAAAAGTAAACGATTAAAACAACTGTCTACTTAAATATTAATAAAGTAATAATACTCAAAAACGCATAAAGTATAATACGCCTCTGAGTGCAGAGGTTAGTTTTTAATATTATATTTTCATCCATGTATTATATACGTGCTATATCGATATATACATACGTAGAATATACATCAAAGTATAATTCCAATATAATGTAGGTTAAAATTCTTTAGAGTTGATCTAAAATAATAAAACGACACAATTTATTAAAATTGTTATTTAAAAAGCACCACTATTGACACAAAATATAGTGACATAAAAATATATAAATTTAAATGATTCGTATTATAAGATTGTAGATAATTACGAGGAAGCTCTCATTTCGATTCTTCAATAACAGTAATTGCCATAAAATTAAGCTCAATATTTCTAGATTTATATTAACAATAAATCATTTTTGATTGTTATTTTATTATGTTTACACTATATTGATTCAAATAAAACATATTTCGTTTTCAGGTCATCAGAAAAAGAAACACAATGCTGTTTATGGTAAGCATTAATTTTTATTTTATCACGAATAATAATTTTAAATTATTGTCTACTATCTAGACTCTAGACTAGTTTTTTGAGTGGTAATTAACCGTATTACGTAAGATTATAGCGTTAAATATGGCCACTGAGATTAAATCATTAAAAAATCGCTAATAAACATTAAACTGTTATATTTATAAGTAGTATAACTTTAGCCTACTATTCCTCATATATTTCAATTACCATCTCATGTCTAACAATACTTTGTAATTCTAGGTGTTAGATAGTGTTTCTATGGGCGGTCGTATCGCTTATCATCAGGCGAACGGCAAGCTTATCTCCTCATTTAAAGCAATAAAAAAGTAATTAATACTAATATATAAACCTGAAGAGTTTATTTGAACACTAATCTTAGAAACTACTTAACCGATCTTGATGATTTTTCACTGATAGGAAACTGCATTACTCCTAAGTGCTATAGCAATAAAAGTATTTTAATTTTAAATTAGTAGTTAATATGGATAGTTATAGAGTGGCGTTAACGTAAAATATCGACTGAAAAGAGATCGTAATGCGTCACCATTTGACTTAATTATATAGCCTGTGGAAAACTAGATATACTCAGGCTGATATTAGCGACTTACTATAGGTAGTTATGTCGGGTTTTATATCTTACCTTGGTCACTATTCGGACGAATACAAATTCACGGTCTCAAGAACAAAATGTCATCTGCAATATTGTCTAGTTGGAGTATGAAGGTTTAAATATCAATTAGTCATTTAAAAACTATTGATTGTTATCAATTTTTTTTTAAATTTCTATTTTGAGGTTGAATTAAAACCTCCATATTGCAACTAGAGCATTTTGCAGATGACATTTTGTTCTTGGAGACCGTGAAAATATACCAACTAAGTAAATGTTTCTTATCTCCATAAAAATAAGGAATATATTCGAAAATGCCTTTGTAATAGTAATTTAAAAAAGAATAGGAAATAATAGTCTTTATATACACAGGTATTCCAATTTCCTAAATTACGAAATCTGCGTACTTCTTAGAGATTTTATATCTGCAATAGAAAACAAACTTTCATAATGAACGCGGTCGAACCGTGACGGTACATCCAAATATTATAACATACAATCACACACGTATACTTGGGATATAGCGGCGATAGCTTAGTTGATTGTGAAACGGACTGCCGAGACGAATGTCCGCAGGTTCAAATCCTGAGGGCACACAACTCTGAATTTTCTTAAGTTATGCGTGTATTCTTTGTGAATTATCGCTTGCTTTAACGGTGAAGGAAAAACATCGTGAGGAAACCTGCACATCAGAGTTTTCTATAGGAATTTTGAAGGTGTGTGAAGTCTACCAATGTGCACTAGGCCAGCGTGGTGGACTAAGGCCTTATCTTAGTAGTAGAGGAGGCCCGTGTCCAGCAGTGGGTTAGTATATAATACAGGGCTGATATTATTATTACAAGAGAATTGCCTAAATATAACCGAGTCCCTAACCCCTGTATACCCTACCCTGGCATACCAAACAAAACAAGCGGGGTTTCTTCGGTGTAAACGGGACGGCCCCGGGGTATCTTGTTGCACTGAGATAGCTTCACGAAACCGTTTCTGAATCCAACCCATTAACTACTTCAGTCTACAGATCTATCACTGATCAGCCAGTTTGTAACGCAATTACAAAACAAAAATACAATAGTATTTAAAACAATGTGTGTTTTATTATTTGGACAATACAATGGGCGAAAGTTAATGAATGCATCTAATGTAGACAAAACCGTCCATCCATTACAATCATAATTAAACAGTTAGGTTTTGTCAGCCGCTCCGCCCGTGTGAAGAGCATTCCTGGAATACTCCGATTGTGTTCTTTTCCGGGATTGGCGGCTAGAGGCTTTAAGAACCGGTTGCAAAAAATGTCTCCGATTTTAAATATCGGAGGTACCTTATTAGTAAACATATGACCTAAAATAAAGAACGTTTTCAGTTAAGGCATCAAGCAAGGTCTACATTATAGCGAATTGTTGAAAAGTCAAAGTTACATTATCTACCTTAAAGTGTACAAAGTTTTAAATTCTGCGTAGATCGGACCGTCAACAGCTAAAGAAAAGTATAATACACAGAGCTTAAGTTGCTATCTAAGAGCTTGTACTCAGCTAAGTCGGTGTTGTTTAAACCAAAATTCAGCTCTCAAAATTTGCCATCAGCTGTGACTTAAGATATCATTTGAAATGTTGATATTTGTTTATTAAAAAGCGATTACCTTAAGACAATGACTTTAATTAGACAGCGTTTCAAGTGATATCGCACTTCAGATTGAAACTTAGTTGCATTCTTAATACTGTCTTGAATACTAAAGCCATTGTCTTATGCTCAAGTCTCAGCTTTTGCCTGGAAAGCCGCTAGAAACCTATAATTAATAATGTAGACCGTGTTCCATCTATATCTAATTACATTACCCAATCCTAGGGGAGTCGGTGTGAACCAGGGTAATTGTGGCCGCTTGAAAGTAAGTGAAAGGCTCGACGGCCAGGGCATTATTAACTTACGTTATGGGAATATTTAGACGCTGTTAGATTGAGTTCTTTTCATGGAAATATGCCTTATGTATAATCAAGTTTTGAATCTTGGTATATAGCTCTTCAATCTATACTATTATATAAAGCTGAAGAGTTTGTTTGTTTGAACGCGCTAATCTCAGGAACTACCGGTCCAAACTGAAAAATTCTTTTTGCGTTGGATAGCCCTATGTTCGTGGAGTGCTATAGGCTATATATCATCACGCTATACCCAATAGGAGCGGAGCAGTAATGCCTAGTCTCAGGAACTACCGGTCCGAACTGAAAAATTCTTTTTGCGTTGGATAGCCCTTTGTTCGTGGAGTGCTATAGGCTATATATCATCACGCTATACCCAATAGGAGCGGAGCAGTAATGGCAAATCTCAGGAACTACCGGTCCAAACTGAAAAATTCTTTTTGCGCTGGATAGCCTTTTGTTCGTGGAGTGCTATAGGCTATATATCATCACGCTATGACTAATAGGAGCAGAGCAGTAATGGCTAATCTCAGAAACTAGGAGTTTGAACTGAATAATTCTTTTTGTGTTGGACAGCCCTTTGTTCCTGGAATGCTATAGGCTATATATATCGTCACGCTATGACCAATAGGAGCGGAGCAGTAATGAAACATGATGCAAAAACGGGGACAATTTATTAGTTTTGAGAGCTTCTGTTGCGTGCGCTGCGTAAACGGTTAAAGTTATGCAACAAAAATGTATGACGGGATTGTTCCTCTTAAAAGTTCTACAAAAATATATCATAAAACAAAGTCCCCACTGCATCGGTCTTCTCGAACGTGTTAAACTCAAAAACTACCCAACGTATTAGGATAAAATTTGGTATGGAGACAGTTTGAGACCCTGGGAAGAACATAGGCTCCCGGGAAAATATATAGCGTGACTTTTATAACGGAAAACTTTAGCCCGAAAAACTTTATAACGCGGGCGGAGCCGCGGGCAAAAGCTAGTCGTAATATAAAATTAATATATAAATTATTTGAAATTGAAAAATTGGCACAGATTGAATGTCTTGTAAAGTAAATTCAATTTGCTGAACAAATCTGTATGACATTTGGCACACTAACAGACAATATTGTCTGGGATAAATTGTTTTCGAGAAAGCACACTGTGGGGCTTTACTTTTGGAAAAGTACTTCACGTGGAGCTGCGAGCAATATCTTATCATCTTCAGCCTTTGGAAGTCCACTGATGAACATAGGCCTCCCCTAAAGATTTCTAGACCGATCTATTAAAACCGACCTGCAGCCACCGAGTTTCTATGACTTAGTTTAATATAAATGCTTTGTTCTTCCAGATCGTTCTATCGTCCCTTGCTGCGCTCGCGAGCTGCGAGCCGCCGGTGCAGGGCTACAACTACCAACCAGCAACTAACAACTACAACGTGCCGAGCAACGCCTACCTACCTCCCAGTACAAGTATGTGGTTTTCAAAAAAGAGAGTAATTTTAATGTTTTTAAATAACAGTTATAATTTTATAATGATAATATTCTGAGTTTTTAGGATAAATAAAAGATATTTTTATTTTCAATAAAAGTGGTTAAAGCAATTTTTGTTATTGGGAAGAAAGTTAAATTTTAAATAGGTAAGACTATACAAAAAGTAGTTACACCACCAGAACTGTGTCGCTTCACCAGGTGAGCAGCTTGTTCATCACACCATTCAGTAACAATAAACGAAACATTTTGCTCGTTTCAGATTATGGTACTCCGAATAGCAACTACCTACCACCAGCTAACCATGGTACGTCTGGTAGCCACGGCCACGGCTCCCACGGGCACGACTACCAAGGCCATGATCATGGACACGGAGACCATCATGTGGTAAGTTCGAAATATGTATTCAAGGAATCCCAATGAAAGGAGAGAAGTATTCTTTTGCTTTTAAATTTTCACGCGGGCTAAGCTGCGAAAAAGGATAGTATTCTCGTAAAGACAGGTGGAGGATAAATTGATAACCTGTCGACATGTAATTGCGTTTGAAGTATAGCATTCCAAATAGATATTTACTCGTATAATTAAACCTCCATGCCACTGTGTGATAACCCTGGTGAGAAACGATAAGTCGTGGGTTCGATCTACGCACTAAGACAAATGTGTCATCTTAAATATTTATTTTGAATGAATCCATTGTAATTTATAGTCACGATACAATTCATTTTAAAGGAGGTAGAATTACATTACGTTGTAAAGAAATATAGTATAAAAAGTACCTACAGTTTAGCAAAAACATATTATGCTTTGTCACTTTAAAAATTATAATATACTTAGTAATACAGCATAATTTTGACTGGCAGCTGTGAACGACATGGTCAAGTTACTTTGAGCTTAAAGATAGTGCTAGGAACCCAATTTTAAATATTATTAATACCAAACCTTGACAACTAACCTCTACATGATTTAAGACAATGTTAAACAAACAATAATTTATTTAACATTTCTGTGCACATTATAAACTAGATAAGAACTTATCGGACTTAGTTTATAAATGAAATCATCTTCTGAATAGTATATATCACCGTAATCTCCGAAGGTCATGCTACGAGGGATAAAATCTAGATCAGCCACCATTCTTGCAGTGCCATTGGCACAGTCTAAAGCGTAGATACCGTCTTCTGTTACACCATAAGTTCTACCATCACTCACTATAAAATTATAGACTACAGACAGATCAGTATTTTTGACGATTTCATGTCCATTAATAGCACAATACACACCGCACATAGTCACAAAATGCACATCTCTATTATCGTCAATTTCAAACTCCATTACTGTTTTCATGTTAATTAGCTTAACAGCTGTCTTGCCTTCGTTAAATACCTTATATAACATGTGATTGTTAGCATCTAAAAGGAACATTTCGTTATTCCTTACAACCAGTTTCATTATGTTGACGTTATATAAACCAATGTTTCTAGCTTCGTTTGTAACTGGATCGTATTTGTATAATCCGTCTTCAGAGCCGAAGTACACATCACTAGTGTCCGGATCTACAGCTATCGCCTTGTTTTTTTCAATGCCGTGGATTTTCTTCGCTTGTTTTGTTATAACATTTATCACAGCTCGTCCTGAATTCTGTATCACGTCATCCATGTACATGAAGAATAGGTTTCGACTCGACGAATCGTAAGTTAATTCTTTTGGTGACTTAAATTGGTCTGTAAGGAGCTTTTTCTTGTAAATCCTGGCTCCTATTCTCTGGAGCGGGGTGTCTGTCAGGTATATCCGTAATTTCGCCTCTACGGCTATTAAAAATAATAGTAAAATGTACTTCATTTCCAACGCGTTTGGACCGCGGTTGAGCGTGTTGAAGACTGCTGATTGTTTTGATTCGTTATCTCTTGTAGTTCTGTAACAAAATCATTTGCTGTTTCATCGCCACTTGTTTGTTGTAATATAGCTTTTATTATTTCGATAATAAGGGTGTGGGACGATTTGTTTGTGAGTTTGCGTGCTTACGTTCCGTGAAGTGCCCAGCATGAGTAAATGAGACAATTGTAGCAAACAATTGTAGAGGTCGTCTGTTCATCTGATTTGTGATAATCCCATCGTCACAAATGGGGAAATCTGTTTTGTGGTTTTTGGTGTATATCAACGTGCCTGCGATAATAATTCTTACATTCAGATTTTTTTTATTTTTCTTTTAATTGTGTATAATTATTTGATTTTTATAAATTTAAGTTATCTAATTCTAGAAGTAGTATAATATAATGGATTATTAATTATTGAGTACTTAATTAAACCTTATCCATCTTTTTACTAATCGTCCAATTTATTGTTTGCTATTCCCGGTAAGAAATATTGAGTCTCTATTTAGGTAACTTGTCGAATAGCGATGTTCAACCTAATTAAAATTAAATGAAATGAATTATTTTTTTCGAACTCATACAATGTTAAATATTATTTAGAACCCATATAAACTCTACCGCCAGTTTGAACAGCAGTTTCCACCATAAAAGTACTGACAAGGAACTCTAGTGTTTTCCTTTCCATATTATGTCTCGTAAGCTGAAGCTTTAAGGTCCTTTAATAATTAAATATCTAGTAAAATTTCCTAAAGACGAGGAAGATACGAGTGTACCCAAATGAGAAGCTAATGCTATAAAGAAACGTCAGCATCTTTGGACGATTGCCATAATTAAGTATGCCGAAAGAATCTTAAGTGTTTGCAAAAATAGTTTTTATATCGGTAATTTTGATAATATCAAAAAAGAGACGGTGATACTTATATAATTGATTTCAGCTTTAATAATATAAAACGGAAATTCGGTACCGTTTAACGATTTTTTATGTTTACCCGAATGTTAAACATCGAAATTAAACTAGTTTTTGGTATTTACCCCGGATTTTTATATTTTCATTTAAGACACTACTGTCAACAACTGAAATATTATAAAATTTTGTATAAGGAATTGTAAAATGTAGATATTGTTACTTATACTTTTCATACGAACAATACACCAGTCCGTCCCGTGACCAAGGCTGCAAAGCCTTCGAAACGTCAGAATAAAATTAAAAATATAAAAAACACGAAAACTAGGTTTAATTCAATGTTCCGTAACGTTGCGAAACGGGTGATAGTAACCTCAATTTCTGCCTCGATATTTCTTTGATATTAGGTGGAATTTGTAGTTCTGATACTTAAGCATAGCAATCCTGCTCACCATCAAGCAGATTGCCTGTCTCTTAAAAACCTGATGAAAATCAAACAAAATATTCCTTGCTAAAATTCTTTGTCACACGACGACAATGATTTCATTATTGTCGACACGCGAGCCGAATTATCGAGCTTCCAGACCGATTCATCGCTTTCATTAACTTTATTGGATGAACCCACGCTTTCTGTATTTGCCAGGAAACAGAAAATATTTTGAGACTAACTCTTGCCAGCAACTCTGTTTGCATTAAAGTCTTGTTTTGGCATAATAGTTCAAGAAAAAATATACCTTTTTATGTGATAAGCCTGTTATTCATGTACGGTTACTGGTGGTGTATAACGGAGTCTGATGGATGAGGGCAGCCCAGAACCGGTCCCTGTGGCGCTCAATGGGGGAGGCTTATGTCCAGCAGTTGACGATTCCCGGCTGAAATGACGATGATTGGTGGTGGAATATTTGAATTCGCCCGGATAGTGTGATCACAAGGTCTAAAACCGCCATAGCAGTCCTTGTAAGTGTCGCGTTCTGGGTTCAGCCTGTGTATCTGATTTCAAATAGGTAGGGGTGATTTTTGACTGAGATGGTTAATCTTGTCCGTCGACATTCTATTTGAATTTCACTTTGCTCATCATCAGGTGAAGTGTGGTCATTTTTCTGTGATTGTATAATATCATACTTTGTCTATTTATGTAATTCATTACTCTAGATTTTATAGGATATATGTTAGTAATGATATCTGAATCTGTGAGATCAAATAGCTGTAATGTTTCCAAAGATTTTAACATTAGTAGAATAATTACTATCAGGCCATGACAGGTTCCAGAACAACAATTCGTCTTGGTCTAACATATCTATACATATTATAAAACAAAGTCCCCAAAAGCAAAGCATGTGATCGATTTTCTCAAAATCTTCTGAACGAGTTTTTATGAAATTTTGTATGGAGATAGTTTAAGACCCTGGGAAGGGTATAGGCTACTTTTTATCCCGGGAAAATATATGACTTTTATCCCGAAATACGCAGGAAAAGCCGCGAGCAAAAGCTAGTGGATATCTAAAACGATAAAAAAGATATAGAAATATTGCTTTAACAAGACATGATTAGCTGAAAGATTTACTGTCTGGCGCCTGGTGAATCATCACGAATAACTAAATTATAGTCCCCAAGATTCCAGAGGAAATTGGCGTAAATTACTTTAGACATAGGTTTCTTAGTTTTTTTTACATTGTAACAGCAAGAGAAGAGTATTGAAGAATTCTACAAATAACTAACCTTAATGTTAATTCATATTAAAGTTTGTAATTCACTAAAATTGTAGATGATGGTGTTAAGCCTTATTAAGATCATTCATAAAGTTTCATTCTGGTAGATTGTGTTCCTGGGTCAGTAATTAAACATCCAGCTTGAAGGACCAATATTAGAAATTTAAGGAAAAATCATCTACAAGATCAACGTCCACTGCAATGGACTTGAAATAGTTACTTTGTTACATCATAACAAAAATAACATTGTTGTGCTAAAGAAAAAGAAAAACACTTAAAAAACTTTATTACAATAAAAAAAACTCAACATGACTTGCTCCTATTCGGCCTCAATCTAATAAGTTTTACAGCGTCAGAGTACACTATATTATTATTATTATCAAACGCAAGTCCAAACGCATCGTCTATATCGAAAATCTTCTCTAAACTTTGCGTGGCCTTTCTTACAGCATACACACCATCAGAGAAACAGGCATACACATTACCATTTATATCTGTTGTTAGAGCTCTGATTCCTATACTTCCTATTTCTTTATAAAGCACTGAGTCTAGTGTCCCTTTCTTGTGTCCGTACAATCCTGTATTATTAGTGTAAAACATCACATCTTCATTATCGATAACGAAGTGTTCAACTTTAGTGTCTTGTAATTCTGCTAATCTTTCACTCTTTCCGTCTATTAATACGTAAAGGAATTGTGACGGGAAATTAGAGAAGTAAAGAAAGTCTTTGTAATATAACGTCCAAATGTTCATGCCTCTTTGGGCAAATAATTCGGCTTTGTTGTTTCTAGGGTCGTATTTGTAGATACCGTCGCTTCCTCCGATGTAAATGTCGTTGGTGCTAGGATCTACGGCTTGAGCAAACCCATTAGAAACACCTTCAATGTTCTTAAACTCTTTTGAGTTCAAATTGAGTCTTGCTGAGCGAAAATCGTCTTCATCTACCTTAACATTGTAACTAAAGTAAAGATCGTTTGTACTGTGATCTACTGATAGGAGGAACGGTCGATCTAGATCTCTGTGCAGGATTTCTTGTTCGTGGTAAGTTCCATTGATGATAATGCCATCGCAGACTTTCTCTTCCACTTCTATTGATTCCTCCTTGATCACTCCAGCCTGGATCGCGAGGAGACTCGACAGGATTAGGAACAGTTTCATTTTATCTGGAATTTGCGAAAGTTTTGGGTTAGTAACATAAAGAAATGCAATTAAAAATATTATTGAGGACACATGTCCTAGATGCTAATCGCTATTATCTAGATAGTACAGCATATTTTGGATATTGTGAATGAGTCTTCTGCTATTTAAAATACTTTAAAATCACATAAATAGATATATATTTTTTTTATACTTTGATTTCAATGCCTTTAACTAATTATTGAGTATTTTCGGACAGAAGTTATGATCAATAAATTATATACAAAACAATTTTTTTTTTTAGTATAGACGACATTTTGCAGTTATTTTACCTCGTTACCTACTCCACTTCTAAGATCTTCGCTCTTTATATCTCCTCATGAGCAAAGTCTATCTACCTCTTAAGTTTGCATGTACTAAGCATAAAAATCAATTATAGCATATTTATCGTTATTCTAAGAATTTAATTACCAGGCACATATTAAGATAACCTACTATATAGGTATGACTCCATGATTACGCATTATGTGTTTGACCTGTTTAATTAATTTTAATTTGTATCTTTTAATTAACTCCAATATTTATATCTGAAATATCGTTTATAGTCATTATTCCTTACATGTATAATCTTTCTTGTTTGACTACATGATTTCTTTTACAATATTTAATAGTGGACTTTTAATATTTTAGTAAGTTACATTCAAAATCGACGCTATTATTTGAAATAGCTACTATAATATATTCAGTCTTAAAAACTATAAAAGCGAATACACATCTCCCCATGTTTCTTAAAAGGAGTAGGCAATAGTGCAACCAGGGAAACCACTTTCCGACCTGCATTCCGCCTCATAATGTGAAATTGCCAAATCGAGCACAAATTTCAGACTTCGAGCACGCACTTAAAACTAAGTACGTTTCACATAATTATAACTAATGAGAAATAAGATATTCCATTATTGGACGTACAGTTCATTTTGAAACACAAGCCGTTGGGACGAATCGTTGTGGCTTTTCACGTGAACGGAGGCTATTTTTTTTTATTCCGATATAACGTTAAACCTACCTTGATTATCTCTGCACCACCCTAAGGTTGACTGGTAGAGAATGCCTATGGCATTAAGTCCGCCTGTATACTTTTGTATATAAAGTGCTAAATAAATAAATAAAGTGACCCCACTGCAGCTGATGGTAAGTGGAGTCCAATAGAATGTCGACTGACGAGAAATTATAACTCCTCAACAGTCGTCATAATTATTTCGGCCTCTTGGACCCGGATATACACAGGCTGACCCCAGAACGCGATACACTTACATACTACATAAATATATTGTACCACCAGCCGAATTATTTAGTTTGTTGCCGATATTGATTTGGTATCTTTTAATTTTAATTATAACAAGGAAGATTTTAAAATCCTTGTTAGAAGTAAATGCAGACACTTTTGAACAGATTTGGGTGGTAGGCACACTGATAGACCATACCTAGAATTAATTAGAGTCTACTTTTCTTCGTATAAAGTGCACTGTTGGTATTTTAATTAAGATAGTCACGCGAGAGTATCCGCGAGTAACACCTTTACACTATAGATGGCTTACACTAGGTAAGTAAATAATTAGTCAAGATTCCGAGTTTTGCATAAATAAAACGCGTGATTGACTTACCGAGTCTCAGAGTAGGCGAGCGATAACTAAACTGCCAATCTGAAGCTGTCAATGATTGTACATCAATGTTATAGAACAATGAAGATGTGGAGTATTGGCGAAAGGTTAAATATTTCGAAAGAGAACCAGACACTGCACAATATATGTACTAACTAGTTGTGCCCGCCGTTTCGCTAGCGTGGAAATCGTAATGTACTATTAACTTAAACCTTCCTCATGAATTGCACTATCTTTTAGTAAAACTGTACAAAAATCCGTTCCGTAGATTTTGAGAAAATCGAATACATACATACAGACAGCTTTGTTTTATTATATGTATAGATAAATGTAAATCGTTCTCATGATTATTATATTTTACATACATTACGAATGGGAAGACGGCAGCGATCGGGTTATATGGACTCTTCATTACAGGTGAGGAGAGGATTCTTGTAAAGATTGCATTAAAACGTATAGGGAATAAGTCCGTCTTTGGCAATAAAGAGCTAACCTTTGAATGTCCTATTGCTGTAACGAATTTCTATTCGTTAATTTACACGCAATATTATGTCACGAATATTATCTTGAATTGTGAGTTTACTAGTTATAGTTGTAGCTTTGTCTATCCTTTGGGTATGAAGGCGTGAACCTATACCACTTATGACCTAGGATTTAGCTTAATTAAATGCTATGCCGGAGCACTGATTTCGAGATGATCTCTTGACTGATATCATTGATAAACAGGTAGTAAAAATAACAAAATATATATACGAAATAAATTCACAAGTATGTTTTCAGTGCCACGGTTTGTTATTCAACCATAGGACCTAATATATTCTTGAATCAGTGAAAATCATCATAATTAATCAGCCGCAGGATGCTCTCTCTAAATTATGAAGACTACGCGACGTTTTCACCATATACACATATTAAAACAATTTTATTCTTCATATTTTGAAATATTTTAAATACAACAATCTCTATACTTTTCGTAATTCCGCGTAACGTACGGATGAGATAATTGAAAGGTTATCAAAGTTATATTAAAAACAATTAATATGTTATTCTGGAAACATTATTATGTTCGTCTTGGAATTTTTGAGGATACTATTCACATATCTCGTTTATATTGAAAAGGTAGGTAGAGACTTAACTAGTGGCAAAATTCACAGATTTTTTTATGTTCCATTATGTGGTAGACCTATTATCATCGGTCAAACATGTCCATCCCTAGGGCACCTTGAACTGAGGCCTAAGTCCTCTCAGTAGTAGAGGCCCGTGCTTAGCAGTGCAACAGGAGTATATGGTTGATAGTATACTATTACATGTAATAAATATCGCGACAAAGTGGGAAGGTTCATTGCGTCTCTGCCTACCCCTTCAGGCATAAAAAACGTGAGTTTGAGTGTGCCTATTGTATTATATATGCCAATCCGGGAAACTCTAGTTTATCCGAAATAAAACGATATTTCAGCTCGTGTATAGAACTTGGAACCTCTCAGTTCTCAAACGTACAACCACATAACCCATAAATAAACAATCATAATTATTTTATTTTTAATATAGCTAACAATGTGAACAATACCGGAAATATTTGGTTTTAACTGTAAACTAAGACTCTTTTATTGTTTTCCCCTACACATGTAGAGCTTGTGCTGAACTGATGATAGCCAAAGTTTATTAAAGGCCGGGTATTAAAGCAAGGTCGTATGACGATAAGTGATAACCATTAACATTACATCAAAAGAATTATGGATGACGACCTTAAAGCAAAGGAATCAAGATGGAAAGGAAATTTGGACCTGCAAATATCTCTCATCACATGACACACAATAGCTGTCACTTCGTGTAACGATACTAACCAAAAATGGATATCTACAGCTCACTCTAGCACATAAATGAAATTAGTATAATACCAATGGGTGTAGGTAATAGTCCAAAAATCCGTTTCTATTACTCTTACGTCTGTTTCTGGCCATCTAAAAGTTGATCCAAAGATTAGACATCTCTTTACTCCAATGAGGCGATCCCGGGATGAACGGCAGTTCGGGTAGATGGCTTTCCATGGTATGGCGTCTTTCGGAATTCGGGAGCCCCTTTAGCTCCCCTTTATAAGTGAGACGAGCTCCAAGGTAGCATCGCGCAGGGAAAGCTACGCATAGCTTTTTTTGTGCAACAAAATATCTCGAGGGAGCCTCGCATGCACCAAAAAAAGATAATACATCTCATTGTTAATTGTATATCTCCAGTCTATCTTTAAGTTATATCTAACCGTTTTATTGGATGGACAATGAAGAGTTCTGTTATCTCTTTCAGCCAAAATCCTATGAGTTCGGGTACTCAGTGAAGGATGCACACTCCGGCAACGATTATGATAGAAAGGAGGTCTCTGATGGCAACGAGGTGCGTGGAGAGTACAGAGTGCAGCTGCCTGATGGGAGGACGCAGATTGGTGAGTTTATAATATTCTGGATTTTGTTTCTGCTTCGAGTCGGTCGGGCAAAGTGATATTGAATTTACCTGCATATCAGCCAGAAGTCTAGAATTTGTGCTCGATATGGCGATAGGCTCGCCCTCTGAGACATCATAGGATAGAAACCACTAGGAGGACAATTGATGCCCTGGATGCATCTTCCAGGTCTTGGTAAATTTTCTAACGACTCAAGGAGGAATTTTATGGTATTGTGGCTATTACTTGGGATTGCTCCGGTGTGAAATCCTTTCGCAAGATGAAAGTCTTGTGCAGTTATTGTGGACAAAAAGTAGTCTAAGTTAATCCAGGACTTATCTATAGTCAGTATGACAAGTTTTGTTCCAATTTGTTCAGCAGTTCGGCTTTTACTTCTAAGGTTTCAAAACTTTAATTATCACAACTCAACTTTCGGTTTTAAAATATACGTACCATTAGTAAAGTATGTTATTCTGTTACACGAATTATTGTAACTATCAATTAGTTTCTGTAACAGCAACTACCAAAAGCGCATGTTTCCCACACAGCGGCATTATCTCTGCCAGAATCATTAGTCTCTAAATTTGGTTGCAGTGACTTACCATGCTGATTGGCAGACCGGTTTCCACGCTGACGTGAGGTACGAAGGAGAAGCGCGTTACCCTGAGGTCGTGCATAACAATCATCAGCAAGGTAATAATAGCTTTAAGTATTTGTACGAACTGGTAGGCAGTGGACAGATGACCTCATAAAGGTGGCAGGAGGTCGCTGGATTCGGACCGCTTTCAATAGGTCGATCTGGAAATCTTTGAGGGAGGCCTATGTTCAGCAGGGGACATCCTGCGGCTGATGATAATGATGATTTATTAATGTAGAATCTAACAAGGGATCAATGGGTCATAAAGAGATGACAAGGTATTTGTATGACCATACAAAAGGTAAATAATATGTGCTGTCTCTTTACACGTCATTCCTATAAATATTCTTTTCCCCAGGTGGTTACAACTACAACGCCCCGAACTACAGCGGTTCACTCACCGGCTTCCATGGCAGTCAACAACCATCTACTTCATACGGTCCTCCGGGATATCATTAAACTTAACAACACTAGCAATATTACTATCCACCAGTCTTGCAGGAACGACATCTATCTAGAGATTATGACAATTAACTGTAAAGCTTAAGTTTTGTTCATTACAGTTTGTTTATTTGTTGGTCAGACTGTTTCAAAAATAGTTCCATAGAATACCATGTTTTGCTAAATACGTTGATATTCTAGATTTCCGAATGAACATTATAGAATTGATATTCAAGACCTAAACTTACAAGAGAGTGCTTGATCTTTGCCGTTGCTATTGTTTATAAGTAGGCGTTGAATACAAGACAGGTTGCTTACGGCCGGTTTCAATAACTGATCCCAATCTTTCTTCAAACCTATTCTGAATGTAAACCAATCAAATTAAGAATTTGCAAGCATTTAAAAAACCCTTTGTGTGCTTAGAATGTAAACACAAGGCTCCGTGTCGTTTTATTGATTGGTTGAAACTATCACGTTACTGACGCATTGGTCTTTCGACCAATTATGATTACAAACATCAAAATTAAACATCGATTTACAAGCTGCGTTTTTGGGACATTCTAAAGGGACTGATTGGTCCATTTTTGCGATGGATTGAAAAAAAGATAGGGATCCTTAATTGAAAATGGCGGTTATAAAACCTATCTTTGACTTTTTTCTCTTCCTTCATTTGTACTCCAATGTGAGGTCAGCGCAACAAACTTCTATACAAGTTGTAGAAAAGATTTTTGTTTGTCGTTCTCTGATGTTATCTCCGACTGGAAGCTTTGAGATTAAGATATATCCTTCTGTGCATATATTTAGTTAATTCAGTAGGTAGTATTCAGAGCGAGGTACCTGTTTAAGTTTACATGTCAGTATTGTTTTATGATAAATAAAAACGATTTTAATATTGAAAAATAGTTTTATTTCCTAAAAACATTTCACTGACCACCATGAGAATATCTGGAAAGTAAGCCATATTCTGGCCGCGATAGCATAAGGATCTCCGCACACGACGTTTATAAACGCGCTGACGACGCGCTTTAAATGCAATTAAAACGTACACGCTATACAGAAACTATATAATATTTAATTTCGAACAGTGCATAGTTATGTCGACTGAGGGATAATTTTCTCTCGCCAGTCGATGCTCCTGGACTGTCTATTTGGACGTAATTCCGCTTACCTAATCTCAACAGTCACTTCGTTGCACCCGTATAAAACAAAAACTTTACTTTAAAAACTAGGGCGGATATAACGCGCGTTGTCAGCGCGTTCGAATAACGCCGTCTGCGTAGACCTTAATAAAGTACACTGCTGTGATGTTACCGCTGATTGGACACCATTAATCACGTGGACTGTTACCTTAGTGCAACTGTTTTGCCTTATTAAAGTCTGGTGTAGCTGAAAAAGAACATCACATTATGTATATTTCTATTACCTAATCAAAATAAGCCTACAAACAAGAACAAAAACAAGAAACATAGAACATAATAGTGATTTAACCGACTTAAAAAAAAGGAGGAGGTAATCAATTCGACGTGTATTTCTTTTGTGCCTTCATCTTTTCTTTCTTCACCGAAAATGGATACCCGCGATCTGAGTTTTAACTTTTGACGCCACAACGAGACATATGTTTGTCTTAAACCTATCACCGTTAACTTGACTATAATATCATGCAATTTTATTGCTGTGGGTAGTCTGTTAGGTCGACGGACAAAAATGACTCAGTATTTTAAAACGAATAGACACAGTATTAAATAAGCAAGTAACTTATGTCTAACATGTCTCAGTCATCCATTCGGTGTTATTGCAATAGCAGTACTTGAGCAGATGCGGGTGAGTTGCTTCGATACAGTGGGGTTCATGGCCGTATCTAAAAAAAAACATTTTTATGTCTATTTTAATGCATAATTTCGAACGTAGGAAAAGTCTGCTAACCCGACTTACGTCAGCGTTGTGGACTAAGGCCTAACCGATAGTGGAGGCAGTACATTAGAAGAAGAGAAATTTTTAATTGGGATATACCTAATCAAATCAATTCCACCCGACCTAGGATTCGAACCCAGGACCGTAATCGTGTGTAAATGTAGTAATCGTACTCATACTGTGTAGTATTACAACTACGCCACTGATGCAGAAAAATCTATACTATTATATAAAGCTGAAGAGTTTGTTTGTTTGAACGCGCTAGCCTCAGGAAATACTAGGTCGAATTGAAAAATTCTTTTACTGTTGGATAGCCCGTTGTTTGTGGAAGGCTATAGGCTATAAATCATCACTCTATGAACTACAGGAGCGGAGCAATAATAAAAAATGTTGCAGAAACGAGAGAAATAAATTCTTCTTGAGAGCTTCCGTTGCGTGCGCTCAGTAAACGTTTAAAAATGCTATCCCGGGAAAATATATAGCGTGACTTTTATAACGGAAAACTTTCTCAAGCGGGCGGAATCGTGAGCAAAAGCTAGTTTATAATATTAGTAACAATATTATACTAACGCGTTAATTCTGGACACATCCTTTTCGCTCATCATAAAATACCTCTCCCTGACGTAATACACCATGGATGCTTCAAACATACCATCAGCAGGGTCGGTTACTATCTAAAAAGCAATTGAGACAGGTCAATCAACTAATAATATATTCGTATTTATATGTAATGAGAAAATTATACCTACATAGCTGTTTACTTAGTTTGCTGGATGAACATATTTTGGAAAAATATATCAAGGCGAGCTTAGCTTAGTTCTCAGTCCCCAACCGGCATTAACATGTATGTGAGGTGGGCAAGCTAACACCTGGTGGTAATATAATACCACCAATTCGCACAACGCCAGACGATTCCCAAGAAAACACACAGAGGAGAGAGTAGGTGCACCATTTTTAAATTTTCGATTTAAATTAAATTTTTTAAATAACTATTTTGTAAAATAGTTCCTTATTTTATCACAACATGACGAGGGCTTTTTATTTTCTTGGTCAGATAATATTTCTAAATTAACAGCATAATGAAGATATTTACTTTAACTTGATACTGCCGTTTGTCGATGCCGACGACAGGCTTGCCGACTCCAAACATACCCCTTTCCACTTTCTTCAGCATTTCTCTATGCGGCATATAGATTAATACCCACTGTATCGATTGTAACGTCCTCTCCAGGCATACGTCTCTGGGGACATTAATTTTTAAGTGTTTTACTAGGATATTTCATCTTTTTTACTTTAATCAAAAATGGTCTTTAAATATTAAATCTAACACAGAACGAATGGTTAAAATCCGGTAAATATCAACAAATAAACCCTAGAAATGCGGTAGAAGTGGTAAGTCTCTAGAAATAGAAGTCGCAATACAGGCACGTGACGTCATCGAGAAATACGATGCGCGCGAAAGAATGAGATAGAGTGATATTGCCACTACGCACCTATCATTGTGCGTTACAATAATTGAAATATGAATGTCTATCTCATTTCTTACCAAATTTTATTGCTGCTTTTACAGTAGGACTCAATATTTTATTTTTTATCGTACGGGGTCCATCAAGCGGAACGTTAAGAAGTTATAAATCAGTCCCGTATAACTGTGCCGGTTTGTTTCTTGCCAGTCGACATGTTTTTGGTCATCTCTTCACTTACCATCAGTACACTCAGTACAATTTGCCGTGTCCTCGATAAACAAATAGTTTTTTTTTTATATTATTTTTACCTCCTTTCACGAGTCATGTTATTGATATAATCTAATAGATATGCGGCTGCCTTCTTGTACATGACGTTCGATGTGGACATGTTCCTCCATTTGGCACATGCACACCAATGTGGCAAGATGCCTGCTTCCCCACAAGACCTGGACTTGGGGATCTGAAAAGACAATTATTATTAACTAGTTTCTTCGCTATTCCACCCGGGTATTATAAATATACGGGATAAAATTTCCACTATATTTTCCTGGAATAAAAGTAGTCCCAGGGACTCGTACTGTCTACATCAAAATTTAATTTCGCATTTATATGGATGGATTGAGTAATTGTAATGAGATGTAGTAAGGATGCTGAATACGTCCGAAATTATTGTATCTATACGCTAAGGAAAACAGGTTACATATTGGAACTTGATCCAAGCATCCCTTGTGCGTGCGCATCTGCCTTACAAAAAGAATCTGGCGACTTAAAAATTGGTTAAATCATTTTCGAAACCAGCTCAATAATTACAACATTACCTCAACTTACTAACTTGACCACTCTACTAACATCGTAAAGAAAAACGATCTGTAAGTTTGTGATCGATAAATTAAACTTCTACAGTAATAGACCTTAAAGTGGATGAAGTCGCGAGCAAAAGCTAGATATAAATATTAGTACAGAAAATCAAAATATACCCTAGAAATGTGATATTAGATTTTTCTACTCGGTATCAGCCCGTACTTTTGAAATTGTACCCGATATGGCGATAGACCCACCATACACAGTTGAAATGTACACGTCAAAAAGTTGATGCATTAACACGCCTCTGCCTACACTTTTAGGCATCAAGGTGTAAGTGACTTTATAAAATACTTTGCCCTAATACATTGTCAACTATTATCAACTCACAGGCCCCAGCCAACTCATCCCACGCGGCAGATCAGATCCCGGGACATAGTGTTGGCTCTTGTGTTTCATCAGCCCCACCACGTCGAGTAAGGTCGTGTGCAGATCGTATGGCGAGGTCAGTACTTCTGCGTTCGCCTTTAACGATGCGAGGGCTCGTGGACGCGCCTTTACCAGTTTCGATGGTAACCTTACCGCTACTAGGGGAAGACGTTCTTCTATTCTTCCTTGGTACGTTTTCCTTAAGGTGTCGTATCTAAAAATATTTAAAAAAAAAGAGACCATGAAGGAACTCGCCTGATGGTAAATGTCACTACTGCTCTTAAACAATAGCAAGACTGCCCGAACTTCGAGTTTGCATAGCACTGCACAGTGCTCGGCATCATGACACTTCAACTCAGGAAATACAGGGTATTAAATGTAATACCCAGTTATTACATCTATAATGCCAAAAGCAAAGCCGGCACACATCAGAGATAGTACAATGGTAAACAGCCCTTTTTAGAATGTCCCAAAAAACACGATTCGTTAGTCGATGTCGTGTAATTTTGATGTTTATGATTGATCGAGAGACAAATGCGTCAGTCACGTGGTACTCAACCAATCAAAATAAAACGACACGGATCCTGTCATATTTTTACCACAATCTTAGCACACTGGTATCTCACCATACGATTGTACGAAACGATACAGTACATCGTCACTTCAATTTAGTTTTTTGTGAGGCTGTACTGTTGAGCCACTGCTGAGCCGTTAATGCTGCTATAAAATAATGATAAATCAATGATGACTTGAATTTCGAAGGCATATGAAGTCTGCCAACTCGTACTAGGCCAGCATGGTGAAACAAGACTCTCTCAGTAGCACAGGAAGCCTCAACAGTGGGCAGTACAGGGCTAGTATTATTCAATGATGACTAGACTCACTTAGCTCCATGGTCTCCCATGACAATCAGCAGCGTATCCTCCATCCATCCTTGACGTTGGAAGTACCTCAAAAAATCAACAACGTCATCATCAGCCGTTGATATCAGATTGAAGTCGTCATGGCTGATGTCCGCTATGAAGGTAAAGCAGATTCTTTTGCCGTCGAGATGAAGAAACTACAAGAAGAAATTCTTTCTGAAATGTTGTGTTAAAATTATTTCCATTTCAGTGGTGTTTTAAGGGAGATTTTTTCGCGGGAAAAATTCGTCATCACTACCACCATTTACTACCACTTATTTTGTTCTTATTTTTAGTTGCTTTTTGTGGATTATTGATTTATATATTTATTTACTTTAGGTTTCCCAGCAGATTATACATTTAATTTACACAGTCCCGTAGTATAACAAAGGACAACCAACTTAAAGGAGTACACAGCGTTCATTAATGTGATGCGTACATTGTTAAATTATACTATTACATATTATATAAACTAAAAAATATGATGTTATACTTAATAAGCAAACAGGACAAAAAAAGGAAATCAAGAATTGGAGGCATATTGATTTATATATCTTAGCACAAATAACCTGTTTCGAAAGTTCTAGCATCATAACATATTGCGGCACACTGCCTATGCAGTATCTGCCTTTGATGCCATGCCACCACTTGTTCCCAGCGGAGCTCTCTTCTAAGAAGAACGCGCGAAGGTAGTGGTCTGCTGGGCGAGCATCGAACCCGTTGAAGAACCGCTGAAACGTTCCTATCCAGGGCATGTCTTCGAAGTACGCTGTGCGGTAACTGAGGAGAAAGGTTATGTTGAAGAGTAGGTGTTGCGGCTTGGACTGCGTGGAAAGCATACACAAGTACCAAAAATTATTGCAGCAGTTCGAAGCGCTATGTGATGCTAGATCACTCTATTAAAAAATCTGATAATAAATTAACACGTTTCACAAAAACTAATTGCTGGGACCAAACGGTATCTGTATGATGCTAGCGCACTCTATTCAAAAATCAGATTAAAAATTGATGTATTTCCCAAAGGCGCCAATTACCGGGACCAATAGTAAACTATATATTATTTAATTCAGCGGTTTCTACGTGTAACAATGAACGTCCAAAATATGTTACAAAACATCGCATTAATGTTAGAGTCAAATCTACAGAATAAGTGACTTGGATCCTATTGAAATTTAAAAGGGCAGGGAATGGTAAATGAATGAGCAACTCTAAATCCCTGATCATGCATCAATTCGCCTGGGATCGGGTGTGGAAAATGGTAGTACCAGAAATAGAATTTGATTAAAATATTTTTTTTGTCTACTTTTCCAGCTAATCTGCAGTCGATCATTCACTATTCTGAAATTATATCACACATCCAAGCTAGTACTTTCTCCGTAATACTTTTCTAAGTCTCGACTACAAGGGTCTACTTACCCATCTTCCTTCAAATGGTGGAACAGCAAGGTCTTGTGATCAATACATTTGTCCTTCGGGAACGAGTGCCAGTCGGGCAAGTCCAAGCCAGTCAGTATAGGATACAGGGCGTTCGATGTCCCTTCACCGACTATGTTATAACTGGAATGTATAGGCCTGTTATATATACTGTTCTACGGCTGGAAATAGATCCGGGGCCGTAGCCCTTAATCTAAAATTATGTAGAGAAATGGCAGAAAAAAATATATGATAACAATAAACTTGTCAATAGATGTCATTGCTATATTTTTTATTTGTTTTCTATTAGTCTATTTTCTGTCTACGGCCTCTGATCTACTATTTAGAGGGCTTGAGCCTTCATACAACGCTGGCTTGTTGTTATTTAGCCGATATCATATCTTAGAGACTCGACAATAAGGTAATGTATGTTTCCTCATTACGTCTTTATTCACCGTTAAAGCAAGCGATAATCTACAAATATTGAATTAACATGTAATTTGTGTGTGCCTTTACTAAAACTTAATATCCTAAGGATTGCTAAGTAGCGCTCGGAAACTACATAATATGCTATTAAAAATAGCAAGGAGATGTGTGTGTTAGTTACATTAGTGTGATCAAAATCATCTTTTCTGCATTGGTTCGCAGCAAAATTGAGGCAAGTGCATGTGTCTGGCATCCCTATGAGAGCACTTATGCACTCATGCTTGAGAAGGTCCAAAAAGCCTTTTTAAGATATTTATACAAACGTATTTATGCCTACTATCCTTACATGTACCCAACGAAATTCCTACTGGGATGTCTAGGATACAACTCCCTTGAAGTCAGGAGATGGTATGACCAAATAACAACCATGTGCAAAATACTGAGAGGGTTAATAGACGCTCCCGATCTGAATAACGAGCTCTGTAGGCTCTTTGTACCATACAAGTATTGTCGTAGTAGGACGCACAATCTGTTTGCTGTCCCGCGGTGCCGTACTGTAGCACGTTCTAGATCACCGATTCCGCGAACTCTCAACGCTCTTAATGCTCTTCTTAATAGCGCACCCGATTTTGACGTTTTTTCGGCTGATTGGAACGTGATCCAGTATGAATGTTTGCATTATTGTGAAAGTAACTCATGATACCGCATACTTCATGTAGTTATTAAGTCGATTATTGATCTGTTTCATTTTTTACTATAGTTATATATTGTTATTATTAACCTAATTAGTGTAATTGGTTTATCCGTTCTAATTGAAAGAAATAAATAAATAAATAAATAAATAAATAAATGATGATGATGTGATCGAATACCTTTTCAATATAGTCGTGTTGATTTCCTCTTGAAGAACCTTGTAGCTCTTGGGCATTTTCCGTATGAAACCATTGTGTGATGTCGAATCGAAACATAGAATCATGACATTGAAGGCGTCATCGCGATCCTTAGATGGCTTGACAGGCACGGGCCGGAGACCAGCCTTGTAGCCGTACCAGCGTGAAGATAAAAGACCTAGACTACAGACAACCCATACTTATAAAAGCGAAAGTAACTGCCTGTGTGTTACGTTTACATGGCTGAACCAGTGAACTGCTTTCACTTAAATTTGTTGTGGAGATCCCGGGAAAATATGTAGCGGGACTTTAGTCCCGTTAAAACTATCAGGCGTGCAGATCAGCCAAGGCAAAATGACTCCATTACACTTGATTTTAAGAGGTATTAAGTATTGACTGACGCGAGATGATTTTCTCTTCCCAGTTGTCATAATTCAGTTCGAACCCTAATATAGGTACGACACAGTTACGTGGGCCACTATGGCGGCTTTTATACCTTGCTACAGAGTCACTATCTGGACGGATGCAAATATCCTATCACTAGTATAAATAAGCTTAGTCCAGCTACAATATGGACTTCTCTACCACCCCATTAGTAATAGGAATAGAAGAAATTCTTATAAGAACACAGTTCCGGGTTGATAGCTAAGGCCCCTTTTTACTACCATTTTATGTTAATCGAAAACAAAAACACGTATGAATAACATCCTAGCCAATAAGTCTGGGACATATCATTATGTACTTTTTATTTTCTATTGGTGTTAACCATTGTAGAAAGGCGTCTTGCGACTGCCCCTGTTCTATCAAAATTAATCTTATTGCGTCTAAAATAAGATCAAACTCACCTATTTTTCGACCATCCAGTGCACGAAACTTTAACATGGTCACTTCTGTTCAACACATATTTGTCAGAGTTGAATACTTTGACAGGCTTTCCGATTGTATAGTTGCCGTCGTTCAGATATATTATGTCTTTGTAGTTACACACTATCATGCTATTAGCATTCAATATCTCATCAATCACGTAACAGTATGATTGCTTTAAAATAAAGAAAACGTGAGAATCAAGTGGTATATTTTTAAAGAAAAATATGTTTCTGGGGGCCCTATTCCCACTACGGGGGCATATCCATCTTTTTGCAACTACGGACGTTCTGATCGAAAGGTAGTTTTGATACGGCTATCAAAGTTGTCCTTTATTAGAACGCCTCTAATAGGAAAAAGACGGATGTATCCCGTAGAAGGAATTGGGCATCCTAAACTGACAATGTATCGGTTTGACCGAAGAAGTACAATCTACAAAATACCAATGCGAATACACAGTAATTATTGTTGCTGAATTGTATACGTTTCGTATTGTAACAAGATTTTTAGAGGCCTACAAGACTTTCTAATTTTTTTTTCTTTTAAAGCTGATAGTGCATCCTAAATTCTTCTGGTTTTGCATTTGTTCATGGCGTTATCTAATCATCATGTGATCCTTTTGCTGGTTTAACTTACACACAAGTTTTATCCCTAGAAGGGTAAACAGAGGCGCAGCCTGTGCCATCCAACCCTCACCGTGTATACTTCATTCCATGATATGACAGATGGCGAGACAATGTCCATATCGGGTATAAACTCTAGGCTCCTGGCTGATACTGCGCTGAATAACCTACTGCCCAACCCGGGATTCAAAAGGGAGACACGGTAGTCTTACAGTAATACTACCACGCTGCCAACGGTATCTAACTTAGCTGTTTTTAGCAACATACATTACATTCAACCCAGTCCAGTCCGTCGCAGACTATTTTTGGATAAACCTGGTTGTACGACATAGCCACTTCTGAAAACGGGTCCATATATGGCATCTCACAACCAGCACCTTTGTCCTCCAGTATGCTTTCCCACAGCTTTTGCTCAATCAACCTGGAAGTATTTAGACTAGTTATATTTAACCTGCTGTCTGCCGGGACATTTCATGAGACCCGGCGGTCATTTAATTTTTTACTAAAAGTTAAGGAAGTTTACTCAAGATTACTTGAACTGTATGCAGACAAACTATCTATATATGAATACTTTAGGTATATATGTCTCTCATATGTGAGGGTTTGCCTGGGTAGGTACCACCGCAATGTCTATTTGTCCCACCAAGCAGCAGGTCACTGTTGTGTTCCGATTTGAAGGACATTGTAGTCAGTGTAACTACTAGACATAGTGGGACTTAACATCTCATGTCTCAGGATGGTGAGCGCAGTGAAATGCCAAACAATACTTTGTAATTCAAGGTTAGGATGGTGTTTTTGCTGTTTATGAGTGTTCGGATCGCTTACCATCAGGCGAAAGAGGGGTCGTCTCGTGCATCAAAGCAAAAAAGAATTACGTTAGAAACATTTTTTCCATAAAAAATCAAACTACCAGACCTAAGAAGCGAATCCAAATCAATATACTTACTCCTCCCTATAATTAATATCTAAAGTATAGATGATATCGTCAGCTTTCATTCGTTCATTTATATTCATTTTCAGAACGTAGAAGATCAGTGTGAAGGCGAAAACGACTGCTACCCAAAACATACGTTTCTGTGCTCGGTATAGTCTCTTCAGAAGCATTGATAACTGAAAATGAAAAGGTTGGCGAAGACTATAGCACAGTCAAAGAATCAAATAGATTCGAATTTATTTTGTACTAGTTTTTGCTCACGGAACTGTGAGACCTGATCTGACCGCGTGACAAAGTATTTCCGAATTGAATAAAAATACCCTATATATCCTTTCTATGGTCTCGAACTATGTTCATAACAAAATTTCAACGAAATCCGTTAGGTAATCTTTGAGGTTATTGCGTTCAGACATACAGACGCTGCGAGGAACCCTGTTCCTAATAGAAGCGGTTTTATACTTAATGCAGGTGAATTAACCTGACTTTTTGATACAACTCGATGCATTCAGTCGACAATAGTCATTTCGTTCATTCGTCATTCATCAATTTCGTTGATTTTTGGGGACGTAACTTTAATTAGTTAGAATGCGGGACTTAAAGTTCTCAATCCATCAAAGTGCTTGCTCTTTAATATTTATATAGTACTTACCCTCCAAATAATGGAAATTATTCTTCTCTTAATCTCCATTTTATTTACTTCTAGCAAAAAAATATTTGACAGAATTATTTTTTAAAAAGAGGAAGAAATTCAAAATATATTTAACATACATAAAGGTTTTATTAAATTCATAAAATATATCAACCTCCTTTGTTCCAAAGAAACAAAGAATTCTTCAGGATGAGTACTGGGACTGGATAAGGAAGATAGGAAAAAAGACCGTAGAACTGAGGAGGTCCTAGGCCTAGCCCAATAGCAGGAATATTATAAATTATAATATTAGCTAGAATAAAACCATAATACACAGTTAGTTTCATATTTTTTAATGTGAAATTAAGTAACAAAGTATAAAAATATTATTTTCTAACGCCTAATCACCGAAACAAGGTATAGGATTGATTATAAGCCTTACGATTTTATCATTAATCACGTATATCGGATTATTTTGCATATCAAAAGTCAGCGCCTTTAAACCAGTTAACTTATCTGAAATTCTATCCAACACATACTTGTACTTATTGTATACATATAAACCATTTTTAGCGGAGACATAAGGTTTCCCAAAATTATCAGCAGCTATAGTACTAACAACATATTTCTCATGAGAATTAACTGCTTTAGTTCCTAGCTTAACTCTAAACAAATTATTTTTATTTAAAAATAAAAGATTATTGTCGTCATCTTCTACAAATTTTTCGACTTCCACCAAACTTAGTTCATCTACCGTATACACAACACCAGAATCAAATTTGAAAGCTTGTCTTTTATTGTTGACAAAGTATACTACGTTTTTAAAGAACAAATACCTTATATCTTGAGAGACGGGCAGCATTTCTGGTACTTTAGTAGCTTCGTTTAAGAAAAATAGACCATCGGAGCCGCCTACGTACACTCTATTCCTCGATCTATCTATTGCTAGGCCTGTAGCGTTTCTAACACCTTCGATTAGGCCAGTTTGTTCACTATTAAAATTGACATAACCCAAAGATCTGTTCGGTACATCAGATAACTGCTCAAATGTAAAATAAAGGGTGTTATCTCTACCGCTATATGCTATTTGATGAACTTTGTTTACGCCTTCCTTTATTATGTCTACGTTGTAGTATTTATCATTGATGTATATTCCGTGGCAGTAGTCGTCTGCATTTACAGTTGCTATAATAACTGCTAGTATTAGTAGCTTCATGGTGTCACCTGGAAATTTAAGTTTGAACGTTATTGGGTATTGTAGGAAAGTCACTGGAGTGTTTTGTATGCGTGTGTTGTATTTTATAAAGATAAGAAAAGTAAGTATTTTTAAAGGTTCAATAGAATGTCGATTGACGAGAGATGATTATCCCTCAGCCATCGATACAATTATGCCGGCCTGTTGGAACCGGATATACACAGGCTGATCCCGGATCGCGACACACTTACATTGGCCACTATGGGGGGTTCTAAGATCTTGGGCACGGTGGTCGGTATCCGGGCGGATATAAAATATTACACTCTACCACTAGCAAAAAAGTAATGGTAAATCTGTCTAATACTGCTGCAAACAGTACCTCGCAAGAATTATAATACCTTGATCCAATTTGGAAATTACTACTAATTAATGTATTGGTATGACAAAGATAGTCCGGTGGTACTAATTTTTTACTTTAACTTGACTAGCAAAACACTCATCTGATAGCAATCGTAAGAAATTTTAAGTCATTTAAAAAAAAAATAAACTACTAATATTTACATTATTAAAATGTCCAATTAATAAATTTGCTTGTAAATACGAATTATTTGGACATTAGAAGATGCACGGAATTACTTAAAAAATTTAGTGGCATTATGAAATGAATGTAATAATAAGCACATTAAAAAAAACTTAGTCAAGCTAGTAAAGATAACAATTAGTGTACTTATATGTTTATTTTTTTATGTGTATTATAATTTTGAATAAATAGCTTCTAAAAATATGGTAAGCATGCGGATTTGTTAGGGGTAGCGTCTAAATAATTTAAAAATCTCCTACAAGCTAAAAATCTTACCTTACTCCGAATATAGCACAGTTGTTTACTTCATAAAGACAGTTTCGAAGTGAACTACAATGCGTATCTGTTCCCGTTTATCAGCAGTTGGTCTATTCTTATTATAATAAAATATATTTTATATGTCCGTCTGTGTGATCTTGTTAACTATAAGTATATAACACGCAAAAGTAAGATTTACGCAGTTTTCTTGGGAGAATGATAAGGGCTTCCTCAGTGGCATAGTTGTATTGCCCAGTAAGACTATTGCTATGAAATTCGGGTCGAAAATTAAAAATGAAAAAATGAGAAATATTCAAGTTACAAGAACAAGTTACATTTAACTTAAAGATATAAATTCTTCTTTTAAGCAAAATATTATAGCTTGTACTGGTAGACTTCATCAGGTCAACCTTAACAGGTCAGGTTCAACTTTTCCCTGCTCAGTGTTAGTCCAGAGCCTTGTATTTGTCGGCCCTATCACATCGTGGGACAAAACACACATGGTAAAAGTGTTTACTCTGGTTGCATTTATTTTATTCCTTCAGAGATAAAGGCGTGATGTTTGTTTATTTGTTTGTTTATGGTCGTACCGACATCAGTAGTCCGATTACGCGGTAGACCAATAGGGGACCGGCCTTTGCTTGATTTTGTATATTATTAAGTATATATGTAATGGTTAATAATACGACAAAGAAGCACTCCTGCAAAAACTGCATAAAAATTGGTTAAAAAATGAGCGAGCAATTAATATTTAAAATATTGTAATGTACAGAAGTGGGCGCGATGTGGGGATATCGCTTCATCTCTTTCTTTAGCACGCGTCGTAATTCACGATGACGTCACATGTGGGTATTTCATCTTTTTTCTGTTTCTTGTAAATTACCCTTTCCACCGAAATTCAAAGACTTATAACTTGTTGATTTTTTATCGGATTTTAATAATTCTTGCTGTGTTATAATTTATATTATGTAAATATTTGATAATAGTACTTAAAGAACAAAAATGAGTCCGGTACCCTATTATATTTACAGCGTGACTACTACTTTAAAAATAAAGAATTGCTTGAGGTGTCACAGAATCTCCCACAGTGTATATCATTGTCTGCCTGTCTATTGTACACAATGTGGAACAGGAAGGACATTGCGACATCTCAATGAGTTAGTTTGTGTGAATTCAATCGTAACTTATTGGATATACCGTTCACCTATTCACAATAGCAGTAATTAAATTCATCGAAATCAAAATATGCAACACGACCAAAGATAACAATTACACTGAGATAATAATGCATGATTCCCCAACTGGCATCACGTGTTACTTTGTTTTTTTTTATTGCTTTGAATGAGGAGACGAGCTTGCCGTTCGCGTGATGGTAAGCGATACGACTGCCCATAAACAGTAGAAACGCCATCCAACACCTTGAATTACAAAGTATTGTTTGTTATTCCACTGCGCTCGCTATCCAGAGACCTGAGGTGTTAAGATTTATTATGTCCAGTAGTTACTCTGACTCTTGAACCCAACAGTGACTACACATTGCTGCTTGGCGGCAAAAATAGACATTGCCGTGGTACCTACGCAGGAGGACTCTCACATATACCTACATAAAAGCCCTACCACCATTGCAGATGTAAAATGTAGAGGTGTGTGCGTTAATTTTTGAACCTGTAAGTGATAAAAAAAATCATGCAAGCAGAATAGTGTCAACAAACTTGTATTATTTATCAGAGTAATGTCGCGGTACGGTGGCAAAGGGTGATGGGCACACAGATAATGAACTTGAAGAGGCCCCGGGACACGGGGATAACGAAGTCCCGAATGATGTAAAGGTTATATTAAAATGAAGACTCTCGAAGTACTCGTTTGATAAGATTTTAAAAGTGCTAGACATGTTGTAGATATATTTGTCTATAGCAGAACAATGAATGTCGGCATAATTGTGTTGACTGGCGAGGGATAGGTAAACATTTCTCCTCAGTATATCTGGCCTCACTCCGCTTACCTATCATCAGATGCTATCGATTCGCCGTGCCCGTATAACAAAAAAAAAATGGACATTGGCTTTTGATGCTTTTTTTATTTATGCCCCAAATCAAAGAGAACTATAATACTGCAAATACTAGAATGAGTAGATTACTTAGGTAGATATGCTAATTATTTTCTCTTGGTTTAAAAGGACATAGTAAAATATCAAAGGATCTATTTATAATGCTAGTGAAAATACATTCAAGCTAAGGGCAGTAGGCTTAACTATTTAGAATTTGAAATACCAAGCTCATTACATAGGTAGTATAATTTTATAATTGACACACAAATGTTTTGATAATGTAAAGTATCAAGCGAAGGTACTTATTCACTACAAGTTGACCACAATTTGATATTTAACCAACAGTATTTATAAACGCAATTCCGTAAACGTCAAACCGCACACTCGTCTGACTGTCAGAAACATAATTTTAGTTGTCAATCGTTTCTCGTACTAACGATTGATTTGTTTAGCAGATTTGATTATCAGTGTAATTTTATATTCGGTTGCATTTAAAGTGGGCGGATACGTGTATTTTTGTTTACTAAAAAAAATTACATTGTGGTTAATGTAAAGGTGAAAAATAAAATTGAAAGGTGGTGCGTTGAGTTTTGTGTACACGTTAGAGAAGTGGTCGGGTAAGTTTTACTCATTAATTGTGCATATTACCTTCAAATGTCGGTTTACGCGATTGATTTTTAAATTAATTTAATCATATACGCCACCTCTTTTTGTTACTGGTTAGGAGTTTACCATTTCCGCAACCCGCTTCCGTTTCTCAATACGTACACAAACCTTGTTGTATGCAGAAGTAATCTGTAAAATACACGTTGGACTAAATAACACCTACTATTATTCAGTTAGCTGTAACAACAGCCCCGTTAATTAATTTGACTAGTTTTAATATAAATTTTATTGTGTAATAGTGGACCTGACACAATAAATCCTGATCTAAAATATATTGATATATTTCTAGAACCCAAGTACAACGACAGCTACTGGGTCAAATTGTGAATATAAATCACCCAAGGGCCCATCCGAAAACATAAAAAATGTTATCAAAATTATTTCAACGGTTTAGGAGCTCATAAAAAAAATTATATGTATATTTACTATATTAAAATATGAAAAAACAATTGTTTGCAAAATCACAAAAACTTAAAATAATTGTCAAGTATTTAGAAATTTTCTGTTCAATTTTCTTAATTTTTCTTTCTGTAATAACTTTCTACAAAGTATTAGAAAAGTAAAAAAAATAATGAATGAAACTGTTTAAGTCATTCTCAAGTTATGGCATGAAGAAGAGAAATAGGGCATTGTTTTTAATATATTATATGGGTTCATGGGTGGTGGACGATACGGGCCTACGCACGGCCTACCAGCTAAAACTCCGCAGTGGCCCTCTTCGGTGCATTAGGAATGGCTGCGGGCTTCCTCTGACAGAGTTGTCTAAGTCTTCATCCGCAGCCGCCCCTGTGCGGTGCCGGCTTGCGGCCCGTCTCCTATTGGGCGATACAGGCCTGCCTATTGTACTAAATAAAATTATGACCTATTTCAAAATTGTTAATTTGTGGCAGTCGTCGGAAAACTAATTTTTGTTTGCTACCTTTTTTTTTGAAGTTGCTATAAAATTGAGCTTATTAAAGATAGGCAAAGAATAAAACCTATAGCATGAAAAAAACTATAAGGTAGCAACAGGAATTGGTTGTTTGACGATTCTCACAAATTGGCAATTATGGAATGGGTCATTATTTTATTAAGAGTGCGACATAAACAAGTTTTTTGAATAAATTATACTTAATTATTATATCCAACACAATTGTTATGATTGATGATGGATGAGTTTTCCTTGTCAGTTGATATTCAATCAAGATGCTGTTTCACTTAACACCAGCAGTAGTCATTTCCATGCTTATGTAAAAGGAAAACAAGTATCAAAAGTTTAAAGTAGTATCAAAAAATTTATTACATAAATATTATTTATTAATTAATTAAATTATGTAGTAAATAAGTCCCTACTTATTTTTATTTTATTGCTAAAGAATTTATTGAAAAAAACATATGGTCAATATATATAATATCAGCCCTGTATTATATACGGGCAAAATGCTAGGCACAGGTCTCCTCTACTACTGAGCGGTAAGGCCTTAGTCCACCACGCTGGCCTAGTGTGGATTGGTAGTCTTCACACACCCGAAATATTCTTATAAAGAACTTCACAGGTATGCAGGTTTCTTCAAGGTGTTTTCGTTAACCGTTAAAGCAAGTGATAATTCACAAAGATTACACATAATTTTAGAAAAGTGTGCCCTTAGGATTTAAACCTGCAGAAATTTGTGTTGGCATCCAACCACTGTTGCTGCTTTTTGGTCAATGGCCTACTTTATTTTGTTTTGCAACTGAAAATTGCATATATGAGCTATGTTAGTCTCTGGCTTATCTGTATGCAAATATGTTGTATCAGCTATTAAATATGTTTATTAGCTATTGTTATATTATGTTTGTATTTGTTATGAAACTGCATTAAGGACACATTGGCAGACATATTATTGCTTTTTATTTGTAAAAATATTTGCTTTGGATTGAATTTCCGAAAGGGATTATTTGGGTAGATTTCCAAGCTATATAAACTATATCAAATTATTTGTACATGTTTTTTTTTATTAATTATTGCTTTGAATGACAAGGGCGAACTTGCCTTTCGCCTTATGGTAAGTGTAATACAACTGCCCATAAACAGAAGAAACATCATCCAATACCTTGAAAAATATACCAATAGTATGGCTTTGCTAATTCCAAATACGGAATGTCTCATTGTGTCATGGGACCTGTACAACACTTTATCCAACATGCAATGTCTATTTCTGCCGCCAAGCAGCAGTGTTTAGTCACTGTTTTGTTCCAGTTTAAAGGACATTGTAGCCAGTGTTACTACTGAACATAATAAGACTTAACATCTCAAGTCTCAGGATGGCAAGCTTAGTGTAATACCAAACAATACTTTGTAATTCAAGGTGTTGGATGGTGTTTCTAATGTTTATGGGCGGTCATATCAGTTATCATCAGGCTAACAGCAAGCTCGTCTCATCATTCAGAGCAATAAAAAAATATTTACTTGATGCCTACCTGACTTACTGTTTTGTCAGAAGTAAACAGAAACCACTAAACATATTTAGATATACATTGACAGTTGTACTGGAAAAATACAATGTGGGCGTTTAATCTGAGGAAGTTAATGCATACAAAGTTGCAGAAAAACCTACAAATTAATAGAATTGAAAAAGTTTTAGCAACTACACCAATTATCTGGAACGATGTAGTGGAGCTGCACTATTTCTATTATATTCATGTACTCCATGAAGCAACAGAAGCAAGACATTGTTTAGCTACGAAAATATACTATAATATTGTTGGATCCTTGAGAATTCAGTTTCGTAGAATAATGTATGCTATTTCAACTTTGTTGCCACATTTCTTTTCTGTTCAACAGATGCGGTCTTTGTCAATATTTGTATGTTTACAAGGCCGGCGTCACGTGTGCGATTTATTGTCGACATTTTTAAGGAAAATGTAATCTATATTATCTACATTTATTATGGAAATAAAATTTCTGGAGCATTCATTAATATATATATTTATTAATTGGATAGTATAAATAGAAATTTATATGAAGTTTAGGTTCAAATTTTTTTTTAACACTATTTTTACTGTCCCTGCACATCTAATTAACCACACATGTTTAAAACCAAAATATGTGAACACTATTTACCTAAATAAGTTATAAATAAATTTGATAATCCATAGGCACTAGTCTTACTGCCTACCTGTTCAGAATTAGGTGTGAATTTATGAGGTGATTAAAAAAACTATTAAGCTCATTGAAATGTGCATAATCCATTATTGTTTGCAATTTCACGCTGCTATGCCAATAATTATTGTAAACAGTAATAATGCGTTAACATTTTTGTCGGCATAGCTTTATTTTATCAGTATTAATTGTATGCACAGATAGGTAAAAACGTTTCTGAAAAAAAAACTTCATACAGCCTTTTTAATTTGATGTTCTTGAGATAAAGATACTTAAAAATATAATTATTTTGCAAATATGTAGTAGTAGTAAACTGTTTTATTCTATAAAATAAACTAAAGAAGGGTTACTGTATTTTAATTATAGAAAAAAATAATATTTCTATAAACTTAATGTGCATCGATAGATATTCATTTCTTTACCAACATTTATTGATAAGTGTACTTGCAATTAGCACTTTATGGGTATTAGTCAATATTATTACATTTTGATATCTTTTTAAGTACATACTAGACTATGTTTGCATTCAAAGGGTATTCACCTATTTATGCCTTGAGTAATACCAATTAGCAACAAGATTCCTTTGTCCATCCCTATCTAACAGGGACTTTCAATTTCCGGAACTTTTCCGGATTTACCGGTTCTCCGGAAAACTTAGTCATGGCATCTACCGGCTAACGCCTTTTTTAAATTGCAATTAAAAAAAAAACGGATTTTATCGCGGTTTTTACACTTTATAATTTTCTCCCGTTGTTTCGAAGACTGCAGTGCAAAAAGGTGCAAATCGCTGGACTGAATGCCTTCCACGACCAATGAAAAATTCCTAACCTTTTGCTCAACGTTTGCAAGGGGCAGATACCATAAATAAGTTAAAATCTAGTAGTCTTCAATTTATGTATTTTAATTATAGATTACACAACTAAAAGCTCTTCAGAGATAGTCTTTTCATTCATAATTTTGTTGTTGAGAAACTGGAACTAGTTTGATTTCGTTCCCCGGAATGGAGTTAGTATTTAAAGTTATGGAGATCTGGCATGAAGGTAGGATAGGCACTTGCTTTTTAAATTTGTCGTTACTTAATATATTTATTTAATATGGTGCTATGTGTGAATCCCCTTGCCGCTCGTTTTCACGGCCAAAGAAAATTTCGTGGAAATCTGCATAACTGAGAAATCCGCATAGAATTTTGAAGGTTACAAATCCGCACTTGGCCAGTGGGATGGACTAAACTCCGCAACCCTCTCAGTAGTACCTCTACTACTCCTTGTCCTCCCAAACAGAGCTGGTATTTTTTTTTTGTTGATTATTTTTTTTGTTTCTGGTATTTGCAGATGACAGTGATGGTGAAAAGATGGTATCGCTCCAGAAGATACCAGTTCGTGATATTCGTCGTGATTGTTTTTTGTTTTATATATTACATCAGTCTGAACGACAGCCTCCATAGGGAGCCAGACCTCGACATCACCAGAAGGTAATGTTCCAGAAATGTTCTAGAATGTTCCGTGTTGTTATATTAGCTTTGTAGTATTTGTGGAATGTAGTGGTTGAGTTTTGTGTGTGTTTGAAATAGTTTTCAATGTTCGAGTAATGTTCTAGAATGTTCTTTGTTTAAATTTGCCTAGTATTACTAGTTGAATGTATTAATCATGCAATTTCACTTATAGATGCGAGTGTTCTGAGTATTTTTTCTAGAATGCTTCTGGGGTTGGTATAAGCTTCATCTTTCATTGAATAATTTATACTGTTGCATCTTGTTACTGGCAAATGTGGCTAGCTTTAGTCTGTCTGGGCAGGAACCTCTACCACTGCTTTATCGATTCTACACTTAAGCACCAGTATCCATTAATTTGTGTTGTGGTTTAAGTAATTATAGCTAGTAAGCCATTCATTATGTTACATAAACATGCCCATAGTAATTCTAAGTTTTGAGTGTTATGGATTTATTTTGAGTGTAGTTAAGAGGCTTGTTGGCCTCATCAGTCGTATAAAAAGAAAACAAAATCGGTCCTATACTTGACACACATTCGGCCCGAACGCTACACATGTTACAAAAGTGCTAATTCATGCTCCACGCTGTAGTAGTGTGATTTATATGCAAAATAAACTGATGAAATGCAAATAAGCAGGGCGAATAGCCCTCACTAATGCTCCTTAAAGTGAAATGAAAGAAAAAAAGTGTTTAATAAGCATAGAATATATACACATCTTTCGTTAATATTATAAAGCTGAAGAGTTGGTTTCGAATGCGCTAATCTCAGGAAATACTAAACCGTTTTTATTTCACTGTTACGAAGTTACATTACTCGTGAGTGCTGTAGCCTTTTTTATCACAGGGAAATATTTATCTTAATGATTTCATATGTTTACGCGAATGTTAGACATTTAAATTAAAAAATTTTACGGATTTTATCGCGGTTTAAATATTTATTTTTTCACGCGGACGGAACTGCAGTTAAAAACTATTGTTAGAATAATATTGAGGGATAAAGGTTATTAATAAGAAAAAAAAATCAACGCTAATTACAATTATTTTGCTCCAACAAGACTCATTAAGGTATATGCCGCAGTGCGGCTTTAGCTGAACAATGGTTTTGATTATTTTATGTAAATATAATTGTTTTTGTATGTTTATTGTTATTTCTAACTAGCTGACCCAACAGACGTTGTCCCGTCTTAACTATGAATTTGCAGCGCGCATTCTGTCAATTGCTGACAGTTATTTCAAACAAATGACCGTTACATAACATTAATATTTTCGTTCAGTTTTCTTAAATTTACTATTCTTCCGCGCAATTTTTTGAATTTTTTCTTTCATAAGAACCTTCTCCTGACAATAACAAGCACAACAAAAAAAAAAAGTGCAATCGGTCCAGCTGTTCACGCGTGATGGCGTGATCAAGGGAAATAGGGATTCATTTTTATATATATACCTAGATATTTATAGTTTCTCGGGTATTCTCGGGCGTCTATGATAACCTCGTAAATATTTTTTGTAGCCTCTAAATGAACATTCGGTTACTATTCGGTATTCGGCTTAGTCGGCTACTTTTATCCTATTCGGCCGAATCTATACTATTATATAAAGCTGAAGAGTTTGTTTGTTTGTTTGAACGCGCTAATCTCAGGAACTACCGGTCCAAACCGAAAAATTCTTTTTGCGTTGGATAGCCCTTTGTTCGTGGAGTGCTATAGGCTATATATCATCACGCTATACCCAATAGGAGCGGAGCAGTAATGGCTAATCTCAGGAACTACCGATACGAACTAAAAAATCTTTTGTGTTGAATAGTCCTTTGTTTGTGGAGTGCTCAAAGTCATATATCATCACGCTATGACCGATAGGAGCGGAGCAGTAATGGCTAATCTCAGGAACTACCGGTTTCAACTAAAAAATTCGTTTTGTGTTGGATAGCCTTTTATTTGTGGACCGCTATAAGCTATATATCATCACGCTATGACCAATAGGAGCGGAGCAGTAATGGCTAATCTCAGGAACTACCGGTTTGAACTGAAAAAAATCTTTTTTGTGTTGGATAGCCCTTTGTTCCTGGAGTGCTATAGGTTATATATCATCACGCTACGACCAATAGGAGCGAAGCAGTAATGAAACATGTTGCAAAAACGGGGAAAATTATTAGTTTTGAGAGCTTCCGTTGCCTGCGCTGCGTAAACGGTTAAAGTTATGCAACAATGATGTATGACGGGATTGTTCCACTTAAAAAGTTCTAAAAAATATATTATAAAAAAAAAGTCCCCCGCTGCATCTGTCTGTCTGAACGTGTTAAACTCAAAAACTACCCAACGTATTAAGATGAAATTTGGTATGGAGACAGTTTGTTTGGGAAGAACATAGGCTCCCGGGAAACTTCTACTTTTATAACGGAAAACTTTAGCCTGAAAAACTTTATAACGCGGGCGGAGCCGCGGGCAAAAGCTAGTATCAAATATCTGTAGACAGATAATTGGTAAAACCGATTTATTTATTTAATATAGTGTATTTTTCTTGTAATCTTCATTTGTTGAACATAAACAACTTTTGTATTATAAGAATATAAAAAGTATAAAAAACATGTCAGATCAAATGTCAAAGTGAAAGATTATGACTCACAAAGACTACTTTTTTGCATTTTGAAGCAATAAGTAGTTAAGTAATTCTTTTGGACGCGGCTTAACGAAAAACACAATATATATCGACATAATTCACACCACCTGCTGTCAGATTATTGTTGCCGAATATTCGGCTAATCGGCCAAAAATCTGCCGAATATTCGGTATTCGCTATTATTGAATATGTAATTCGTTAAAAAAGTTTTTTTCTCAAAATCTCCAACTGCATTGGCAATCATAGTTTTAACATGCACTAATGGCATCTCTGACATTAACTCTAACCTGTTCTAGATAAAATTATTCATAAAACACGTGACGTACATTTTATTATTAAGATAATTTTTCCTATCTCCTGTAGAATTCTGCGTAAATATTAATATTTTCACTGGTTATTGATATAAGAATTTTATTAACCGACTTCAAAAAAAGGGGAGGATCTCAATTCGATTGTATTTTTTTTGTATTTTAATGAGACTTTATTTTAGACTATAATACATATTAGTATAGATACGTACTAAGATACGAAGTCCTGCGCGCTTCTGTTTCTAGTACTCTAACTTCCACTTAGGGCAAATTCGATTGTCAGATAGAATTTATCCATCAAATAAATTATAATCTGACTGAATATAAAAGTGACACAAATTGTCATTTTTATAGGCATAAATATCATTTTTAATTTGATCGTGTTGTACTGTAACCTATAAATTATTTTATCAGGTGATTGAAAAGTCAGCCCTTATAAATGAGAAAGTTTGTAAAAGTATTCGGATGTTTCTTAGAAGTAAACGCAGTAAAGCTGAACGGGTTGAATTAAATGAAATTTACCTCTCGGATGCACCATGTCCAGGATTAACACATAGGCTACTTTTTATCCCGATAATTCGCTCGCATAAAGAATTGTTGGTTTTTTAATTTAAATTGTTAAAATAGATGGCGGTAGCGTCGATCCGATGACACTATAGCTACAGTGGTTTAGGGATTTTTGTGGCGGGAAAGCCTATTCATGCGATCGAAGCCGCCAGTAATACCTAATCATTAATAAGTCTCTAATTACAGTTGAGTTATTATATACACTCGCGTGGCCTTCTTTGTTATATCTGATAATTTATTACAATAAATGACAGGAAACCACATTGTTTGTACGTCGCAAAAATTCCGTTTAGTATGTTCTATATAGCCCTACATACCTATATAGAATAGAGATGACAACATGAACAGACCCGAATTTCACCATTCCAAACTTCGATTATAGACTTAAATTAATACAAAAGGACTTATTTGTTAAAACAATCCCAAGTATAAATTAACTAAATTAAATATTAATTAATCACGGACTCCAATTTTGATAAACAGTATACACCTCTTATGTCAGTATTTTTTTAGTTTTAAGTGGTTTTTCAAGACGGTTTTACTTTTATCAAAAAGTTAAATACTTTTAATCTACTCGAAATATATATGCAACAACTATTCAAGGCACTTTCCTCTTATAATTTAACTGTGTGTATTCTATGATTGTCGGCTTAATCGTAAATATTTGTCTAACATTCCGGTAAAGCCATAAATTTCACATCACTACGATTAGATTGTTGACATTTCCGTTATACAACTGATATTTAAAACTGTTACAGTGTATTACATAATGTTTTCTGTGTTAAATGATTTATTAAGTGGGTCAATAGATGTGAGCGGTCACCTCTTTCCATGATAGAGAAGCGTTAGGGTTTGAGTCAGAAAAGACTTATATTAGGGCGGGTAAAATGATATGAGATTTTTTCGTAATAGCTCGGTGTCTGAAATTGTAACCCGTAAATATCAATATGTTCGTCCTTCATTACATGGGAACTGACATAGCTGGCGAAATGTGGGTGTATTAAACCTCTGCTTACCTCTGAGCTTACAAAGACCTAACAAGGACTCGTATCTAAGAAACCTAATTACAGACAGTTTCTTCATGAATTGTAACAGTTAAACAAAAGCTATAAAAATTGCCAAAAGACAAACGTCCTCAAAGTAAAAGCCATAAGAATATCCACAACACAAACGTCATAACTTACATAAAATAGTCACTTGAATGTTATTGTTAATCAAGATAGCTGTCAGTAAGGCGATGCAACAGTATATGAAAGCATTTTTCGTTCTTTAATGGCCAACTCCTATAATTGACTATCTCAACCGGTACTAGCAAAAATCGAGCGAACAGAATCAAGAATTATTCACATGCTTACAGATTAATTCTTATTATATAAATAGATATAGCTTAGAACAAATAGCCTAACTCTACGAATTTTCCCGCAATCTTTTGTTTAATTCTTACTACCGACGTTTCGAAGACTGCCTTCATGGTCGTGGGGTAAACTTCAGTCTTTGAAACGACGGGAATGAAAATTTAACTAAAAAACAACGTTATATTATAAGTGGACAATTCATATTTCCAACTCCTCCCTATCTTTCTATTTGATTAATTTCGTTGCGGGATAATAACATATTAGTTTTCCCTGAGACTCGCCGAGCTTCACCGCTCGGTGTCATAATGCGTGCCACTGTTGATCCTGGCTTACAGGAGTTGTAGTGGTGGGTGTGAGGGCAGGAAAGTCTGTTGTATTTCAATACGTATGATTTGATTGTTGTTTATTGGTTTATTTTTACCATTAACTCGTAGTTATTGGTTGGGGTAGTTTATTGGAATTGGCCAGGTGATCAAAAGATCGCTGTTGGGTAAACAACTAATTTAATATCTCTCTCGCTTTAATATCTTCTAGCTCTGTCGCACAGTTTACAAGTCGCACGGTAGCGGGTAATAATACAATGACTGAACCAAACAATATTAATGACAGGTTGGTATAATCATCGCTTAATGCCTCATTTAGACGGATCAATTATTGCCAGCAATAATAATATCAGCTCTATTAAATACTGTCCCACTGCTGCACGGGCCGCCTCTATTACTGAGTGATTAGACCTTATTTACACCACGCTGGACTAGTGCGCATTGGCAGACTTCACATACCCTCAAAATTGTTTAGAGTAATTCTTAGGTATACAGGTTTCCGCACCATAGTTTCTTTCGCCGTTAAACCAAGCGATAATTCACAAATACTAAACACACATTTCTAGCAAATGTAACAATATTCGCAAAAAATAAATTATTTAATTTTAAAATTGCACGCAATTATTGGTTATGGAAGTTACGCCGCCTGAATATGATAATGACGAGGTAATGCCAATGATTAAAGAGTATAGAGGATGGGTAATATGGTCACGTGACATGCGGCACATTTAATGCATAAAATGGCGCCGACTCCGCCCCTTACAATAGTGATATGCTAGTACCGAAAATTTTGTATCGACATCGAAGAATTAAAAGAGAGAGACAAACAAGCCCAAAAAGATCAAATACGAAAAGGGTTAGGTTCTACCATAATATAAATATAACAAACCATAATATAAACAAACAAACTGAAACTGATTTATAAGTAACAATTGTTAAAGAAAGCAGTACCTGTTGTGACAAACATCCAGTTGTGTTTGATCTATATTTGTATGTTGCACTATTCCTTGCTAAAAATTTAAGTTACAGATTAACATATTTACTTAATACATGATAAATGGAATAAGATAGCGTAGTCAGCAATTATTTGGTTGGTTTTATTTTATTTTATTATTATGCTCTTTGATCGAGAAACATAACCATGTTTCAGCAAACTAAAATCAATGAGCGTAAAGATGGTGGTTAAGATAATCAATTATAATAATTATTTGCAATAACAACAATATGATTATGTATATATTTACGTGCATGCAAGGTTGCTCGAAACATAAGACCGCCAATTGTAAAAATATATCTTACATTTCATCTTTTATGTTGTTTCTTTTATGTTTATCTATTCTTTTATGTAACAATTCTAATTTTATTCATAGCAATATATTAAAGTAATATTACTATTAGGTGAAGTATAATAATCATTACTATTTTACTTATCGGGAATATTGTTGGAAAACAGTTATCTTTACTCGCGTTAATTAAACGTGTGGTTTATGCATATCTTCTCAAAATGTAAAGAAATATGTATTTGGTGTAGGATTCCAATCACGTCGCTCAATATTCTCAATTCATTTTGCCTTGGTTTTAAATTTTTGGTTATCTTAAAAAATATTCTAATTTCACTTAGTTTGTCGTTCTGGATAATACAATATTGATGTGTGCTCTAACATTCTTTCAAAGACAAAACCGTAACTGATAAACGGGCGTCTGTTAAAATATCGATATCAATAATTTCTAAACAAATCCACCCACCCATCCCTAAGCTCGTGTGTAAACAAACATAATGATTTTAATGTGTATAAATCACGCCTAAAAGGGTCCAAAGCTTAACAAACCAGATCCACATATCATTTTAATTGATAAAAACAAATCCAAAAGTAAATATACAAAGATATTTGCTAATTTTCGGTAAAACAGTTACTAACCTATGAAAAGATATTTCGGGGTCTTTCTTGCGTGAATTCGATTTGCATCCTTTCACACAACACTGAGTCATTTTCAAAACTTAACAAATACACTAATAAACACACTGAACGATTGAGAATATGATTATATTACTTTAAATTCAATATTTATGCAGATTTGTTTACATCGTCTGACACTACATGTACTTGCTGACTCGCCTGCAACAAATGGCGTTTCTGCCGCAAGGCGGTCCCAGTGTGTTGAAGTAAACGAAATAGTCCCATATGCGAAGAAAGCAATTACTTTTGTCTTTTTTGTTGCGTTCCAAATAAGCTTTGAGTAAAAGAGATAGACATATATATTGACAATTCTGCGTCGATTTCCCTGACATAAATATAACTTATTCATATAGCTAATTTTTGAGGCCTGTCCTCTTTATATTTAGTCATTGGGTAATGCTCGCCAACTTTGACGTATACCAGTCTTTTAACAAAAGACGATTATTGCTTACACTAATTGCGTTCGATTAGTACTAGCAATAATTGCTCCGTCTAAACAAAGGCTTAGGAATTAGGATTTCGATTTGAATAGACGATCCTAACGGCTACTGATGAATTGACAGCGAATGGACCAATCAAAATGAAGATTTGATTTGTTTATAAATAACGTGACATTGGTTCGTTCTAACCATTGATCCGTTGTGATTGGGTTTCGTTTATTGAAATCGGCCGTTATGTTGCATTTCTTTCTTCGTATCTCAAAAATATAATTTAATGATAATTGAATAGGCCAGCAAAATTGTATTGACTGACGAGGGATCATCATCTCTCATCAGGGCGCCCTTCCACTTACCATCAGCTACAGTGAAGGCACTTTATTGTGTTAGTATATTAAAAAAATACTTGCCACTCTTTAATACCTGTTTGTGTATTGTTGATTTAAATTTGTACTCAAAACTATCCTTTTTTGAGATATGCGGTTAAGAATAAACAAAGTTACAATAATATTGATTGAATGTGACTAATCACTTGTGTTGTGATAAATTAACTCAAGAACTTCCTTTCTTTAATGTTCTAACAAATCATATAACATACAGCTGATTTTTCAATCATCTTTTTTGTAATTGCAATAATTAATAATATGCATAAAACCACTGATGTTTATAGTTATACTATATTAAGGATATATTAATAACAGTGGAAAAAATAAAATTGTCGTACTTTTATATTCGATAAGTTGTAATTATTTTAAATTCAATTTCATTTGATTGTTGAAAAATTAGCCTTAAGAAGATAAAATAGAGTACTTCTATTAAATGTATTATATTTAATGTAAGTAAAACACTAATAAAAAATACTTTTAATAAAATTTTACCATGACTTTATTACATTATGTTATGTGAATACTAAAAGTCTTTATTCAAGATTACTAATGATTTACTGAGATTGGACTGACTTCTGTTGGTAACACTATTTAATACATAAAGGTACTCTATTTATATTATCAAAGAGTAATAATACACAGTTTATAAAAAAAACATATGTGTGCTGCTTTCTAATTTCAACAAATTTCAGAAAGGAGAGAAATATTTTTATTTAATTTATTTTTTTCCTTCCTGCAATATATATTTTTTTAGCTTATGACTAACAAACTTTATATTATGTGTATGTGTGTGTGTTATGGGATATTTTAGAATAAGGTAATAAGATCTCTCCGAAAATGATTTTTGGAAGATGTTATTGTCAAATGTATTTTATTTGTAGTTTGTGTACTATTATTTTATACCACTCTAATGTGAGGTCGTCGCTACATATTTTTTCAACAGGTTAAGAAAGCATTTAGCTTAGTTTACTTTAATTGACAGTATTCATGACATCTTCCTAGTGTATTCAGTGTTGAACAAATATAAAAAGAAATACAAGATGTTGCCTGGAATTTGAACTCGTTACCTCTCGGCTTATGATCTAACCGAGCTGTCATTTGACCCATGAGACAACGGTATATTAATACTATTATAACTAATTACTTTACAGCTTTAGAAGGCAATTATACGATAATTTACGACACCACAGACGAATTTATAAAATGCTGTGAAAAGCGTGTTAGACTCAGGTAACTGGTAGACGTTTTAGGGATAATGTCAACTATTTAAGTATAGTAGTTATTACTGAATCGTGCTAACTTTATAATTTATCTATTATTTTGTTAGTACGAAAGCATTTAGATTTTTCTCACGCCTGGAACGTGCCTTCGAATCAAAGAGAAATTCTAGGACCAAATTTTGTCAATTTCAATTATTTATAAAGTTATATGTAAATAAACTTGAATGTATATCTTATAAATCTGTACCTATATCTTAAAAAATGCTTTATAGTATGTAGGTAGTACATACCTATATTAAAAATCTTTTAGTCCCTTTACTATCTATCTTGACGTGATGTGACGGTTGACCGTCACATCACGTCAACATAGTTATGTTGGTTGACGTGATTTTATGTTAATACTTTGACGTGATATGACGGTCAATACTATTGGTTGACGTGATTTCATGTTAACATTTTTCCCCTTTAATAACTTGCACATTTGTTATGAAGTATTAACAACCTTTGCCTATATGTATGTATATTATATATAGGTAAATAAATTAATTTTAAATAAATCATGGAAATAACCCACCGCACTGTCCACATTTTATCAAAATTCTATTGAAATAAAGTATTGTTATTTTGTATTGTAGGAATAATTTTCCTTTATTTCACACTTTGAAACTGCTCATGCTTAAATAATGCGCTTAGATAGGTAAGTCATTTTATAAATGCAAAATATATGTTGCTTTTAATCGTAAGATGTTTATGGCTACTATATACTGAATGTGTTTTTTTACTTTTGTAAATAATTTTACTAGTATACAGGGTGGAATTTAATTCACTCATTCCCTCGTTCAATGCACACAGTAAATCTACAATTTAACATACGAAAAAAGATAAAAAAAAATGGCGTCAGATAGGAAATATTAAATGACTCATAAAGTCTGACTTCCATGATTATGGTATTTTTTTTATTTATATTTAGCTTTTCAACTGCTAGAGAATTGTTCTATGTTATTTACTGATAACATATTATGTTTGGGTAAATAGTGAATTAAATTGCACCATGTAAAAATGTGTTTATTGTATAGGTGATCTAAAATATATATTTTAAAAATTAAGTTTATAGTTCATGATTAAATAGTGTTTATTAAAATCTAAGCTGTTTCATGAATTCGATTTTAATTGGATATCAGTTTATCCACACTATATGTATTTTAGACCTCCTTGTTATTTTTTTTTACTTTGAAGCATGTTTTTGAATGATATAATTAATATTTTATTTTCATTTATATTTTCAGAAATTCAGTGATTGAGTAAGTAGTTTTTTTTATTTTTTGTTTTGAGTGACACGCTTTCTGCATCAAATTTAGCCCTTTTCGTTTAGACGTAATATGACGTCCCATAATTTTGGCCAATGTCATACCACGTAAATATTTTTTTTTGTCAAAAGATGGTTAAGTTTGGTTACATTTAACTAAGGTATTTCGCACGGAATGTCATTTTGTTATAAGTATCATATAAGAACACAGCAATGCAATTGTTTTAAGCGATTTAGTTCTATAATAGCTTTGACGTCTATAAACGTCAAATCCTTAAACAGATTTACTAGATTATCATTAATGTAGCTCTATAAAAGACTATTTAAGTATTTTGCAGTTTTTTTTATGATGAAAAGATGGCGCTGGTTTCTTACAGTGTTTACGGACTTTTGTAGCTATCAAAGTTATTGACGCGAGTGAAGTCTCGAGCAAAGCGTAGTATTTCATATTTTTAGTATGCATTTTTTATAAATTGTATACCAGAATTAATAATAAATTGTCCCGTATTACGATAAATTTATCGTAACACGTAATTAATCGTAATGCTATGTTCTTATATTGCGTTATCAGTGCATGTCGCATGGAAACTAATCATTATCCTTAAACCTCCTATATAGTTCCGCGCTATAAATTTTTTTTAGGCTGATTTACTTTCTATAATTGTACCTCAATGGGGTAGAGGGTTTATAGATGGGTAGGATACGAGACATCTTTAATTTATTTTGTGGAAATAAAAAGTTTCATAGATGATATTGTTATAAAGTATAAACATGTGGATTCATGAAGAATTCTGCGTGAATAATAATCCTTACAGACCTTGAATTTTGAAAATGTTTTTTTTTTGTAGAAGTATAATGCAGAATGAGTTGTAATTAATATTTTGTGTACAGACATTTCAAGAAATGTTATCTTGAATATTTTATGCAGAGCTGTCATTTTATACATAAAAGTAAATTTTACATATTTTTTTTTTTACATTGAATAAATGTTTGAGAATAGTTATAGGTAGTGTGTGAATTAAAAAAAACTATAAAGTGTATAAATAACAACTTTACCCCAATACCATTTTCATCACAAGCATAATTATTCTCATGACGTGTTTCTTCTAGTTCAACTAAATGCCAGCTAGTTAAGCATATAGAATATCTTTTTATTTAGTAGTCTTGTTGTTGAACATGTATTTATTCAATAAATTTACGCAGATTCGAAACTGGGCTTGGGAAATTACCCCATAAATTAAGTTGACTTACGCCATACAGAAAGTAGAAACATCCCATCACTAGCAAGGAAACTTACCAGCAAAAGAGGGAGAAATACCCTATAAATAAACAAGTCTCCTAATTTAAACTTTAACTTGGAATTTTTTTATTACTTTTCTGTTATTTTGACCCGTCATAAGCTCTTTTATCCCATGACATACTTTTTAAAATTCAGATACATTGAGAATCGTCTTCAAGAGTCTTTGAAGGAGGACAAAGGGACAGGATGTGATATACCCCATCTAGACCCGTTCGCTAAAGAGGTGACTCAGTTCGACAAGGTGCTGCCCAAAGTGGTCTGCGATGGCCGGGATTGGGTAAAATGTTATGTAAGTAGCTTTTTTATACTTTAAATTGAAATTTCAAATGTAGGTTGATATTGTAGATAGATGGCGACAGACGATACTGGCTTGCGATAGCAGAATTTGCGCGACGTGCAGCATATACCACCTCCGATTAAGAATCGTCGGAGGGGCCGCGTCCGGTCAGGCGCAACATCTGCCTGACTGGAAATCTTTCTCTTCCATAGAGGAACGCAACCATGTGTTCCTCTACAGCGGTGTCCACTATCCGCTACTAAAAATATGTTAAGGGTCTTTAATATTATGTGATTCCAGCTATCAGAATGCAAAGTTGTCCCGGAAATCCTGGCGACGACCAGGGACATAGTGTGCACGTACTGGGACATTATACACAAGAGCGACAAGGAACATTATCTGGGAGCCCCGCGGGACGTGAAGGATGATGAAGTGTACGTGTTGGAGAAGAGCGATCATGTTAAGATCAAATGTATTGGGACACATTTGAACAGGTGAGATATATACATTATAGCTAGTGTTACTGGACATAATAAGACTTAATATCTCATGGCTCAGGATGGCGAGCGCAGTGGAATACCAAACAATACTTTGTAATTCAAGGTGTTGGATGGTGTTGCTACTGTTTAGGGGCGGTCGTATCGCTTACCATCAGGCGAGCGGCAAGCTCGTCTCCTCATTCAAGCAGGAATAAAAAATATTAGCGAATTACAAAATTTCTTCAAAATTGACGGTCAAACGTATAAGCGCTGATACTGTACAAATTCGCAAAAATGGCAGTCCGAAGTATTATTCTGACGCGCAGTATATCTCAGCGCGATTTAATTTTGGTCAACGCCATCTATCGACAACATTGTAAACTATAGTTTACATGGTAAAATCTACTTGGACTCCCAATTTTTCTTGTCCCTTATTTAAAATGTTATATTATTAACATATTTCAGCATGCTTCATTCAAAATGGACGGGTCATTCTCTGGGTTTCCGTACGACCGTGGTCCGCAAGCCGCCGCCGCCAGGCAGAGAGAATACGATCAACATACTCATATTTGGCTTCGATTCCACGTCCAAGAACGGGTTCATACGAAGAATGCCGAAGAGCTACGAGTTTCTCACGAAGGAGTTGGAAGGCATTGTTTTGCAGGGGTGAGTTTTGTTTGACTCAAGGTCATTTTTGAGATTATTATTTCTGCATTTTCATATATTTTTTAGTATCTTTGTGATGATTATGATTATTTCTGACGTGGTTTATGTATACATATAAAAATGTATACCTATTACCCTTGGTTAATAGGGTGATCGGCGAGGGGCGGACTAAAGCCTGGCTATGTCGTAGTCCTGCCCCTTTGGAAGATCCCCCTCACCACACCGGTGGGGGATCGGGAAATCGCTCTTCGCAGCGAAGAGCCTACCTCTCCACCGGTGTCACAGCCCATAGACACCCAAATTACTATATTAATAAACGTTCTTATTGAAATTAATCTAATTTTCCGGATTCTATCGCGGTTTTTTGTTTTTTATTTTTCTCCCGACGTTTCGAAGATTTTGCAGCCTTCATGGTCACGGGGGGGACTGAAGTGTTGTTCATCCGCAAAGTCAAAGTTATAATATCTAGTTATAATAACGTTCTTATTCTTATCAAAGTTATAATAACGTTCTTATTCTTGAGGTTAAAACGCCTCCTTAGATCATGATTTTGTCATCCGCATTGCTATGAAGGGAAATGGACAATTAATATTTCCAACTCCTCCCTATCTTTCTATTTGATTAATTTCGTTGCGGGATAATGACATATTAGTTTTCCCTGAGACTCGCCGAGCTTCACTGCTTGATGTCATAAAATGCGTGTCACTGCTGATCCTGGCTTACAGGAGTTGTAGTTGTGGGTGTGAGGACGGGAACGTCTCTAGACACCCACTACAGTGACAAACTTCAACACACAAGGGGCCGTTCAAGTATTACGTAACGCAATTTTTGGGGGGATCTTGTAAAACGTTACGATGCGTTACAGGGTTGGGAGAGGGGATTTGTACAACGTTACGTAACATTGTTTTTTTTAAACCAATAACAAAGGTATTTTAGCGACTTTCCGGTACTTTAATAATAATATATAATAATATCAGCCCTGTATTATATACTTACCCACTGCTGAGCACGGGCCTCCTCTACTACTGAGAGGGATTAGGCCTTAGTCCACCACGCTGGCCTAGTGCGGATTGGTAGACTTCACACACCTTCGAAATTCCTATAGAGAACTTCTCAGATGTGCAGGTTTCCTCACGATGTTTTCCTTCACCGTTAAAGCGAACGATAAATTCACAAAGAATCCACACATGATTTTAAAAAAGTCAGTGTGTGCCCTTGGGATTTGAACCTGCGGACATTCGTCTTGGCAGTCCGTTCCACACCCAACTAGGCTATCGCCGCTTCCGGTACTTTGCGTAATATAATTGTGATAATTAGATAAAAATTGACACTTAGTGTTACGTAACTTTTAGGGAGGGGGGTTACAGACAAACGTTATGGCGCGTTACATGGCAGGGCAGAGGGATCAGACATCTTCAAAAATTGCGTTACGCAATACTTGAACGGCCCCCAAGATAGAACACAGGAGAGTTTTTTTTTTTATTCCAGTTACAACATCCTTGGCGACGGGACGCCGGCGGCCTTGTTCCCGATACTGACCGGGAAGAACGAGCTGGAGTTACCTGACGTGAGGAAGAAGATGAAAAACAACGGCACCATGGACATGATGCCGTTCATCTTCTACAAGCTGAGAGATGACGGGTGAGTTGTATACGTATTTAGTCGGGATATTTATACATATTCATTTAGGGTTTGGAGGGAGGGAAAATAAGTTTAAATTCCTATCTGTTACTCAAGATACAAGCTTTTACTTAGTTTGAGAGATAGCGATCCATATATTTGATTAAGCCTTAAGAACTAGCTTTGGATATTTATGTATTTTTCTCTTTTATTTTTGTGGCTAAGCAAGCATGTAAAATAAAAAATAAATTAAGCAAGTAACAAAAAGAAATTTCAAGGGTACATTGTACATGTATGTCATTAGATCTTATAGACTTACCCCCTTTTTCATAGACGTTATTTATCTAAGGACGGAGCACTGCTGTGATAATAATTCTGTTTCTCAGCTTTGTTTATATGACAGCTTGCTGTTTGTTCAGCTTTGTTTATCTGACAGCCAACTTGATTCAAGTTGTATCTCAATATTATCCAATCACAACGGCCCTATGTCTACGCACTGCGAAGGCTGCCATGCCCTGAGAAACAGACTTGTTATCACAGCAAAGATGGAGCTTAGATAAATAACGCCTACGAATAAGGGGGTTAGAATCGTGTGATAAATATAATTCAATTTGCATATCAAATATAACATAGATTCTTGTAATGAACTATTGATATTTGGGCAGTTGTTATAACATTAATTGAAATAGTGCACTCTCCACTTATGGTTAACAAAAAGGGATTAACCATATTGGATGCGGTGCTTTACAGCTTTTTTTTCTATAAAAAAAAATCCTTCCCCAGATATCGAACCGCGTACTTCGAGGACATGCCGTGGATAGGCACGTTCCAGTACCGCTTCAATGGGTTCAAGCATCAACCTGCCGATCACTACCTGCGCTCGTTCTACCTTGAGGAGTCCAGCAGCGGCAAGAAGTGGTGGAAGGGCGGCTCCAACAACAAGTACTGCATCGGAGACACTCCTCAGTACAAGATGATGATGAACATCACTGAGCAGGTGAGATGATTTTTTGGTATACAGGGTGTTGTTTTCTCTAAGAAACTCTGTCGTACTAGCAATTATGCCAATCTAGGGGTGGTTTTTTGGGACCTGGCTATAAACACTTAAGAAGGTGACCCCAGCAAACAGTGCACTAAGTATATTTTTAGAAGCTGTTTATTCGAAATTTATAATACTAGGTGTAGCAGCATAGTAACATCAGCGCAGACGCTCCATTATTGGTCCACGTGCGTTGCCTCGGTATTTGTATAACAGCTGTGCGCATGCGCTGCGATCTTCCGACGGACTGCGACAATGGCGCTACCTTCGCTGTTATTGGCCGCCCTATCAAATATACGCTCCAGTTGTGCATTTGTTGTTAAACTAAAATTTGTATATCAATAACGTCATAATTAATTAAATAGTTGCGTTTAATACTAGTTGCCAGTATTTTATTAATACACCAGTCTTAACATAGGTTTTGCCCATGGTTTTGTCTGTGTGAAAATTTTTTTCTGTGATAAAAAGTAGCTTATAGCAGTCAGAAATAATGTTGCTTCCTATAAATTAAATACAATATAATAGCCATGTTTTCTTCCAGTTCCTAAGTCTGGACGGCAAGAAGTTCTGCTTCACATTCATAGCGGACATCACGCATGACGACTTCAACATGATCTCCACTGCTGACGAGCATACGGTGGAGTTCCTGCAGGCGCTGAGGGACCAGGGAAGGTTGCGGGATACCTTGCTGTTCGTCATGGGCGACCATGGGCCGAGGTATTGTTGGTGGTAGCATTTTTTAATACCATGGGCAATGGCTATAGATCTTTTGCAAGGATTTACAAGAATATTTTGTCAATATGCAGTCATTTTGACATTGCGTCACTAAATGAAACCACATACTGTGTTTATGACTGTTAAAATTGAACTAAAATCATCCACAATGATGATGATGCTCTATTTCCACTAAACATTAGGAGCAGTTGTCGTGATCGAGAAAAAAACAAAATACTAATCTCTATATTTTTTTCCACTGGTTTTCGTCCCACACAGCTAATGTTAATAGTATTTTTTAGAGCTTAAGTTTCCTGAATGAGGCCGTTGTTTTTTCAGATACGCCAAAGTCCGCGATACACTACAAGGCAAGCTCGAAGAGCGTCTGCCATTCATGACGATCGTCCTCCCTGAGACCCTGCGAAGGTCTAGGCCAGAGGCCCTGGACGCCCTGAAGCATAATGCCCACGTGCTGACCACTCCACACGATATCCACGCCACTGTCCTCGATGCTATGGACCTGCAGAGGTACTGGAACCCTTACAAGGTCAGGGGAGCAGATCTGGCGCGAGGATTGACGCTTTTTGAGCCTGTGAGTGTTTTGATTCGTTATTTTTATACTGTTTTATGGAGAAATAGCAAAATTTAATAGATTTTTTTTTGTTTATTCTATAATTAAAACATTAAACTTAATATTTCGTTTTTTTAACAAAAAAAGTTTTTTTCATTTTTTAATATGTTGTGATTTGAAAAAAGATATACGAGAAAAAGAAAAGTTTTTTTTTGTCATAATGCTAAAAAGATTATACAGGGGTTATCAACTTCAAAAAAAAAAATTTAATTTGATTATAACAGTTTGCACCAATTACCTTAATTTAAAAATACAAAAAAAACACAAAAATTAAAATAAAGATTTTTTTTTATTAAAATGGTATTGGAATGGAGATTTAAAAAGTAAACCTCCATTTTTTTTCTTTTGCCGACCTTACTACCTACGTTTCGACGAGGACAACGTAAATATAACCATTTCTTTTTCATTTTTCAGATACCAAAGAACAGATCGTGCAGCGAGGCGGGGATCGAACCCCACTGGTGCACGTGCCTGCGCTGGCTCAACGTGTCCGACGCCGACCCGCTCTATCATCGCGCCGCACGCGCCGTCGTCGACTACATCAACTCGCTCACCGAGCCTGTCCGGTAACATTAACTACTTTATTACTCACGTAATAAAGGTCAAATGAGTCGATCTCGAAATCTTTGTGGGAGGCCCATGTTTAGTAGTGGCTGATGATGATGATTAGTGATGTAAGCATATAAAAGATTCTTATGACTTAGACTTATGACAATTTAATATAAAAATAATCATAAGTAACGGTCGAACGCGGGCGCGCCGGCGCCAGCGCGAGCGCGGCGTGACTAGGAATACTGTTTTTTTTTTAACAAGCCTCTATTAACGGTCTTATAACGCTTCGATACCGCATAATAAAGATCATAAATATTTTTAATATATTTTTTTATTACATATTCTTTTTTGTGGTCAAAGGTCTTTGGCGTTATCAATTAAAATTTGTTATTTTATTTATAACTAGCTTCCGCTCGCAGCTTCGCCCGCGTGGATTTCGGACTTCAAAAATGGAGGAGGTGCTCAATTTGTCGGGATGTTTTTTTAAGTATGGTGGTATGCAGGTGGTCCGATTGTCCTGTCAGGGTCTGATGATGGGATCCTGGTGAAATCGAAGGAAACTTATAGCATGATTCAGTATTCACGCGTGATGGCTTATTATTAGCGTATTTCATGTATAACTTTGGTGTTTCTATACCGATTTCTATGAATCTTTTTTGAGGAATATTTAATAATGTTAACTTTTTTAATTAGGGATGACTGAGAGTGTTATAAACGTAAGAGTAGACAAATATAATGAGAAAGCTTCGAACTGCTAAGCTATCGGGAGTTACACGTGTTACTGTGAGTCAACCATAAAAGATAGACATATGCTGTCGTGGGATATTTTTACATAATTTTAAGGAGAACATTTCCGTCATACATGATTTCTGCGTAGCTTTAACCATTAAGGTTGCACACGCGACGGAAGCTTAAAAAATGAAGTAACTTCTCCCGCTTTCCCAACATTTCCCTTCACTGCTCTGCTCCTATTAATTGTAGCGTGATGAAAAGTATACTATAACTAGCACAGGAGTATGACAAATAATTGTACCAAGTTTAGTTAAAATCTGTCGAGTAGTTTTTGTTTCTATAACGGTTATACAGACAGACAGACAGACAGACAGACAGACAGACAAAAATTTTACTAATTGCATTTTTGGCATCAGTATCGATCCCTAATCACCCCCTGATAGTTATTTTGGAAATATATTTCATGTACAGAATTGACCTCTCTACAGATTTATTATAAGTATAGATTTTGTTTATATCTCGAGGTCGCTGTGCGCGGTCCGTTCCCTCCTGGAGGTCTCGTGGGAGAGCCGCTGGCGCGCGAACAGTCGGCTGCTGTCGTTCGTGGAGGCGCGCGACGCGGACGGGTACGTGGGGCGGTTCGGCGCGGGGCTGCGGCCTGACAAGGAGCACTGGCAGGTTAAGGTATGAGATGAACACTCCGAAGGAGGCTCCAATCATTGTAATTTGCGACTAGACCAGGCACAAATCCTGGCCAAAGAACACCGATTCCTGCCTAGGATGATTCACGAGGCTATTGAAATTAAAAAACACCCTAATTTCAATAGGAAAGATGGTTGGAAGCTTGCACAAGCCTGGGATCCAGTTCTATATTTAATTAAATCGGAACCCAAAAGACTGGCTGCCAGACTTCAAGACACTGTAAGCTCATTCTGCGTAGATCGGACCACCAACAGCTAAAATTGAAAAAGTTGTATAATTGTTAAATGTAGGTAGATATTGTAACTTTGACTTTGCGAATGAACAACACCAAGTCCCCCTCATGACCATGAAGACTGCAGTCTTCAAAACGTCAGTAGAAAACCAAAATATTAAAACCGCGATAAAATCCGAAAAATAGTTGAATTTAATCACAAGTTACCTTTTTACGTTTCTTGTTAAGATTAGTTTAAAAAAACTTTCTTTTTTTTTTCTTTTTTCATTCGCTCCTTTTTGCTTTTTTTTTACTTCATTAACGACCATTGCACTAAAACAATTGATGTCTTAAGGAATAAAATAGTCTAAGAAGATGTTTTTAAGCATATAATATTGAGTTTTACAGAATTGAGGTTTAGTTTCCGATTTTTTTTCAGATCGCAGTAGGTCCCGGTCGAGGCGTGTACGAAGCTTCCATGACGTACACGAAGAAAGAAGATAAGTTCTTGGTGAATGCGCGGGACATATCAAGAACTAACGCGTGAGTTATTCAGTACAAATTTAACCTGAATTTTATTCCTAGGGGTACGATACTCTAGTTGAAAATAAAACAGTCTGTCAAGAATGTCCGCAGGTTCAAAACCCGAGCCAAATACCTCAGAATTTTTGAAGTGATATGTGTATTGCTTATCAATTAACGGCGAAGGAAAACTTAACGAATACATACCTGAGAAATTCCTAAAAGAATGTCAAAGATAATATTTTCAGTTTGCCAATTCGCACTAGGCCAGCGTAGTAGAAAGCCTAAACACTCTCAGTAGAGCAGGAGGCCCGTCCCTGGCTGTAAGCAATATCATTTTTTAGTGATCATCTCTCACACACCTAGAATTTCGTAAGAATCATGGATGTTGTAGCGACAGCGTCGCACATAGTATCACGCAGAGGCTTGGATGAGTGTTGTCCACGTACGTCACGCACCACATCTATACTATTATATAAAGCTGAAGAGTTTGTTTGTTTGTTTGTTTGTTTGTTTGTTTGAACGCGCTAATCTCAGGAACTACCGGTCCAAACTGAAAAATTCTTTTTGCGTTGGATAGCCCTTTGTTCGTGGAGTGCTATAGGCTATATATCATCACGCTATACCCAATAGGAGCGGGGCAGTAATGGCTAATCTCAGGAACTACCGGTCCAAACTGAAAAATTATTTTTGCGTTGGATAGCCCTTTATTCGTGGAGTGCTATAGGCTATATATCATCACGCTATACCCAATAGGAGCGGGGCAGTAATGGCTAATCTCAGGAACTACCGGTCCAAACTGAAAAAATCTTTTTGCGTTGGATAGCCCTTTGTTCGTGGAGAGCTATAGGCTATATATCATCACGCTATATTCAATAGGAGCGGAGCAGTAATGGCTAATCTCAGGAACTACCGATTCGAACTGAAAAATATTTTTGTGTTGAATAGTCCTTTGTTTGTGGAGTGCTCAAAGTTATATATCATCACGCTATGACCAATAAGAGCGGAGCAGTAATGGCTAATCTCAGGAACTACCGGTTTCAACTGAAAAATTCGTTTTGTGTTGGATAGCCCTTTGTTCCTGGAGTGCTATAGGCTATATATCATCATGCTATAACCAATAGGAGCGGAGCAGTAATGAAACATGTTACAAAAACGGGGAAAATTATGAGTTTTGAGAGCTTCCGTTGCCTGCGCTGCGTAAACGGTTAAAGTTATGCAACAATGATGTATGACGGGATTGTTTCATTTAAAAGTTCTAAATAATATAACAAAGTCCCCGCTGCATCTGTCTGCCTGTTAAACTCAAAAACTACCTAACGTATTAAGATGAAATTTGGTATGGAGACAGTTTGAGACCCTGGGAAGAACATAGGCTCCCGGGAAACTACTATTTTTATAACGGAAAACTTTAGCCTGAAAAACTTTATAACGCGGGCGGAGCCGCGAGCAAAAGCTAGTTAGTATATAAGCACCGTTTGTACATAGAATAAATTAGACCAAATACCATCTCGTGTCCATTTCGTTTTGCCATAAATTAATGGCAAAGATGTCTTCTAGGCTGTAAGAGAAAGTTATAGGATTTAAGAAGGGGAAGGACGTGATTGTGTCTTAGGAAAACTTACTTACAGCATTGTTGCGGCGCATATCTTCTATCAATTTACTGTAATTTTCAACTACCATAGCTTTAACTGCAATTCATTTAACAACACTAGATACACTCTCTTTTTTTTGCATGGCGCTCACATAATAAGAATTGACTTGTAATTTGGAGTGTAATTTAGTACCAAATTTGTACTCAAATGTAATACGACTTCGCATTGTTTTTTTATAAGGTAGTGGTACTCCGAAACTGATCCATTCATGTCATAAATATTTTTTCAATATAATTCTGAAGCTAAAAACCCTTTTACAAATAAATAAAACAATCATTACAGATATAATAATGAACCGAGCTGTATAAGCGCAACGCATCCGCACTTAAACATGTTCTGCTACTGCAACGGATGAGCGCAACTGTTGCAGCAACACACCACGCAACAACACTACGCAACACACCGGTGAAAGTAGCGACGTATTAACGAATTAAAACAAACGTTTTAAAAATACTGCAATTATTAAAAAAAATACTGTAATCATATGATAAAAACATAGATATATATTCTTGAACCATTTGATAACATAAAAAAGAAAGAAGAAATAGTGTTCAGTTAATATAATTAAGAATTTTGTACGACATAGTATTGTCCCTTTCACTCTTATTAAATTTCATAACATTAGAAAGAGACACATCTAATACTAATGTAACTAGATATTAGAATGGAATATTTAGGATAACTGAAGGGAATTGCCGGCACAAGTGAATCGGTTAGCAGCTGTTGTTAGTTGCTATGTGTATACCAAAAAATAAATCTCGTAGTGTTGTTTATTTGTAAATTTGCTTTTTAATGTCGATAAAAAAGCTGAGATCTTTATTAATTTCAACTTGGGCTAAGTTTGAGTAATAAAAATATTAAAAAATAATATTTATTATGTTCCACATGCTTTTTTGCGAAATTTGATATTATAACTTATGAAATTAATTATAGTGTCTATTGTTTTGAAATAAAGCCATATTTATAAATTTGTAAGATCGTATACTAAACCACGTTTTTTGGTGTGTTTCTTGTTTAGACTAATATCTCAAATGTCTAAACAGATCTTAACTGGGCTTTTATAATTTAAAAAAGGTGATTTCTTTTTTAAAAAATCTTTTTAATATTTTTTTTATTGTACATAAAAATTACGACTTTCATAATGAATCTCATGAAACACTTTTATGTTTTTTACTCGAACTTGCATTGAGTTGTTTTTTATGAATCTCGGCATAATTTTAATTCTAGTATATTCTAGTGTTTTATGTTCCAAAGAATATTGTATATTTCTTACTCATTTCATTTTATTTATAGAAAAATATCGTAAATACAAAGATGTTTGTTTACGGCCGAAATTAATAATCGATCTTAATCGATATAAATCGATCTCTAAAATAAAACAATCGAAATAAGTAACATGCGTGCGTTGGCATTAGAGTTAAATCTAAGTGCATCACTTTTGCAATCTATTAGATTATCGATTAATCGATACACTATAATATCGATTAATATTCTTCATTTATTTCGGTCGTTAGTGGTAATACTCGTCTCTCGCGCTCGTCATTACGTGTGGTCGGTAATGATCTATTTTAAACTCCACTGGAAACCACATGTCGAAACAACATTACCCGTTGAATTATGGAGGTACTAACTATAACAGATGTTCAAACGGTATATAGTGGCCTACGTAAGTGTCGCGTTTCGATATCAGGCTGTATATACAAGCGGACAAGCTGGCATAATACTAGCGGCTGGCGAGGGGTAATCAATAATAGACCCTACTACACTTACCATTAGGTGCACTGGGAACACGTTGCCGTACCCGGGTTATAGGAACAAAATTTTACTTTTAAACAGATGATTGTATTGGTGTGGTCACCATAGATTATATTAAAAACTACCTACTCGAAGAAAAGTTTGACTTTAACAGGAAGGAAGTATGTATAAGCGCAGGATTTCTCCAGTAACCATAGAGATATGAATGTAGGTTGTGTAATGAGTTTAACCACGCAAATATCAATTAACAATTGGTCTTAATATGTCCTTAGATATGAAATTGTCGTTTTTATCGTACTGGCCACTTTGATCTGAAATATCTTCTCTTTGGTTAACAATTCCAAATTCAAATTTATAATTATAAACGCGTTTAACTAGTACATATTTTGAATTTCGAAAACAGTCTTTTTTTCTTGGTTTGTATTTTCTATGGCTTCATTTTGTAAACGACCGCCGTTTCTGAAATTCCTAAAACCAGACTAGATATAAGATAGATATCTTTAATAAACCATTCAGTCTTAACAGGTGCAAAATACTTTTTGGTGTTACCTACTTTTTTTTTGCGTACACTAAGGAGTGTCTTTAAAAAAACAAAACTTAAGATCCAAGGAGAACATCTATTAATGCGAACAAAAACATCTGTCACTAAGTGCGTCTACTACATTGAAAGTATATTACGCATAGTCAAACCGTATTGTATCGATTTGCACGCACAAATGTATACATTTTCAACGGTTATTATTTTACGCACACTAATATAATTAAATGAGCGTGTGCATGATCAAATCAACAACAATAAAAGTTCGAGCATTCCTTTTTATATTATTTAAGGTACTCTCAAATGTACTCATAGCCAACCACACATAAAAATACATTTCTCTCAGTGCATGAATCAGGATTTAAACCCGAGGCCCCTTGTTTCACATAAAAAAAATATTTTGCACTTTTAAGATCTAAAAACACGCACAATGTTTATTTGTTAATAATTGTATATTGTTTTCTTAATTTCCCACGAAACAGCTGTTTCTTTTAGTATTTATAAGTTATTTTATATAATCTATATATATAAAAATGAATTGCTGTTCGTTAGTCTCGCTAAAACTCGAGAACGGCTGAACGGATTTATCTTATCTTGGTCTTGAATTATTCGTGGAGGTCTAGGGAAGGTTTAAAAGGTGAGAAAAATTCGAATAATTGCCGGGAAAATCCTCAAAACAGCATTTTTCTATTTCCCATACAAACGTTTTCTAACTAATACGTAGAGTCAATTTGAGCTTTATTGCTATTGTATAAAGTTCACTGTTGTCTAAGCAATGTAGGTGTGTTCCTAACATCAAAGCAGTGTGCGTTGGGGCACAGAATATAATAATGTAATGTCGCGTTCTGAAACTCAACAAAAGTGATATCGCGGACCCGACTAAATTGAACAGTCACAAAATTTAATATATCATTAGTTATTTGGTTGGCTTCACGAAATTATTTCTTTTGTTTTACTTTAAAATGCATGTTTTCGTTATGGACAATTTTTGAGCTACTTTTGCATATCTATACTTATAATAAATCTGTAGAGAGGTCAATTCTGTACATGAAATATATTTCCAAAATAACTGGGGGTGATTAGGGATCGATACTGATGCCAAAAATGCAATTAGTAAAATTTTTGTCTGTCTGTCTGTATAACCGTTATAGAAACAAAAACTACTCGACGGATTTTAACTTAACTTGGTACAATTATTTTTCATACTCCTGAGCTGGTTATAGTATACTTTTCATCACGCTACAATTAATAGGAGCATAGCAGTGATGGAAAATGTTGGGAAAACGGGAGAAGTTACTCCATTTTTTTAAGCTTCCGTCATTTCGTGTGCAACCTTAATGGTTAAAAGTTCCTTCGATTTCACCAGGATCCCATCATCAGACCCTGACCGGACAATCGGACCACCTGCATACCACCATAAATTAAAAAAACATCCCGACAAATTGAGCACCTTCTCCATTTTTGAAACCCGAAATCCACGCGGGCGAAGCTGCGGGCGGAAGCTAGTTGTAAATACAAATGTTTTTCAAAATATGAGATGACGTTGCACATATATGTCAATATAACTATGTTTAAACTAAGGTCCGTATTAGTGGAGGTATCTTAATGTCGCTCTGAAGTGCGATTCAACTGAGACGATGTCAAGTTAAAGTCAGTATCTTAAGACTGACTTGAGTAATCATCTCAATGATTACTTAAGTCACAGCGTATGACAGATTTTGACAGCTGTTTTATTATACAGCCACAACTCAACTGACACCAAGTGCTGAATTACCAGCTTAAGTATTGACTTATGAACAGTCCAATACATTTAACAGTCTTACTTATAAACGTTATAGCGTTAAGAGGTGGTTATGAATTGCTTAAATAGCTGTCAAAAACATCACCGGTTAGTTTAAACCTTATTAAGAGGAAAGATGACGGGTTTTGACTTACAGCTGATCGAATAAATTTGTGTTTTATCTAAGCGATTTTTTATAAGTAAGACTGTATATGTCTACTTAAGATTTAACTCAAAATGGTATTGGGCTTTTAATACGGTACTAACTGGTTTCAAAAAGTAGCTGCGCCTATTATTCGATATTATTTTTTACTAGTAACACAAATTGCTTACGTAATTTTGTTTATTATAATTATAACTTTGGTGTGATCAAATTTTTTTATAAAAAAAATCCTTTGATATTTAAATATGTAGCATTTATCTAATGTTAGTTGTAAATTAAGTTCCTCGTATACTATAATTCTTACTTGAAAACTGCATTAAAAAAAATATTTTCAAACATTCTAAGCTAGTAATGGCTTAAAACTAACAACTCATTTTAGTACTATTGAAAAAAAAAAAAAACTCCAATACCTCATTTTTTATTAAAAAATTCATGTCAACTTTGTGATGAACGGACTATGCATTTTTCTAGAGATTAGGGACATATCGAAAGGATTAATTTGAAACTGAGGTCAACAAATAGCACGTAAATTAAGACCTCTACTCTCCAATTAACAGTTTAAAAAAAACGATTCGAATCGCAATCTTTAATCCGATTCCGAGAATGAACCAATTAAAATAACTCATTCGTAATGTCAAAAAATACTTTGTTCTGATTGGTCTATTTTTTTGATAGATATAAAAAAGCGATTGGGATTAGTTATTGGAAATGGTGGTAAATGTTTAATTTCTGCGCCGGGGTCTTGAGAAAGTACGCCTTATATAGCAATTAAAAAAAAAACATAAAAAGTCGTCAAAGGATTTGTATAACAGTGTAGTTGGCAGTTACAGGCATTTATACTCAATAGGATATTTGACTTATTTTTTATTTATAACTTTTATAAAATATGTACGTCGTATAAATTCTAAAACGGAAGAAATTATTGGAATCTGGTGAAGAATATACAAGTTATAAGTCATTGAAATTAGGTAGTGGGGGTGAGTGTCAAAAAACAGAAAAGAGACGAAATACTTGCGTATGACGTCAGCGGGCATTACGAGACGTGCAAAAGAAAGAGATGGAGCGATATCCCCACTTCGCACCCACTCCCGCATGTAGCAATATTTGAAATTTGAATTACTGCTCCATTTCTTATCGAATTTTAATGCTGTTTTCGCAAAGGACTTCTTTATTGTATTAATTGCTGGTACATATTAAAAAAAGCACAAAATCAAACAGTCAAATACCCTATTTATTACTCAAAACATATTCATTTAGCACCCAAATATTGCCACACTGACTTATTTGCTGATCTCTGAAGACGGATAAATACGTCGCGTCATAGTTACCATGAATCCTAATAAAATATTGCCTCATAGCAATTGTTCCTTACGCCTTCACAATAAAACTAATTGCCTAAATCGCTTGACGTTCCGTTTGACATTTCATAGGTGATCGATGACATTTATTTAGACAGTTTTGGAGCGCGTGTCCACTACTCTATCGTCAATATTTTCCTAATCTAGGCTTAGTTTTATTGTGCATAAGGCTGTTTTTTGAAATTTCTTAGCCCAAACAAGATGTTTTTGTTACTATTTGTCGTATACTAAATTTGTGATGTGATTTGATATCTCATTTGTTTAATGAAATAAGGCGAGTGATTTCGGAATCTCTGAAAAATTAAATTCGAAACTCGATTTTAAGTATTAAAAATTGTCTTCTTTTATATTTGTTTATTTTCGTTTTAATTTTTTTAGTTATTAAAAATTATGTTTTTTTTTTTGTAAAGTTTATGTATGTATTTTAAATATTTAATTAAACCTGAACGCACGAGGAAAAGGTACAAAAAGCATTTATAATATTGGTATTATTCATTCCTTTTTTTTCTTTAATTTTGTTTCTATTATTAATGTAAGACACGGCGCTAAATCATCATCGTAAAAAAAACGATGTTAAGTCTCATAATGCTCAGTAATAACATTAGTTCAGTGGCGCCCTTAACCGATTCGAGGCCTCGGGCGGAGCAGAAAATACTGATACGAGGCCCCGGTCGGAAAAAAATACTGAAGGTCCTGAGGGTCTACTCCGAAAAACGAACGTCGAAACGTCAGTCCGAAACGAAGAAACGACGAACTTCGGATTTAACTCTACTACCAAATTACTTCGGATCCGTCACAGTTCTGTAGCTTACCTTAGTGGTACGATCAATATTCCGTATATTTTTTTTGGAGAAAGCAGTGGAACTTCATTCTCGCAGATGGTTTTAAAAAGGGATGGTATAAGTTCTTACAAATTCCATGTCTTAAATATTGCGATGAACCGATCGGATCCGTCGTCGAATCCGTCATCGGATCCGTAACACTTCGTAGTAGCAAAATGTGCGATCCGTCATCCGAAACTACGGATTTCGTTTTTCGAAGTAGACCCTCTGACCTCTCGTCAGTCAATACTATCTGGACTCCAATCCGCTTACCATCAGGGCCGGTGTCATTCTACTGTGCCCGTACATAAAAAAAATATATTTCAAATATCCGACATACAAAATGGAAGAAAACTTAATGCTGGTTTTCGATTGTTTTTTGCGCTTATGAGACTTACCGTCGAATATAGTTAGAAATCTTTTGTATATCGCTGGCTCACTATTACAAGGTTAAATGTTATATTTTTCAGAAGAAAAAAACAATAATACCAAATTAAAAAATATATCATTGAAATTAAACTATTATTCGGATTTTATCGCGGTTTTAATTATTTTAGATTTCTCCCGACGTTTCGAAGACTGCAGCCTTCATGGTCACGGGGGGTAAATAGTTTAATTTCAATGTCTAACATTCGCGTAAACATAAGAAATCATTATAAAATATATCATTTTTCCAATATAAATAATACTTAAATTAAGACCTTGTATAGTGAACCAGCGATATGTAACCTGAATTTGATTCTCTTTTTTTCACGTTTTACTCTTAACACTTTTCAAATCTTGAAATGAGGACTCTGTAGTACTTACGTGCTTTAATAAAAATAGTATTTAATTCAAACCTCATACAATATGTTTTTTTTATATAGTTTTAAATTTAAATTGTAATTTAGTGAAAATAAATAATTATAAATAGAATTGTTTTTTTTTGTGTTTCGATTAGCGACCTATACAGTCTGTACCAGTAGTTTATGATCCCAATACGTTTTTTTTAAGCAAGGCAAAGTAGTGATCCTACTGCCTCTGATGGTAAGTGGAGTTGGGTCCAATAGAATATCAAAGACGAGAGATGATTATCCCTCGACAGTCAACAAAATTATGCCGGCCTGTTGGAACCAAGTATACGCAGGCTGATCCCGGAACGCGACACACGTGGGCCACTATGGCGGGTTTTATCGCCTTGTGTACGGTGGTCGTTAAGAGCGGATATAAAATATATCGTAGCGCCAGCAAAATTTAAGTTAAGGAAACCTGTGGCCAAAGGTATGCCTTTAATTCGTCAATAGACATGATAAAATTCCATTTAATTTTGTTTTGAAAACAAGGAAACATTGAGAATGTTTTCTAATTGTAATATCGAAAGAAGTTAGTTATATAAAGTATTCGCCTACGTGTGTCACGTTGGGATGAGCTTGTGTATTTTCGGTTTAGAACAGGCCGGCATAATTATGGTGATTGGAAAGAGGTCACTATTTCTTTCTAGATGACACGAGACCCACTCTATTTATCGTGAGCGTAAAAATATCCTCCTAAAATAGCTTTTCAGTCTTATCACCCTTAAGATGTATTTCATTGTCACGAAATAATAGTAATAAAAAAATATTTTCTTTTTATAAAATTATATTTACATTTATCTCGCACTACAAAATGTTACAAAAAACTACAGAGGTCATAGAGATGTAAAATATATACAAAGAAATAATATATTTTAACATTCATAAAAAAATATTTCACGTGTTTAAATTTGGAATGATTTTTAAAAATATTTTACTTAAACTGGCCTGTATTATCAACATGAAGTCAATAAATTATAAATAAATGAAAACTGTGAGATAATTTAAATGAAACTTTTTTTCATTTAAAATGAAAAAAATATATCTAAACTAATTATAAGCGTTTTTTTACATCATAAATTAATCGTTTATCCATAATAGTTGCTGTATTTGTCGTTTAATATTTATTTTACAAGATATTAAATTATCAAAAATGGTTATAAATAAACCTACAAGAACAAATTTAGGTAAAAAAAAATTGAATTCATATATCCGACTTTTTTTAGTTACTCATCTGCATATTTGCATATAAAAGCCTGTTAAACATATTTTACCCTTTCAAGGCACAAAAGGTCTAGATTTTAAATACAACCGAGAAATATTAAACCAAAATGTAAAAATGTCATCCTAAAAAATCTAGGAAATTTAGCAGTGACGGTGGGTGATAACCATTTTCGATCTAGATTTGTTTAGTAAGGGCCTCCCTGGCTGTAACCGCCGTTGACGTATCCCTGGCCGCTCCTGTAGGCACCACGGCCGGTTTCCTCGTAAGAGATCTTCGGCTTGTAACCGCCTTCGTCGGCTTCGTATTCTACGGTCTGAAAAATTATCTCAATTAAAGCTACTTAATTTTTACGAAGATGATTGAACATTAGATTGAGACAATGATATGGATCTTAAGAGACTTATATCAAGTTGTGATTTTTTAAGGGGTAAGTATCTTTGAAAATATAAAAAGACATTTTTACATATTTTCAAAGATACAAAAAAAGTCTCTTGCTAAAAAAAAGTCAAGCAATCACATATGTCAATTAATGAGAATTTAAGTAATGAAGTCTTGTTTGCAAACGCAGAAATGGATCGAAGTCGTTGGACAAGTAACTACCATTTTCGTAAACGACGTGAATCAGCAAATTTACTATTGAATTTCATGGTAAGTAAAAATCTTTCCTGAGATAGCCAATACTAGAATTAGTCCATATATGTCAAAACCTACTTAAACATATTATGGACTTTAATCATACCTGCTTCCTCCCATCAGGCAGCACCACGTAGTAGAGACCCTCGGCCCTCTCTCCAAGCCTGGCCTCGCGGTGCCCGAAGTCGTTACCAGATGCTGCGTCTTCCACCATGTATTCGAAGTTGTAGTTGGCGGGCTCCTGGAAATATAAATTACTTTATGATTTATTATGTTTACGCGAATGTAATAAATGTAGACTTAGAAATGAAATTATTTTCCCCATTTTATCGATTTTTATGTTATGATTTTCTCCAGGTGTTTTAAGGCAAGCGGCTCGTCTCATTAAAAAGTCTTCAGCAGATGTAACATTCTACAAATGTCAAGGTAAGACTTATTTAGTTGTGAACATCGTGCGTCAGAAAAAAAAGCGGCGATAGCGTAGTTGGTTGTGGAACGGACTACCGAGACGAATGTCCGCAGGTTCAAATCCCAAGGGCACACCTGACTTTTCTAAAAAATTATGTGTGTATTCTTTGTGAATTATCGCTTGATTTAACGGTGAACGAAAACATCGTGAGGAAATCTGCATACTTGAGAAATTCTCTATAGGAATTTTCGAGGGTGTGTGAAGTCTACCAATCCGCAGTAGGCCAGCGTGGTGGACTAAGGCCTAATCCCTCTCAGTAGTAGAGGAGGCCTGTGCCCAACAATGGGACAGTATATAATACAGGGCTGATATTATTATCTTGTGACAGATCAAGGACTGTTTGATACTTACTCCATTGCTGCCATCATCGTATCCCCTGCCGGCACCAGGGGGCAGGTACTGTTTGCTCTGTTCAGCTCCGAATCCAGCGCCTGCAAATATCAAATTAAAACTTTATACGCCTTCATTTCGGTCGGTGCATAGTTCAGAAGTCCAATTATTTTCATCCCGGGAAAATATGTGTCCAACAATTTTTTCACGTGGGTGAATAATTCACGTAGGTGGTAATTCAGCAACAAAGCATCATCGGTGTGAGTATCAAAGACGCCGCTGACAAAGTCGAAGCTAACCGACTATTTCTTTCTAACACCAACATAATGTTGTGATATTCACTATAGAACACATTAAAAATAAAAAAACCGTCTTACCTCCTACACCAGGAGCGCCATACAACTGCGATGGGGAACCAGAATGGCCTCCAATTTGGGGTGCTCCATACAACGCTGAGGGGGCAGGCGCGCCATATTGCGTCGACGGGTCAGATGAGGGTGCGCCATAGACCGCCGAAGGGGTCTGTTGGGCGGCGTTGGGTGCCCCATAGAGAGCTGAGGGAGGACCATATTGGGATGAGGGGCGGCGGGACGAAGCGCGCGAACCGGAGAAGGAAGATTGACGACTGAAAAATAAAAAACAATATTGATATCGTTTTTATTTACAATAATTTAGTAAACTTATATGCATAATATGTCAACTTATTTAATATCATAGAAAAACTTATTACATCAGCTTGTGTTAAAAATACTAAATTTATAATCAAATATTTAATAATTATTAAGAAAGAGGCTAACCAGGATCCTTGCAATTTTCAGCGTCCATGATCAATTAAGAGTAAAGTATAGCCTATAATACACTTATTACATTAACTATGAGAATAGTTTAGAGTGGAAAATAGATATACGAACCTAAATATAGCGTCTGTCTGTCTCGCAGAGCCGAAGCCGGGCGCTCCGTAGGTCTGTGAGATGCCAGCGTTTTGAGGAGGGAGGTATCTAAAAAAACATTACTTAGGTACATACAACAGTATTTAGGTAACATAGCTACGTTATGACCTATGCATAAAATTAGATCTCATACATATTAAGAACGTATTTAATTTAATTTTCTAAGTTATCTTGTCAATAATTATATTTTCTTAATTTTGATTAATTCTCACCAAGCAATTACAAATTTAATACAATAAGTATTTAATTTTTAATGGTATCCTAAGGTACAGGCACGGCCTAGTTTGGATACCCCTGGTAAATATCTTATTATTATTATTAGACCCGAAAATAAATATAGTTCAAGTTGATAACAAGTAAGACATTATGACTAACAAAAACTATAGCCTTGATGAGTTATATATGCGATTCCATCCTCGTGAAAAGATTTTCCCAGGATAGAAAATAGGCTATAGCACTCAGGAGTAGTAGTAAAAAAAAAGATTTAGATGATCCTGATCCTGAGACTATCGCGTTCAAACAAACTCTTCAGCTTTATAATATTAGTATAGATAATTTAGTGTCCATAACATAGGCTGACGGAATACTGGCATAGCGTGACATGATCATTTAGAGCAGAGGTACCCAAACTTTTTTCTCATAGACCTCTTTCAAAATTTTGCTGGTTCCGGTGGACCTTTTTTGGTTTTGCAGAGAAAATGCATTACAACTACCGCCCAGCCATTGCGAGGGGCGTCTGGACTGTTATGTTGCCTGCCTCTTATGACCCTCATCAGTATTATATGCCTACATTGATAGGTGAAGTCGAGCCTACATTTTAGTTCTTTACTATCAAACCAGGGCCCTTATTCTGTATGATAGTGTAAGCGCGTAACGCGGCCGTGTCATGTTATCTTCGAGAAATGTGCGTGGAATGGTATTCTGTAAGCCAAATCTCTATAGTCCTAAACATGACGCGTTGTGTTGCGTGCTTGTTACGCACTGTCAAAATAACGTGTGAGATAGAGAATAAGGGCCCAGATGAATTTTCGTCGACCCCCGCGTGCGAATTGTGGACCCGCATTTTTGGTCACATCAACGTAGACCCTCGTAAGTCTCCCGTGGACTATTTTGGCAATCAATGATTTAGACTAAAGTGCAATATCATACCTGGTATCAACTGGGGGTTCGGCTAATGTCGCCGCGACCAATATGCTGTAAGCTACCAGAAACTGGAACATAAAGACAATAACTTGAAAGGGTGCAGTAGTACTATGCTAGAACCACACTTGATTAGTAGGATTTAAGGACTATTCCCGCACACGAATTCTGATAGGTACCTATTAAAATTCAGTATATCAAAACTAATTCCTTACATAGTCAACCAAACTATAGTTAAACATTAGTGCGTGATTCAGAAAATCTAGGGCATAGGATAACCTAACATCTAAAGTACCATCTAGCTCATAAAATTACAAATAAAGCTAATCAGATCTCGCAAACCTCCAATTAAATCTAATCCGAATCAAGACAGTTAAGAAATATTTTATTCAAGTTATTTGCTAAACGCGACAACATCACACCTTTATCCCAGGAGTAGGCAGAGGCGTATTTTCCGCCGTCTGCATTCAGTCCTATGATGTGATAGGGGGCGAGCCTATCGCCAAATCAACTACAAATTACAGTACTGATTAAAAAATCAATATCACTTTGCCAACCTGGGAATCGAACCCGAAACCTCAGCACTGCAGACGTAACGAAATAGAACTACGTCACTAAAGCAGTCAATTGTTTTTCTAAATCAAACTTAAATTGAACTTATCTGAGTTTAATTGTCAAGAGCTCAAAACCAAAGTATTTAAGAATATCATCATAAATCTACATCAGTTAATGACGAAATCTAGTCTAGATATGTATTGTGGGCTTCGTGATCTACTGTCTACCCTTTGTAGTGAAAGGGAGATGATAAGATTTATGGTAATTGGCCGCAGATTGTAGTGCATAATTGCAATTTAGTAAATATGATACATTGAAAATACAAAATGAATCAAAATATTTTGTCACATATCTAGCTGAGGTATTCTGAGAGTAATGGACGGACTCGTGTGTCCGCTCTTGGCTTGCCGGCGAGCCCGACAGCCACATGACATTACGCGTGACATTACGCGTGTCAGGGAAAAACAACCTTATTATGTAGTATATAAGGTTATATTCCCGCGACACACGTAAATGTCAATGTCACATTGAGAGGACCCAAGAGTTAATGAAAGATCTTTATGTATATATCTAGTTCAACCTCGGAAATATAAGTATCAATTTATTTATTTTTTATTTTGACATACCTACCTTTGTTTGTCTATCAAGGGGCCGGCTTGTATAAACATACCGTACTTTTGGGTGAGGGCTTTAGGCACTCGGAACCCTAAACCAATTAGAATAAAGGTTGGTTTCGCTCATATAATATTTAGTTTTATTGGATTATTTCAAAGAGTTCTACGATTATATAGAGCGGACATTGGGAAGGTTGTCATACAAATATTTTGTGCTCTTTGATGGTTACTCAATCTACCGTGAAATGCCAAAACTTCAATGTAAAATACTTCATATTTTTTCCATATTTTTAATACAAATATTAGCATATTTTCTGTAAATCTCTATATATAAAAGAAAGTTATGTTAGTTACACTATTTCTACTACTCAAGAACGGCTGAACCGATTTGGCTGAAAATTGGTAGGGAGGAAGCTTAGAACCAGGCGACGGACATAGGATACTTTTTATCCTGTTCCCACGGGAACGGGACGTGACATACAATGTGGTATAACACAACGAAATTTGGTATGGAGATAGTTTAAGACCCTGGGAAGATTGTAGGCTACTATCCCGGGCAAATATTGCCGGACTTTTATCCCGGAAAACACATTCACGCGAGGGAGCCGCGAGCAAAAGCAAGTATGTATTAATATCAATTAAAATCTAAGGACATTATGACATCTTGTCACACGGACATTTCAAATAAGAACGACTTATTACCAATTGGTGAACTTTTGAAGCAAAAATTTCGTCCTTATGTCCGGTCTATAACTAACTATATAGTTTAATATATTTGGCTTATTTAGAGATTACCCTGCTGGTATCGATCTATTATAAATTTCTTCTATACACAAAAGATCATACACTTATGACCAAATCGTAAAATTTTAATATTGTTTTTCTTAATAAAATGAACAACTCACCTTCATTTTGTGATTAAGGTATAAAGAAAGCTGAATCTGCAACAAAACATATTAAATAAATATAATTTTCATCCAGGTTAAACATTTGTGATAGTTTACGCAATTTTTGTTTTGTCTAAAACATGAGTTGTCTGACATGAAAATCCTACTTAAAACGTCATAAGACATAATCAGTCTTATTTATAAAATTTCGCAAAGCTTTAGTTACGTCTTGACTACTCTGCTCTTTAATATGAATCACCGGGGATGTTTAATTTTGACAGCTATTTAAGCAATACTTAACCACCTCTTAACGCTAAAATAAGTTTATAAGTAAAATTTTTGGTAATCGGTGACAGAGCAATTGATTAAAACATAAAACAAGTTTATAAGTATGACTGAATATTTCGTACCACTAGATTATACTACATTATTTCTTCCCTGCCAGCCCGAGCTGGCTTCTTTGTTTACTATATTTTTCATTTATTTTATTTTCAATATAAATTGTCTTTGTTTATATAAGCTAATTTAATTAAGTAATAATTAAATATTCTTATGTACCTTGACTTATCATAAGTGCGACTATGTTCGCCTACGTGATGAATAAAGCATTTTATTTTTATTTATTATACTTAACAATATTTAATATTAATAAGGCATCACATGACTGAAGATATTTTAAAACATAATTAAAATTGTAACACGAATTAGGCCGACTTGCGTACGTAAATATTGCGTACTTAGCTCAGTAAAATCCAATCGTGATAATGATTTCGAATACTTTAATTCGTCTTCAATTACGAAGTTAATTACGTCAATTACTTGTAAATGATCGTGTTTTTATAGATATTTTTTAATTATTAAGAATTATCGTCTTATTGGTCTATTGGTTGCTTGGGCTAGAAACTATAAGTTTTTGGTTCGATTCTCGGTTAAGCAATCAAAGAGTTTACGATACAAACATTTTAATTTTTATCCAGGTTTAAGCTAACTCAAACCACAGAAATAGGGATTCATTTAAACGCGGGTGAAATAATAACGTCTCTGTCATTCATTCTGAATTAATGGCGTAAATCATAATATAAAAATATTTTTGCAGTACTTCTAGAGTTATATACATTATATACACGTCCCGGAGAGAACAATAATTAGTAAAAAAAAAAATTAACAACAACCTAAATGAAACCGCTTAAATTGAAATAAAATCCAAATAAAATCATTTTCAAAATTCAAAATATTAAAAAAAAATCTTTTTTTTAATAAAGTTAAAATCGGAATAAAAAAATTCTTAATTCGAAATATGAAATTAAAAGTATTCACTATTTATTAGAGCCAATACTCACTTGAATATTGCACTGAATCCAATGTGTTCACAGTGAGGATGGATATCGAATGATGATACGGTAGGATCCTTTAGCTTTTATAGCGAGAAGCCAAAATATGGCAGAGAGATGTGAATGTACGGCCGGCGCATCTGCTAGCCGGTACGGTGCATGCACTGCTCTAGATAATATTTTTTGCTTGATTGAATAAAAAGACCATTTATATGATCTTTATGTGTGGGAATTTTATTTTGAAACAAGCTGTAATTGATTTTAAATACATTATCTGTATAAATGACGAGACGAGTAAATCGCTTCCCTGCGTAAATGACACGACTTAAATAACATAGAAGTATACAGAAGTGGATTATAAAACTTTACGGTGTATTACACTGTGATTGCCACCCTGTGACATAGGATTTTAAAAATAAAGCTATAATACACTTTGCTTGAATGCAGAAATAAACATTGCGGCGACACTCAGGCGGTCTCTTCCTCATGAAAGCCTATATAGTAAAGCATATCTGTAAATTGCAATGCTCTTTCACGACAAATATAGTCATTGGGGATGTATCTACCATGACGGACTCGCATACGATAGACTTATCTAAAACTGAATATAACTTTCGCCCAAAAAAGTAGAGCATATTCCACAACATACCACTCACATTCGCCTAAAATCCATAAACTGCTGCTCCAATTGCGAGTGCTGGCCGCTAACGTCCCGTGATGAGGCAAGGCACGAGCCTTAAGGCTTAAGCCGTACATCATTACGAACTGAACGTCACGACATCAAAAATATTGCAATCCTTTGTACAGTACGCGGCAGTAAATATTGTAGAAATATTTACATCTGGGAAGCGAATCGTCATAGCTTATAGAAATTGTATAGCGGCGATAGCCTAGTTGGTTGTGGAACGGACTGCCGAGACGAATGTCCACAGGTTCAAATCCCAAGGGCACACACCTGTGACGTTACTAAAATTATGTGTATTCTTTGTGAATTATCGCTTGCTTTGACGGTGAAGGAAAACATCGTGAGAAAGCCTGCATGCCTGAAAATTACTCTATAGGAATTTTGAAGGTGTGTGAAGTCTACCAATCCGCGCCAGGCCAGCGTGGTGGACTAAGGCCTTATCCCTCTCAGTAGTAGAGGAGGCCCTTGCTCAACAGTGGGACAGTATATAATACAGGGCTGATATTATTTATTATATATCCCGCCCATGTAAAAAATCTCGACTACCGATCTCAACTACCGCGCTGAGGTCCTGGGTTCGAATCCCGGGTCGAGCAAAGTGATATTTGGGTTTTGCTGCTCAATATCAGCCCGGAGTCTGGAATTTGTGCCCGATATACGATAGGCTCGCCACCTATCACATCATGGGACGGAACACACTTGGCGTAAAGTAGGTGCCCTGGTTGCGCCTCTGTGTGATGTGTGTGTGAGTGTGAAACTATTTTAAAACAAAGTGATCCATCATTGATTCTGTTACCATACTTTAATTTCCCATTCCAACGCGGGAATCAAACTGCAATTCTTCCTCCTAAATTATGATTACAAAATCAGTACCCAGTTTTCAGTATCAAAGTAGAATTTTGTAAACGCGTCAATATTAATTTAAATGTTATAATAAATACTAGCTCTTGCTACCAACGTCTTCCATATTAAAACCTTCAAGTAGGAGACGACTTATCAAATCAAATACTAGAAACCTTAGCTTTGCAACAGCGAAAACATCTTGTCGATCCCGTACATACAAACCTAGCCTCTCTATTTTAGTGTCGATATTCGATACGAAAGTAAAGCCAGGGGCAAAATTAACCAGAGCAAGGTCTAAAGTGGGGTCATCTTAAATTATAATTAACATAATTCAAAGACTAACCTATAATCATAAGATTAATGGTTAATTATTTTTTGTTCCACAGTTGCTCGTGCATATTATGAACGAGAACTACATACATAACATCACGCCTTTGTCTTTTTTGAGGGGAAGGCAGAGGAACATTTACATTTTGGCAGCTATGTTTGATGCCATGTAGCATGTAATACATAGTTCTCAAAATTATTTTTTTATACGGGCCAACAAAATACATGCGCCTGATGGTAAGTGGAATGGAGCCCAATAGATATTGACTGACGAGAGTTGATTATCCCCTGGCAGTCCACATAATTATGCTTTTTGGAACCGGATATATACAGGCTGATCTTGGACCGCGATACACTTATTGAACCACTATGGTGGATTTTACCACCATGGGTACGGTAGTCGCTATCCGGGTGGATATAAAATATATCTTACCACCAGCAGCAAAGCTTACTAAAACTGTAAACAATTTACTAGTGATACAAAATAATTGATGGTAGTAGTTTTGCTCTCTTTTTTCCTATTGTATAATTTTCAGTTATTTTGCCTACATTATAAATAAATTTCCTTATTTCATTACTCCATCCATAAGGTTTAATTAAACTATGATATGTAGAAAGTTATTCTTCATTTTCACTTTCCTCCGATTGCTTGATTTAACAAGCTCGCACAGGAAACAATTAATAGTATATCATTAATCATTACTGAATTAATTAAACATACAGATTCAGTTATAAATGTGATTTATCCGAATCAATAACTATGGCAACGCGCAGACGTGGTTTTGTCGAGAAACATTTTACTTTTATAAGGCACATGAAGTTGCCGAAGCAAATGTCAGTTTCATAGTAATGTGTACAACTTGATACCGCCTGCGAGACGTCTTAATTAGAAGGTATCAGTCGAATGCCAAAAAACAAAGACAGCCTAGTTGGGAAAGAAACAAACTGTCGAGACGAATTATAATAATTCAAAAACATACGTGTGTCGCGTTCCGGGATCAGCCTTTCTAAATCCGGTTCCAACAGGCCGGCATAATTGTGTCGACTGCCGAGGGTTGATCATCTCTCGTCAGTCGACATTCTATTGGACCCCACTCCACTTACCATCAGGTGCAGTGGGGTAAATTTACGGCGTCCGTACCAAAAAAAAATCAAAAATCCCCCTTACGAGCTAGTCTATCGACCAATCATAGTCAATTTCAAACGTCACGGATGTTCGTGTCGTGTTTATAATGCTTCTAAAAGATAATCGTTCGTCTTTTAAAAATATATGCTGAGGTAAAATCAAAGATTTAACAAATCTATATTATGACCTATCTATACTTTCATATTTGAGAGTCTGCGTGGGTAGGTACCACCGCAACGTTTATTTCTGCCGCCAAGCTGCAGTATGTAATCACTGTTGAGTTCCGGTTTGAAAGATGTTGTAGCCAGTGTTAATATTGGACATAATAAGACTTAACATCTCATGTCTCAGGATGGCGAGCGCAGTGGAATACCAAACAATACTTTGTAAATCAAGGTGTTGGGGTTTCTACTGTTTACGGGCGGTCGTATAGGTTACCATCAGGCGACCGGCAAGTCGCCCCGTCATTCAAAGCAATAAAAAAAAACGACCTCTTCGAAATGTCCGATTGAGCTATAAATCCAGCAAATCCACTCAAATAGCTAGCGAGGTGTCGCAGAACGCGTCTAAGTTATTTTATAACGAGTTCAAATGTTCCCATCTTCCTATTTGGTAATATTAGATGGAATTAGAGCAATATACAAATCAACTTCAAAAACTAACTCGCTTGCACTAAACTAGAGCGTCGAGGTGATCACACATCAACTTCGAATGTATACGCATCGCTAGATTTTTGTTGATTAAAGAAGATAATTTTATCTGGCTGTTATACTAGGACAGTGGTTGCTGATGATGCTTCGATTAATTTCTATACTGTTTTTAGTAACTAATCAATTGTTGATTGGTCTAGCATTAGTTAAAGCAATTGTAATTCATATACAAACGAAAATATGACTGAAATCTCGTAGCCGCCGCTTTGTGTGTGTACAAGTTAAAAGCATCTTCGCAGCATCTAAAAACAGGTCCTCAAAAGGGCGTGAGACAAAAAAAGATCCTCAATTTTCCAATTCATTAGTATAAAAACAAGTGAATAGTGACCCAAGTCACAAACAATTCGAATAAGCTTAAAGTCGCCCGATTTTACCGAAAAACAATGAAAAAAATGTTCCTCAATTTTCTTATCAATGTGAAAAGTGATACTTGAACAGCTTTTCCCTCTTAAACCTCAAAATTACTTCAAAACAGGCATTATAACACGAGGCTTTAGAAATTACCTAAATGGCGACTGGTCTCCATGTGAATTATTAATCGCTCCAACAACCTTCGAGGTAATGGAAAATCTCCTCAACAACACTTCAAATAACACTAAATTATATGCACTACATTTTAAATCTGACCATATTATATCAGCCGCCATATTTCCTCTGCCGAGGTTAAAAATCTAAAACGCCAACACTCGACGTCGCATCGCTGGAATGTGCGATAACCTCACGCAATGCGCTATAATAGGCTTTTTCGTGCGTAATTATTTCAAGAGCCACACTTAATTTGTTCTATGTCTGTTATTATACTATAAAACACATCTTATTACGTTTGTTTCAAGGATTTTATATGTAATATGGGCGGTCTTATATGCTATGAAATCAATTTAGTAGATTGGATAGATAGAAGAACGCATGCAATGTGTTCCATTATGAAAGACTGTAATTTGCTGATGGTAGAGTTTTTCATCCCCCTGGCCAGCGTCATCTGTACGCAAGTTCTATGTGCTGCGTTTAAGAATCAGCCAGAATATCTGGTTTTCAACAGGCCGGAAGAATTGTGTAGTCATCAAACTAATCATCTAAAACTGAAATAATAACATTATTTCCTTACAAAATTCAATTAATATTTGATTTATTACTTCAACTGAATGATGAAGATTCGACGAAAGTGAAAGCCGAGAGAAAATAACAACACAACTAGAGAAGTTAAATCTAGAAAATATAAAAAAAAAAACACACATCACGCATTTATCTCCGAAGCGGTTTGTAGTGATGCAACCAGGACAATCACTTTTCGCCAAGTGTGTCCCGTCCCATGATGTGATGGGGGCGAGTCTATCGCCATATCGGGCACAAATTACACACTCCGGGCTGATACTGACTAGAAAAACCCAAATATCATTTTGCCCGACCCGGGATTCGAACCCAATACCTCAAAGCGCTGCCACACCGCGCATGCATTACAACTACGCCACCGAGGCAGTCGTTAGAAAATATGACTAATTTATTATTAGAAAATATGCCATCTATCCAATTTTTCGTCGAAAGTCAATCTTTCGTATGCCAGAGTAGGTACTTTTATATTTAAAACAGGCCGGCAAAATTGTATTGACTGGCGAGCGAAGATCAGCTCCCGTCAGTCGACACTATCAGGACGACTACACATTTTACCAAACATAGGGCAGGAAATAATAATGTTAACTATTAGAACCATTTATTCACTAACTGCTCGAGGTTATGTAAGAATTTTAATTGGAATAAATATAAAAAATACTCAAATACATCCTTCACCCGTTTAGACTTTGATTTGTGACAATTATTAAGAAAGAAGCCTACGTCCTTTCTTTTCTTTTTTTTTGTACGGCACATTGACCTCATCGCACCTCATGGTTAGTGGAGTGGGGCCCAATAGAATGTCGACTGACGAGAGACGACTTACATGAAATAATTACCCATAGGCTGTTGGCACAATTATGCCGGCCTGTTGGAACCGGATATACACAAGCTGATCCCGGAACGCGACACTTACGTGGGCCACTATGGCGGGTTTTAACACCTTGTGTACAGTCGCTATCCAGGCGAATATTAATCCTTTTTTCCTGTTTGATTTAGAAAGTAGCATTTCTTCATTAAATTCAAGTTTACTTTGAAATTAATCAGTCAGTTCCAGTTATGAGATATGACTATTTCGCATTTACTATGCATTATATCGGCTGTAATATTTCATGATGGTTATTAGCCCTTTCGATTTCGACACTCAGGAATCTGCACTCATAGATTATAAGGCATTCTATACACGAGCTGAGGAACGTGACTGCTTTAACTATTTAGGCGCCGTCATCAATTGATGCAAACGTATTTTGTTTTTATGATTTGAAACTAGCATTTATTCCACTGCACCTAATTAGTGCTGCAATAGCACTGTCTCGGTGGCGTAGTTGTACCGCATGCGCAGTGCGATAGCGCTCTGAGGTCCTGGGCTCGAATCTCGGGTCGGGCAAAGTGATATTTGGGTTTTTCTGCTCAGTATCAGTCCGTAGTCTGGAATTTGTGCTCGATATGGTGATAGGCTCGCCCCCTATCACATCATGGGACGGAATATACTTGGCGAAAAGTGGGTGCCCTGGTCATGCCTCTGCATACCCCTTCGGGGATAAATGCGTGATGTGTGTGTAATTTAGCTAATCTATTTTATTCAAACAGTTCTAAGGTTATACTGGTTAATATAATATATTCTTCAGATTTTGGAATCTTTTTTAAAATTATGCTTTCAGTAATTTGTATATAAATATTTCCTTTACTTGAATAAAATAAAATAAAAATCAATTTATGTAATCTCTATTATAATATTACATAGAGTTCAGGTTTTGCGAGATCTCTGTATTTACCTTCAAATGAGGAAGATATTATTGATATGATCAAAGGACATCACAAATATACACTACGACTAATAATCCTGAATTAATTCGATATTAATATAATCCAATTAAACAGAAATTAGCTTAATCGAATATTCACGAATCGGCGCCATTTTGATGTTACTTCAAAGGACATTTATAAACATTTTAGCGTGAATTATTGATGGATATTTTGAAAGATTTGCTTGATAAAATAAAATATCTAGATACCAGGATATGTAGCCAATGTAACTACTGGGTATAAGACTTAACATCTCATGTCTCAGGATGGTGAGCGCAGTGGAATACCAAACAATACTTTGTACTTCAAAGTGTTGGATGGTGCTTTTACTGTTTATGGGCGGTCGTATCAAAACGAAGTCGCAAATTTGGGCCTGATGTGATATTTGATGATAGGCTCACCCCCAATCATATCATGGGACGAAACTCATAAGTACCTAACCTGATTGCTCATCTACCTTCCCCTTCACGATTAAAGCGTGATGTTCGTTTTATATTTTTATCAGAATGAGGACATCAGTTACATCGCAATATGCAATTTAAAAATAAATAAAAATTTTAATTATAATAAAACGTTTTGTTTTAAACAAACTCGCTACCGTATCTGCTTGTTCAAGGTTCCAATAATTATAATTGTTATTACAATTACCGAATTATTGCAATTATCTATATCCTTAAGACGAAAATATCTTGTTTTCGTTGGGGAAGCCCGATGATTCTACACGTATCACGACTCCTCTCCGAAGGGTAGGTAGAGTAATCAGAAGCGGCTCTAGCTCATGTGCCGCCCGGATGCAACCAATTCCTTGGCGCCCCCTAGGAGACACTGTAATCTTTAATAAATTTGATAATATTAAATCAAAGGTTATTGTGTAAAGTAAAGAAGTCGCTCGCCGGCCTTAGGACGGGCTCAGGTTGTTTGAGACGGACGTATGTCTATTTGAACGTGTGGTGAGCTAGCTCAGCGCCCCCTACCACACCGCGCCCGTGTGCAGCGCACACCCTGCACAATAGGTAAAGTCGCCTCTGAGAGTAATACACATACCTCATTAGCTTAGTATCCAGTTTTATAATGGTTTATTACTTCTGCATAAATAAAATTAATTAATTATGTATAGTATACCAGTGTGCGATAGTCTATTCGGGTGTGAAACGGATTGCCGAGACGAATGTCCGCATGTTCAAATGCCAAGAGCACACATCTCTGACTTTTCTAAAGTTATGTGTGTATTTGTGAACTATCGCTTGCTTTGATGAAGGAAAACATTGTGAGGAAGCCTGCATACCTGAGAAGTTATGTATAAGAATTTTGAGGGTACGTGAAGTCTGCCAATCCGTACTCAGCGTTTATTAAGGCGTAAACACTTACCCCCTTATTCATAGACGTTTTTTATCTAAGGACAGAGCATTGCTGTGATAGCAAGTCTGTTTCTCAGTGCTGACGGCATGGCAGCCTTCGCAGTGCGTAGACATAGAGCCGTTGTGATTGGCTAATATTGAGACACAACTTGAATCTAATTGGCTGTCAGATAAACAAAGCAGAGAAACAGACTTGTTATCACAGCAATGCTCCGTCCTTAGATAAATAACGTCTATTAATAAGGGGGTTAGAAGTAAAGGACTGTGCCCCGCAGAACTGAAGAATGGTTATCGTCAAAGTGGTATATGTGATGGTTGATATAATATATCCACAACATGATGTTCTTACATATTATAAAACAAATTCCCCGCCGCTTTTGTCTGAACAATATAAAGTCAAAAACTACCAAACGGATTGTAATTTTTGGTATGGAGATAGTTCATGACCCTTGATATGACATAGGCTATTTTTTATCCCGGCAAGATGTAGCAAGACTTTTATTCCGGGAAATGTTTTTAAAGCGGGCAAAGTTGCCAGCTTGAAAAACTTGTGAGCGGCGATAGCCTAGTTGGGTGTGGAACGGACTGCCGAGACAAATGTCCGCAGGTTCAAATCCCAAGGGCACACACCTCTGACTTTTCTAAAAAATCATGTGTGTATTCTTTGTGAATTTATCTTTCGCTTTAACGGTGAAGGATAACATCGTGAGGAAACCTGCACATCCGAGAAGTTCTCTATAGGAATTTCGAAGGTGTGTGAAGTCTACCAACCCGCACTAAGCCAGCGTGGTGGACTAAGGCCTTATCCCTCTCAGTAGTAGAGGAGGCCCGTGCTCAGCAGTGGGCAAGTATATAATACAGGGCTGATATTATTATTATTATTATAAAGTTGCCAGCTAGCTAATAATAAAATAAAATATTAATTGTGAGGAAATTCCTCACTGTGAATCCTTAACCGCCGGTGGCCTGGGTCTTGAGCTTCGCCGTCGGAAAGTCATAACTTTTTTTATATTTTTATATCATGTTTTTTTAAATATATGTAAAAATGTAAAAACATTAAAATAAAGAGAATTCATAAAATATGATTTTTTGTATTTCATTATCCCTTCGAATTTTTTCATGCTCCAGAAACCTAGTTATAGATTCCCGCAGGCTCTAATCAGCGAACCGGATCAAGGCTGTTTGTGCAACACATCGTGACCACCGCTCGTGACGAGCTACCGATTCGTAGCCCGATTGATTTTTTATACGTCTGCAATGCACGTGTCTTTTGACGAACTATTTCTGACCTAACTGTTACAGTTTACAGTTTATTATCGAAACACTTATATATTATGTTTTATGTACTTACACAGTCACGCTTTTTATTCCCGAAGGCGTAGGCAGATCAACTGAACCCACTTTCCGTCGTGTATATTCCGTCTCATGTTGAGATATGGACAGAGAGTCGCCATAACGCGCACATATTCCAGACTCCGGGCTGATTCTGAGTAGAGAAATCCAATATTACTTTGCCCGACTGGAGATCGAATGCCAGACCGCACTGCAGTCGTACGTTAGATCTCTTTAATATTTAGCATGCGATATCGTTATAATTCACACTAGCTTTTGGTCGGGTATAAAACGTTTTACAGGATAAAAAGTACCTTTATAGCATTCAGAAGTAACATAGCTTCCCATTATCTATATCTATATATTAGATAAAAGAAAGTTGTGTTAGTTACACTATTTATAACTCAAGAACGGCTGAACCGATTTGGCTGAAAATTGGTAGGGAGGAAGCTTAGAACCAGGAGACGGACATAGGATACTTTTTATCCCATTCCCACAGGAACGGGACGTGACATAAAACGTGGTATAACAAAACGAAATTTGGTATGGAGATAGTTTAAGACCCTTTGAAGGCTATACTATACTATACTATCCCGGAAAAATATATAGTGGGACTTTTATCACGGAAAACTTCTGCACGCGGCTGAAGCAGCGAGAAAAAGCTATTTATTTATAAATGAATCCTTATTTCCCTTGGTCACGCCATCACGCGTGAACGGCTGGACCGATTTCACATTTTTTTTGTGTGTGTTTGTTATTGTCAGGAGAAGGTTCTTACGAAAGAAAAAATTTAAAAAAATTCGCGGAAAATTAGAAGACTTAACGAAAATATTGATTTTATATAACTGTCAATTGTTAGAAATAACTGTCAACGATTGACAGAATGCGCGCTGCAAATTCATAGTTAAGACGGGACAACATCTGTCAGGTCAACTAGTTAAAAATAAAATCGGTTTAGAAGTTTCTGCGATTAATGCATTCAAACAAACAAACAAACTCTTCAGCTTTATATATTAGTATAGATAAATAAGACATATTAAGAGCTACCAATCATATTATTTAAAAGTTTTTGCATAACTTCCTTCATCGTGACTACCGATTGCGTAGCATCATCACGACGCACCCATAACGTATAGACAGAGATTGAATGAGCTAATTACACTCTTAATGTATACAAGTTCAATTATAATTGACCTTATTTCGCGTATACAAAATGTTATTACTATAGTAACAAACTAACTTAATTAGTAGATATGATATTTTTCTGATGGAAACGATATAATCGACATCTTCCAGGCCTTGTGGAGGTTGAAGAGTGGAGAGTTATGTTGGTTTCAGAGGTATTTTGCCTCAATCTGTCTCCCAAATCTGCCTCTGTGGAAACTTGTATTGTAATTAAAACTGCGCATTAGAGAATAACGTTTTATTTCGATTCTTAAGCTGAAGAGACATTTCAAACCGCGAATAATAAAAATAATATAGTCATTTTACCAATTTGTGTTATGTTTCTCCCGGATAGGTTAGGTTAGGTTAGCCCGATTTGAAAATCGAACATTACATTCCTATAAAATGAACTAGTGCACTGAGCGTAATCGATGCCGTGCCGGCGCCGACCTTGCTCGTATAGTGCGGTAACGATTACCCGCGATTACTATCGATTGTCAAATGTTGCGAAAACTGTTAGTGGTGTCGATTATCGATATATTTGGTGTAGTATTTAGGTCGAGCCGTGAAGTCTTTGTATGATGATAATTTGTATCATTCTGTTCTTCTGTAAGTGCTGCGTGCTGTGTGGCGCTTGGCTCTTAGTCCTTAGGCAGTGATAGATGGATCTAGACCCCTAGAAAACAGCACATGATACACACAATTCTACTCAACAACATATCCCACAAAGGACACCTCACGGAGCTCACTCAGTTAATTGTTTATGTTGTAAGTAATTGGTGTATGTGTTCTGAGTTATTTATAAAATTAAGTAAAAAGATGTGTTATTGACACGAGTGTTTCTTTCAGAGTAAAATACGTAACTAGGCAAACAACAATATTCAAATATTTACAAAAATAGAACACATTTAAAAGAATATTGGTCACAACAAAGGTTACATTCTACAACAGTTTATACAGTAAACAACGGACGGCAGATGACAGTTTCCGGACAGTCCACAAGATAATGAATATACGACCAATTACTGAAAACAAAGAACCAAGACATTGTAGAGAACAGTCACAGAGCAGGGTTTATTCACACCAACAAACGCTGGAACAACAGCTGGTTGACAAAATATTGATTAACGCAAAAAATTTGACTATATTTCTGGTGGTAGGTTTCTCATATGTGAGAGTCCGCCTGGGTAGGTACCACCACAATGTCCATTTTTGCAATGTGTAGTCACTGTAGTGTTGCGGTTTAAGGACTTTGTAGCCAGAGTACTGGACATTATAAGACTTAACATCTCATGTATCAGGATGCCGACCGCAGTAGAATACCAAACAATACTTAGTATTCAAGGTGTTGGATGGTGTTTCTACTGTTTATGGGTGGTCGTATCGCTGACCATCAGGTGAACGGCAAGCTCGTCCCGTCTTTCAAAGCAATAAAAAAATATATATTAAGCAGGTATTTCAGCGAGTTAAGTGTTAAATTATCGACATCAAAATCGATGGCTTCCCATCTCAATTCCAACCGTGCTCAAGTTATTCGTAATTAGTAAGCATTGTGGTGCAGTTTATATGATGGCTAATAACCTCGGTGCTTCACAAAATGATACGTGTAAGACTACAATAACCCCTAATTAAGGCTTTCAAGGTTTAAAATGGATCTAGAGGTAACGAGATGGTATCACGAATTAAAGCATGTAAAGCCCTTGGTCTTGAGCCTGATCTCTCCGGTCATGTCAGATCGCCGTCTCACCGGACTATGAGGGTGAAGGAACAGAGAGTGCAGTTGCGTATTACACACACTTGTGCACTATAATATCTCGTACATTCATGGCTGATCGCCGTTGAAATTGGATACTGCGGCCGAAATTCGCTAAGGAAGAAATTAATCAACCAAAATAGCTTCCGTTCATTTATATAAGGGCGCGACAAAGTGACCCACTGTATGATGTGATAGGTCCAGATTGTTACAACAGTTCATTTATAATTACTTGTAAAATAGGTAAATGTTGATAATATACGAAGTTGCGAGAGTGTGCCTAGCTATAGGTGTATTTATTGTACCGCGCCGCGCGATGTTCCGTGTCACATAAGTATAAGTATGTATATGCGCTGGCGCTGCATCGATCGTGTCCGAGACCATTTAGTATGTGGCTAATTGTTATACGTAATAAATGTGCGTCCTTGTGCTCCGTAAATCTGTAGTTTTTGTTTGTCCCTGAGGCTACTGGCCAACAGTAAACAATATTTTTAATTCCAATTTGATTACATAACTCTCTCTACTCTTAAAACTGTAAACTAATTAATAACACCGGTGACTAAAACCTAAATTTCTCTTCTCTAGAGGGGTCTATACCATTAGTTTTGGGACTACAGTAAATGTATTGATAATTCTGTCGAACAAGCAAAAATATATGTTTCTGAAGGACTTTTATCCATTGACAAGAACGAGTAATAAAATATCAATATAATATATAAAAGTGAGTGAGTGAGCACCGAATTACAAGTATTATGTTCATTTTCCTATCACACCTCGTAATATTTCCATACAATTTGCCTACATTAATGTTGAGTACGACATACAAGAGGCGGTACATTTGTCCGGGACATGACGTCAAAATGTAAGAGTGGCTCAAAATTATATATTGTACTACTTCAAATTTTATGACGCGGCAGTCGCGTTACTTATTCTTCGTCTCTGGTAAACTGTAGGACGAGGACAGTGAGGTAGAGAACCGCATGCTACAAATTACAGTAGGACGTTATTTTACAATGGACATTACATTACTGCGTTTCAAGTCGCGAGCGAGAGGGAAATATTTTGAGGGTTAACATTACAAAATACTGTAAGATACGCATTGAAGCGCCTCGCCTCACTACGCCTCGCCTCATTTGAAGTAGGACGTTGTACCGGCTCAATGCTAAAAAGAGGCTACTCTTACAAACTCTTTTTTATGTCATGTCCTACCCAACTCTAGCCTACATGAAATTCCGTTCTTATATTGTCATTAATTTTAACAAATTATAATATCCCCCTCCTAGCCACTGGTATATATGAAAAAATACGCATTTTTCCACTGCCTAAAGGCGCCGTAAAACCTACTCTACATTATATTTTAGCATTGATAGTCATACACATGACATAACATTTTATATAAGACACGCTTAAAAGCGCGTTTCAAAAATTGAATTTAAGGCGAGGCAAGTGACTCGAGGAAATGTGTTCGGTGATGTTCGGTTGTACTTCATATCAGCAGGGTTCAGAACTTATACGCAAGCCTTGCAGTAAACCATAGCGCGATTTAATTTCAGTCAGCGCCATCTATCGGCAACATTTTAAACGTAATATCATGGAACCTGCAAAATTTCACTCGTGATTAATTATTATGTAATATAAATTTCGAAGTAAACGTAGCAACTTGTGAATGGATTTGCATTATTATCAATATCTGACCACATATTTAATAATGATTTCTTATTTTTACGCGAATATATTGAAATAAAACTATTACGGATTTTACGGACTGTCCGTCCTGCGACCATGAAGGCTGCAAAGTCTTCGAAACGTCGGGAGAAAATAATATATATTACCGTGATAAAATCTGTAAATAGTTATTTTTTAACACATATTTTTTGCAAAAGCATGTTAAAGTTTGTTCACAAGCTTTGCACCTTAGCAGAATTATTTCGTCTTATCACCAAACTATTTAACGAAAGACCTATAAAAATTTGGCTTCTTTATGAATTTATAATAAAAATTACATACATATTTACAATTGCTTCGAGCTTAGCGAAGGAGAGTACTGAATCAGTTTAAGTAATATAGTAATATCAGCCCTGTATTATATACTGTCCCACTGTTGGGCACGAGCCTCTACTACTGAGAGGGATTAGGCCTTAGTCCACCACGCTGTCCAAGTGCGGATTGGTAGACTTCACAACTTCGAAATCTCAATACATAACTTCTCAGGTGTGCATGTTTCCTCACGATGTTTTCTTTCACCGTTAAAGCAAGCGATAATTCACAAAGAACACACACATCATTAGAAAAGTCAGAGGTGTGTGTCCTTGGGTTTTGAACCTGCGGACATTCGTCTCGGCAGTCCGTTCTACAACCAACTAGGCTATCGTCGCTTAAATCAGTTTACTTAGAGGATAAACATTTCTCTGCACGTGTGCGTTGCCCAATACGTCGTGAGCGGCCATCGTTTTGCTCACCGTGTCGATTAGTTACGGTGGGTGGCGAGCCATGATACAAGCGAGAGCGGGTTCAAATCAATTACAATGCTAATTCATTATTTATTTAGCTATATCACTTGTATAAATATTTCTGAAAATAAATGTGCGTAATGAAATAGTGCTTAGGAAATTTCCTGTTCTTTTTGTTTGTATACATTCGTTCTATCAAATAATATTAAAATGAATGTATTGAGACGATAAAAAAAACATATAAGGCAGAATAAGTCGTAATATTTCATAAATACTATTTCGTTACTTATATTTATTATGAGAAATATTTATACATTTTAAACTGTGTAGGAAAACTTTACGACAAAACCTGCATTCCTTAGCATTCTCCATAAAAGTTTGCCAACACGTATTAGACCAGCGTGGAGATTAGACTTAGGGTGTCATTATTGCAAAATGGGGCCCCGAACCGACAGAAAAAGAACCGATTTGATTTCAAGATGTTTAGGCTTAACGTCTAAGCTTTTATACAGATAGCTATTACAAACAAAAATAGTCTTATTGTAACCTAAAAAAAGGGTCGCTGGATTTTGATCTGGGCATTGGCTTAAAGCCTCTCAATGAAGACCCGTTGCCTAGCAGTGGGTGATATATACTAAATATTAAGTATTATTAACGTGGCTTAGTTTGTGAGTGTTTTTCCATTTAGTTTCAGCCCAGATTTTGGAATATGTATAATGACCCGGCCCCTATCACACAGCATGGAACAAAACACATATGGTACAAAATTCGGTGCCCTGGTTGCACCTCTGCTTACCTTTTCGGAAAAAAGGTATGATGTATGTATTTTTAAGACATTGGCGGCAAACTGCGTGCATTGCAATTTTGTGTTTAAAATTTCTACATTATACGCTTATATCTTATAACTTGATAACTTCAAGTAATTTCATACAATCACGAATCGCCTATCAGCATGTCATAGTAGAGTGTGGATTTTTGATTTCGTCTACCTCGTGTAGGAAGCGCGTGACGATATCGCTCTAGAACACAGCAAATAGGCATTGTTCCCAGGCTCGACCGTTCTATTATGGGAAGGAGATATTTCCTGATATTGGTTCATAGGATCGGCTCGATGGCGTGGTTGTGTTATGGTTTTACTGTAGCAATGTCTAGGGTTCGAAGTCTGGGTGAAAATGGTATTGAGTTTTTCTACTCAGTATTCAGTATTGCCTAGTGTATGGAATTTCTTATCTAGGTATGTGGAGATCGGTTCGCCCCCTAGGTATAATATAATGCGCCGAAATACACACGGCTGAATGAATATTGCATACACTTGTGCTCTAATATCTCCTGCGTGGCTGATCTCCGTTGTGAATGGTCGTCGTGGCCGAAATTCGTTTAGGAATCACTTACTTATAAGATAAACGTTCAACAAAGAATTGGAATAATAACAAAACATTATCATTATTATTTAATGTTTTCAATCACAGTCTATAATTAATTATTCGTTATAAACTCATCACAATAATTAAAAAAATTAATAACATTCGGTGAATAAATTGTTACGTTATAATTTAATGTAACAAATATAAAATAGGCAGAATTAGGGTGTTCGCACACAGGCGGGAAAACGCTGCGTTTTTATACACGCGGGCCAGCCGCAACGTACACGATACGTCTAAGTTTCTTTAACAATTTATTGATAGTGAAGATATTGATTGAACGAAATATAAATAATATAATATGTATTTCTCTAATATTTGAGATTACTATTGGTGTTATAAAAAATGAGAGTCCAGAGAAACTTAGAAACGTCGCCTCACAAAACCGCAGCGTTTCTTACATGGTGTGCGTGCCCTTAACAAATACATACTTAATGTTAAGAGGAACATCCAGTTTAAGTATACTTGACGCTTATTTTAAAACCTTCCTGTTGATTTATCCAGCCTGGAACAAAAAAATATGGTTAGCCATCTAGCGGAGAATAGAAGGAACAAATTTAAATTTCGAATTATCTTTTTGTGTTTACTGTCGCAATGAGTATGTCCTGATTAGAATTCTTTACGTTTATTGACACAGATCTAAAGAAAAAATAGAACAAATACATGAGGGAAATTGGAATCGAACCCTGGGATTCTGTCAATAGTCTACATTAATGCAGACAACACTAAAGTTTTTCCAATTCGCCTGCATGATACATAAATACTTTTAATATTGAAAGTGGGAATAGATTACCACGATAAATACAGGAATTTTTACCGTGTTATGAATTTCGGCAAGCTCTGCAAATTTTGAAGCTTGCAGGATTTTCGCTAAATAATGTCATGTATGATCATCTGTTTTATTTATATTTGCAAAATAAATATATCTTTATCTAAAATTACTCACTTTAGCGGGATAGACGAACGTGTTCGCGAGCTGTGAGCCGAACGCGTTGGTGGCGCGGCACGAGTACTCGCCCATGTCGGCCCAGCGCAGCGACGATATCACCAGCTCGCCCGACCTCAACACCTGGGGAATAAGTCCAAAGGTTAACGTCTTGTAATTAAGAAAAAAGGTTTATAGTTACAAAAAGTATTAAAAAAAATAATCGCCCTCCGACGTAGAGGCTCAAGACTCAAACATCGGTGATCAAAGATTCAAAGAGGAATCTCCTCAAATGCGTCTATCTGCCTCTAATTTATAAGCCAACGGCCAATCGAGAAGTTTTCAAGATATATTATTATTTTGATTATAGCCCACCTTCATCCTCGGGTCCTTCTTGATCACGGCTCCCTTGTTATCGAGCCAAGTGACGTGAGGTCTCGGATGTCCTTTCACGCGACACGGTAGCACGATGTTGTTGCCAATGGTGTCCACGTAAACCTTGTACGAGACCACGATGCGAGGCTTCAGTGGGTACAACTTGAGGCGCTCTGATAGGTCCGTGCTGCCATCTGTTGGCGAGTAGCTGAATTATAACATTTATAATAAATTTTGTTTTTATATAAATATATGTGTTTTAATCTCAATATGTAAAAGTTAATTTAAAAGTTTTTACTATAAATTTGAGGGATAATAATTATAAACACTTATAAGTTTCCAATCTTGTGTCCAATTTTGCCGAGAGATGTCGCTGTTTTAAATAATTCTAATGATTTACTAACATATAACGCACCTGTACTATATACGAGAGTAATTGCTCTGGCAATCTTCACACCTGACGTGACCACACAAGTATACACATCTTCAGAGACGGTCCTAGAGACGAGTAACGTCGACGTGATGCGAGCTACTGACGTCGGGTTACTGTCTATTAACTCATTTGATTCTATATCGTACTGAAATAAAGAATGTCAGTTAGACAAATGATGTTGCAGCTTAACGCTAGATGGCGCATTTATATACACCTAATATTCCGTTAGATGGTTTGCTATCGTAATAAAGGTTAAGGGAGTTGATTATCATAGTCTTCGAAATATAAAATGAAGTTATTGTTTTTTCGTAAACTACAAAAATAAAAGTATGTAATCATAATTACCTCATAAACAGGGGCATCGTTTTTAAACCAGTGCACAGAGGGCGCTGGCGCACCGACCGCTTCGCATGTGAGTTCGAGAGCCGTGCCCGACGCATGCGCGTACGAGGCCTTCGGCTTCTGAGTTATACTAAGGAACTTGCGCGCGCCACTCGACGATTTTGTTGCTCCTGGAAAAGACAAAAATTTAACAATGAGAAACTTTTAGTACCGAATCACGATAACAGATGGCGTTAATTATAATCCGCTTACAACGACGTGCTTTCTTAGGTAGGTAGTTACGTGCATAGTCATGTAAGCAAGTAGTTAGGTAAATGTATTGTTCGATTTGTAACGATTATTAATTCAATGTTTGACTAAATTGAACCTTAAATCTTCTAAAAGCCAAAACTTATTATTTGTCGCGTTTTTTTAATTTTTATTTTTATTATGTAACAATAAATACCCACCATTACTTTCAATACTGTTATCGATCTCCAAAAGTTTCATGTGCTTATTAACGTTGGCACAGCGACACGAGCCCAGTAGCGCCACGGCGAAAAGTGGAACTAAATACATCTTTAATACTGATGAGATTCAACGGCTAGGAATTATCTGGAACAAAGAAATATACAATTAGTCTTCTCTCATAATATATATAATTGTAATGTGAGTTTGGTGGAATAAGTTTTATAGAATATTTAAAAAACATTTTCTTTAAAAAGCAAAAAACGTGTGCATCCTCCCAAGTAGGTAATGTGAAGCTCTATTTATAATAATATTATATAATCTCAATACGGCTGATTTTTAACCGACTTTCAAGAAAATCGAAGAAAACTTTCTAAAATTCGTGCGTTTGTATTTTTTACAGATTAAATGATTAGAAATAATAAATTAGTAAATAGAGAAGACAATTATTTACCTATTTTATCAATATAATTCCAGTTTTTAATTTATAGTGTCTATCTTTTCTTCTTTTAAATAAGAGCCAGTGTTTTATTTGCGATTTCGTATGTTGTAGTTAATTATTCAACGAAAAGATATCCTCTGACCTCTCAATCTAGATCATAATAATCCGTAAACGTATATTCTTACTGAATAAAGACTACAAAGGGTTAGAAAACTTCATTCATAAAACTGCCATTTATTTTTATTTTATCTTAAGGCTTTTATCTGATGATTAAAAAATTAGCCCTTAGTTGTATAAAATATTGCGTAAATTGAGATGAAAATAAACCAAAAAATATAGTTAGAAAATAAAGCAACTTATCTTTAGCCTACATAAATAATTATTTATTTTATTATTTTATTTATTTAGCACTTCATATACAAATGTATACAGGCGGACTTAATGCCATAGGCATTCTCTACCAGCCAACCTTAGGGTGGTGCCGAGATAATCATGGTAGGTGCATGAAATTATACACACATCTACTTCACCTGCTTACTATTCCGTCCCATGATGTGATGGGGGCGAGCCATCATACCCAACACAAGTTTCAGACTCCGAGATAATACAAACTACCCATTAACGAAAATTAATATTTAACAATAATAATTTCAAACCTTATTGTAATATGACTTCTGCAACACCTTCATTCCTACTAAATTTTATCGATATTATTAATTATATTTCTAGTGGTTTTCCAAAAAGTGCTAACTATTTAACGTCCGATTTATTTATTTACTAATGTAAAGACCAAAACAATATATTGGAAATAACGATTACAATGAATAAAGATAACAATATTCTTTCTTTCTTTTAAAATATAATAATATAGTACGTAGCATTCTCAAAAAAAAGTATGCACAAGATAAAAAAATAAAACTATATAGTTAGTTACAGACTGGACATCAGGGCCAAATTTTTGCTCCAATAATTATCACCAATTGGTAATAAGACGCTGTCATATTTGAAATGTCCGTATGAAGATATTACAGCGTCCTTAGATATTAATACAAAAAAATATATATTTACAGAAATTATGCTATCGCATTAAAACGTGCTAATCATGTATGGAAAAAATATGAAGTATTATTCACTGATGTTTTGATATTAAACAGTAGATTAAGTAACCATCACATAAGCGCAAAATATTTTGTATGATAATGTTCCCAACGTCAGCTCTATATAATCACAGAACTCTATGACCCAAGATAATAAACCTTTAAAACTACCCCATTTAATGAATCACATTAAATCATACTTTCAAAAAAAATGCTGCGAATACCCAAATTCCATTGAAATCTTCGACTGGGCGATTCCCAAAAAAAAAATATGGCGCCATGTTACAAAAAACCTATAATTTTTTGTTGCCTCAGGGTTGGAGTTCTTGGAACCGAGCCCTTCCTGTTGCTATGCACGGCTTACGATACTATGGGCGATATTACGTCATTCAGGATGGAATTTCGTCAAACGGAATTTTGGGGTACACTGTTAAATGATGGGGTAACCCATTAAATTGGGGTGTTTGATTAAGTTTTGATTTCGTATGCAATTTCTTTGGTATGTTGGTAAAAATTGAAATTTTATTTATATTTTTTATAATTATATATTTGATGGTATATTTAAACATAGCTGATTCTTGCAATATAATATTAATTTATATAACATATTTGATAATGGTTGGAACAAAGGTTCTATTGTTTTAGAGAATAAAATTTGATAAACGACGAATATTACAGTTGCAAACGTATTTCTATTTTTTTAGATCACAAAATCCCATAAACGACTTATATAGCACTAGTTTTCATGTTAAACAGATTATTTAATACACGTATTTTCACTTGATTGATAGTGGTTGAGATTTAAGGGTACATCGAACATATTTCAGTATTTATACAAGATAATCTGACAAAACACTGCTTAATTTCATATTCTGTTCGGTAGGTTAAACCAATCTAGTTCAAATTTAACTAGAATCATTGAGAAATTTGATCAAAGAAGTCTTTTCTGCTATTATCCAGAATATACATAAGATAGGATCAATTTTATCAAGTTTTCTCTCATCGATTCGAGTGGGTTTTTCTTCTCAGTATTAGAGTATGGAATTTGTGGCCAATATGACTATAAGCTCGCTCCCTGTCACATCATGGGACGGAACACACATGGCAAAGAGTAGCCTGGCTACATTTCTGCCATATAAAAATGTAATGTGCTTTTTTTTATAAGAGAAAATACATGTTTGTGTTAAACACTGAAATTACTGAACCGATTTTGATAATTCTTTCACGTAATTGTACGAAGCCTTTTATCCTAGATGTTGATATGAAAACGAGCAAAACCGCGGGCGAAAATAGCACACAGCCTTTTGTCCCGGATATGGACGTAAAAACGGGTGAATCCACGGACAAAACATTAGTACATAACACACCGATACCAATAACTGACGAATGTCATTTCTAAATATAGTCGTATAAAAGAAATAAATAGATATCACTTAATTTGATGGCATCGTTGTCTTTTTGTCCTATTAACCGCTTCCAACACCTTTGATGTCATTTATGACTTTTTATTTTAATTTGCGTACGTAGTTTCAATTTAGATTATATTCTCCTTGTATATGAATATGCTTTTAAATTAAATTTATTACGATATTTAGCCTTTTTATTATACTGACTTTTGGAGTGTGAATGGAGTTAAGTAGAAATTTACATAATTGTACAAGAATAAATAATGTAATTCAAACATTATATAAATAATGGACTTCGGAAAAGTACTCAAATTAATTATAATTTACGTGAAAATATGAATTAACAGATGTTTTTCGACTAGTGGTTATTGAAGCTTACACTCCCAAAATAAATATTACGAAGTCGTTCATTTACCTTGGCGCGGAATCGAAGCCGCTACCTTCGTTCTCAGACGGAGGCACGAGTTACGCCGCAAGTTAAAATTATAACAATGCTATTTATAATATATTTCGTAGACTTATATATTAGAATATGACCTATTTATTTCTAACGGTACAATCTGACGTAATTTATTCACATTTGAAATCATATTCTGAACTAACGAATGACTTTTTTATTTTCAGATCGTATCAAGGCTTCTGAAAATTGGAAAAATCACATGAAGTATGAGAAAAAAAAACTTATAAGTACTGGATCTAAAAAAAGTATAAATCATTTACTATTTGACGTATACAAGTTTAAAACAACTTGCCCTTAATGTCAGCTACGTATCGACGAACATAGATAGACACGCCTTATCCGGCAATACGTGACTTCAGAACATTTTTAATATTTTTATCTATCATTAATATAACATTCCCGATTATGACAAAGGAAATCATGACGTAATTGCATTCCAACGTACCTTAAAAAAATAAAAAAGTTACTGGTATTCAAAAAAAAGAATCTCTTTTCAATTCAAATTTTTAATACAATTCTAGCAAATGCATTTTTTTGTGACTGGCTGTATCGTTTTTACGACTAATATATTTATTCTAAAAATTAAATGATTTTATTTAAATAAAGAGTATAAATACCTGTCAATCAAACTCCAAAGAATTCCTTACTGGCACTCAATAAATGGTAACGTAAAAAAATAAAAAGCACCAATCAGACACAGTCAATATTAAAATGTCAAATTCAAAATTGGAATCACGGAATACGGGAGTTTAACTCGCGGGTGTCGTCCGGGGCGAAATGACCGGGCTGAATGGGAAAGCTTCGTTTTATACAGCGATCGTATTGCCCAAGCGCAGTGCGTGAGGGTTTTCACGCGTGCTAAGTTTTTTTTTTTAATAAGCGAAGAAACGACCGTTTGATTTTACAGCTTAGACATTTTTGGGTTATATTAGCTGTTAATTTGTTATAATTACCTTATATGTGTTGATTGTAGAGATATGACTGCATATTACGGAATTTAGTTACAATTGTTTGCATTAAAATTATTAAAAAAGTTTATTCATTGTTCCTTGCCTTATTATAGAAGAATAATATTGTACGAGACCAAACTTGACAATGAATATCGAATCACCTTATGACACAAAGAAAGAATATAGATAGAAAAGTATTGGGTTCGAATTCTTGATACAATGCACTAGATCATTCCGATATTGTATTATTAACCTATTTCAGGTAAACAAGAGGTTGTCTTTAATTTTTGAATATATTTCCTCCTGCATTGAAGATTTTAAATGGTAAATTAATAAAAAAAAATACATGAGATATTAAAAAAAAATTGATCTTGTCTCTTGTATTTAATGATCATTAAGCCAATTAAGATATTAAAGAACAGATCACGCTTTTACTGAAGGTATAGGCAGATGTATAACCACACATTTTCTGTGTGTCATTCCACAATAATAGCAAGGGAATTTTTTAGTCAAAAATTGCAATTCTTATTCCATGCATTTTATAGGAAATAAGAATAGGTCCCAATCCCCGTCATTCATTCACATAAAAAGTCAGATAAAATCTTTCTAGTATTAATACTTAGGTAACCTAAATAATTATGACTAAGCGCTGATGGCAATTGACACAGCGTAAGTCGTTCATTTTAATTGTTTGTTAGATTGGTTGCTAAATAAAAGTAGAGTTTGCGTGCATTATGGTTTGTGGCTGCACGGAACAGGATTCCTTTGCCTACTTTTCGTGCCACCAAAAAATCATCCAAAGCTTAGGGTAAATAATTCACTCGATAGATGTCGCATGGAGCGTGGTTCGACATAGACTAATAATCTCCTTTTTCTCGTGAAATTATTAAAAAAGGGGTACAGACCTATATTTGTCTATTTATTTATTATCAGCCGATTTTGAAAATGATCCCAATCGCTTTCTTGATCGATTGTAAAAATGGACCAATCAGAATGAAGTATTTTAATATGCTTATAAAATATTTATTTAAAATAGTTCATTCTGTTCGGATCTAACATTAAGATTTGGATAATTTATTGCATTCGCTTGTATGTTATAGCGCCAGAGTGGTAAAAACTGTTGGTGGACTGGACTGGTGGTAGGTCTCTGATATGTGTGAGTCCACCTGGGTAGGTACCACCACAATGCCCATTTCTGCCGCCAAGCAGCAGTTTGTAGTCACTGTTGTGTACAGATTTAAAGGACATTGTAGCCAGTGTAACTACTGGACATAACAAGACTTAACATCTCATGTCTCAGGATCGCGAGCGCAGTGGAATACCAAACAATACCTAATTCAAGCTGTTGGATGGTGTTTCTACTGTTTATGGGCGGTCGTATCGCTTACCATTAGGCGAACGGCGAGCTCATCTCGTCATTCAAAGCAACATAAAAAAATGTTGTCTTCAATCTACTCATTTTCATGAGTAACCCGAATGAATTTGAATTATTTTTCAAATGAACTCCTGAAATACTTTTTCATTAGCCAGTAATCCGGATATTTACTAAGGAATTTATTCCTCAAACACAGGCGGATCCACGGGGATAACTACTATAAAGATAAAAATCACGCCATTCCGTACAAGGGCAGGTAGGGGCGGGTCGCGATAACATATCAACGATGCGTGATAAGATGTTATCAGTACCAATTTACACTTTCGCTAAAAGTAGACTATCGTAGAATGACTGCCTTGATTTAAATTGTGATAATATTTCATTCATGTGTTTGTTACTCGCCACTCTGAAATACGTGTACACTATTTGGATAATATGGAAATTCATTTTTCTTTGTATAATTTCTTTAATAACATAGGTGAGATTGTTCAAGACCTAGTAAAATGTTTCTTAATTTATTTTTCTTTGTTAATTTTTGATTCTTGTCTCGGGTATTATTGCGTGTGCAGTACGAGATCGCTCTGAGTATTGTAACACTAACTCCTAATCTTTCACCATTTTTCAGTGATTCTTTATTATCATCATGCAATGATCGTAAAATGAGTCACAGATTCGTTGCTACGCCAAAAACGATTGATATACTTACACTGTGAATACAATGGGTCGTATCGCGTCGCCTGACTACCAAGAGTGCGTAAGTCATTTTTATAAAGTTTTTAACAGCAAGGGCGTCGTTAGCCGATGGCCCAGGGGGCAAGTTGATATAGAGAATGAGTAAAGTATGAATTGTAAAGTCGAGAGCACATGTTCTTCCCCCACTACCTTTCTCCTGCTTTAACAATAACATAGAGCACGAGACTTCCCCGCCGTCGCACCCACCACTACGACTCCTGTAAGCCAGGATCGGCAGTGGCACGCATTATGACACCGAGCAGTGAAGCTCGGCGAGTCTCAGGGAAAACTAATATGTCATCATCCCGCAACGAACTTAATCAAATAGAAAGATAGGGAGAAGTTGGAAATATAATTGAGCGTACGGAATATTAGGAATGGAATTGGTGAATTCATTCGAGTTTCGATGTACGGGTATGATCGATCAAGCAAGTCAAGTCAAAGACTTTTGTTGCTTTACATTTGGCAACTTGGGGGGGGGGGGTGCAGCTGCTACTCACTGCCCCTGGGGATACCAAGGGCTCTAAAAAAGAAACATTACGCCTCTAGCTCCGAACGGGTAGATATGGAACCAAGGTACCTTTAACCGTGTGTGTACGTTCCAGGGATTTCCAATAGGAGGCGAATATAAAATTAAACGAAATTACAATTTTATATATGAAAGGCGTGAGTGGCGGCCCTAAATGATGTGAGGCCCCAGGCGAAAGCAAAAAGAAACAGACTCGAGGCCCCGGGCAGAGTGAAAAAACGTTCCCCTGTTTTAACAGTTTCGTCCGTAAGAACGTAAAAAAAGGTCCTGCGAGGCACCGCGCGAGGCCTCTGTAAGCGCGAGGCCCCGGGCGGTTGCCCCGTTCGCCTTCCCCAAAGACCGCCTCTGAAAGGCGTTATATTTGTATGCTAGTTACAAATTATTATGTTATATTCTTACGAACTACGCTATAAATTGACTTCATAAATTGTTCACAGTAACAACATTTGCTGGTGGTAAGATATATTTCATATCCGCCCGGATAGCGACCACCGTACACAAGCTGTTAAAACTCGCCATAGAGGCCCACGTTAGTGTGTCGCGTTCCGGAATCAGCCTGTGTATATCCGGTTCCATCAAGCCGGCATAATTATGTCGACTGTCGACGGGTAATTATATCTCGTCAGTCGACATTCTACTGAACCCTACTCCACTTACCATCAGGTGCAAGGGGTCACTTTGCCCGTACAAAAAATAATCAAATTCGACTTACGCGGTATTGCAAGTTAAGTGACGATTGCGACGCTGAGGCCCACATTGAATTGCAAAACAAAACAGATGTTAATCGATTTGATATTCGAATCATCTCGAAGCAACTTAGTTTGTTCCCGTTTGATCTGGAAAGTTTTTAGTTTTTACTCTATCTTGCTGAGTGCCTACTTTGGATCAAGAGTTACTGGGTTTTAATACTGGGCAGAACTAGTGTTTCCTTTATGATTTCTTATGTTAACGTTAATGTTAGACATCGGAATAAATTAGGTTTGGAATTTTATCACGGTTTTTTATATTATAATTCTTTCCCGAGGTGACGAAGACTTTGCAGCCTTCATGGTCATGGGACGGACAGAGGTGTTGATCGATCGGAAAGGCAACGTTACAATATTTACCAAAATTTACTAATATAAAAAATAATGTGTAATAGTAAAATGTGTGCCGAGAGAAAATTAAAATATAAAAATAAATCGCTATAAAATGCGAAAATACGTTTTAGTTCTATAGTGTGTATTTTCCAAATAAATCGGAGATCGTTTAAAAAAGACTCGTATACCATAATTACTTAGACAAGGTGAGATTCGTCTGTCAATGCTAGCACAAACTGCCGCGCCAATGCATCTATTTCTATTTAGGCACGGCAAAGTAACTGCTGCACCTGATGGTAAGTGAAGTGGGGTCAAACAGAATGTCGACTTACGAGAGATGATTGCCCCTCGACAGTCGACACAATGATGCCGGCCTGTTGGTACCGGACATATACAGGCTGATAGCGGAACGTGACTTACGTGGGCCACTATGGCGGGTTTTAACACCTTGTATACGGGGGTGTTCATAGTAAAATATATCCTACCACCAACACTTATTTAGACGAGGCAAATATTATTTGTCTTTTAAGGATTGGAAGGACGATTCAATGTAATTGCTCCGTCTTATTAATCCTTAATATTGTATACAATTAACATTATAATAACGCCAACATAAACTCGCTACTTATAAATGCGAAAGTTTCTGAAGATATTCGAAGAACTAGTTGTCTGCGAAGTTTGATATACGCTCCATGTTACTAACCTCATGGTATGAGTATAAACAATTTATTTAAAACAATACGATCAGTTTCCGGCTTGCATCCTTTTATGGGAGTAACGCCTTTGAAATGTGTCGCCTTGGTGACTTACAATGTATTTTAATTTTTCATTTTCCTAGAGAAGGGGTTACTTACATATGAATTTGATGAGTGGAATGGTATATCGCGTTCCGAAGTTGCAAATTTTTTTTTATTGCTTTAAATGACAAGACGAGCTTGCCGTTCGGCTGATGGTAGGCGATACGACCGGCCATAAAGAGTAGAAACACCAACACCTTAAATTACAAAGTATTGTTTGATATTCCACTGCGCTCGCCATCAAGAGACATGAGATGTTAAGTTTTTATCTCCAGTAGTTACCCTGGCTACGATGTCATTCAAACCAGAACACAACAGTGATTGCTGCTTAGCAGCAGAAATGGTAATTGCGGTGGTACCTACCCAGACGGACTCTCACATGAAAGACCTACCACCAGTAAACTGTAAATTAACATCAGTGTGGGGGAGAAAGGTCCCCTACTTCAACAATTCGCTGATAGGATGCTTTGTTGGTTGGTGAACTAAAAAGTGACAATCGTGACAATGGATTGGTTTTATCAGAAAGGATTACTCCCCAGGAGGGGCGGCTGCGGACAAAGACTAGACACTTCCGTCAGAGGAAGCCCGCAGCTGTCCCTAATGCGCCGAAGAAGGCCACCGCGGAGTTTTAGCTGGTAGGCCGTGCATAGGTTAAGTTGTATATAGGGTTAGGGACTCGGCCCGGCGGTCGCCCGAAGGTTGTCATCAAATCCAGATGGCTCAACGCCGGGCCGTAAGGCACGGTTACCCCAGCATAACCGCTCAGTCGCCCCCCCACGAAGGCTGGGCGGTAGTAATAACGGACTTTCTCCAAAATTAGACCAGCTTGGCGGGACTGGCTTACTCGAGGTGATGGAGCCCCAGTAGATAGTAAGTAAAGATCCTCAGTTAAGGCACTGGGTGAGGGTTCTTGTGTAAGCGCCAGGGCCTCTTATAGCGTGGGGTTCCGGCGGGTCCCAGTTCACCTTCTCTAAGGCTGGCACATGGGCTTTATAATGAAGTATTTAAGGTCAGGTCTTACTAATATAAATGCGAAAATTTGTAAAAATATTTTATTTGTTGGAAGTAAACTCTTAAACAACTAAACGGATTTAGATGAAATTTCGCACATGGGTAGTCCATGTCTTGAATTAACATAGGACAGATAATATATTAACTTACTTGTTATCCCGGTTATTTGCTCTCATGGGAAATAAGGACATTTGTTGCGGGAAGCAGTTAACGTAAGTGAAGCTGCGAACGACACCTAGTATTAAATAATATTGATAACAAAAATAGATGGAAGACGCAAGAAATAAGTAACAAAACGTCACACAACTTTTGATAATTTTGTTTGTCTAAAATGAATTAATACCGTCGAAAACAAATTTGCATATGGGGAATTACAAAAACTATTTATGTCTTCTACTGTATTCATCGATGTACATATACTACGTATTAGATCTGTCGTTCCGTACATTCATTGTGTTCGACGCAACTGTACTGCTAGCCGTACACCTGACTTTAATATGATTTCAACATTTACAGCGTGTGATTATGTAAGTGGCGCTCATAATATAAGAACTCGAGTCTAAGTGTAAAGCTGGATGTGAATAAAAAATATTAGTCAAATAAGTAAAATTATTTTTTTGTTCAAGTGAATAAATAGGTTATAACAGTGACGTTTTGTTTGCCATTTTGTTTCAGATTTTGAACAAATAGTTTATATGGACGTTCGTGTCTATAGAATGTACGTCAATGATTCTATTCTGATTATTAAGTCAATCATTGGAATAAAATTATTTTACGGATTTTACTATGGCGGTCTATTTCGTAACAAAATACTAAGAAACAGTTCGCCCCGTGACCGCAAACGCTGCAGTCTACGAAACGTCGTAAGAAAATTATAAAAAACTGCTTTAAAATCTGTTATATAGTTTTATGTCAATGTCTAACATTCGCCTAAACATAATATTATTAAGTCAATCATTATAAATTGTAGTTATCCGGCCCACGTTAATCGAGAAACTACAATCAATAATCCGGTGCAAACTCGTCTAAGTTCATTGGTTTAATTACAAAGAAAGTTACTTAATTATAACCAAATCATACCGGTAATAATTATTGATCCTTGTCATTAAAAAGTTTACAATTGTTTTGGATAGATGGCGACACATTTACTATGGAATTTATAGCCTTTATTTTCAATTATATGTTGGTGGTAGGATATATTTTATATCCGCCCGGATAGCGACCACCGCACACAAGGTGTTAAGCTCGCCATAGGGGGCCGAGTGTGTCGCGTTCCGGTATCAGCCTGTATATATCCGGATCCAACAGGCCGGCAAAATTGTATAGACTGTCGAAAGGTAATCATTTCTCATCAGTCGACATTCTATTGGAGCCCACTCCACTTACAATCCCTACTCATCTTACAAAGTAGTTACCCCAAAAGTTTCTGAAGATTTTTGAAAACAGCACTAAAATTTTGAACAGAGTCGTCTATTTTCTTTTCATGCTGACTAAAAGCCAGTGCTATACTATTTTGAGTAGACCACTATAATATACTATACCCGTTCAGACTCTCTCCCAACTAAAGGGTATTGAGCATTCGTTCGAAATTATCGGCACACGAATTATGACTAGAACATGCATAGTTTTAGGAAAAAATTCTTTACGTCTAAGTATTTGAAAAATTTTACCACCGAAATATTCCTTATTAAGTAAATTGTCTATTTAATGGTGTTGGTTGTAAATTAAAATGATGTGTTCATTAGAAGGAGATGCACGGAGTCAATAATTTTAGTGGCATTTTTATTTGAAATGATTGACACCATATTTACATAAAAAAAAAAATAAACTACCAAAGTTAAGGTAACATATTGTAGAAATTTTACGTTACATTTTTTCTATGTTTTATAAATTTTGAATAGCTTTCTAAATATACGGATAGCGCACCATTTTACTATGAGAGCACCTTAAGAAAGCTTTGTTATTTAACCTCTTTGTATGGTTAGTCGATAAACAATTGTTATTCCGATTATTTTTGATGTAACGCGACGGACGGACAAGGTCGCTGTTTTCGCTTCATACGCGATGCATAATTCAATATATGTTGCGCAATTGTCTCCAGTATTATATAAAGTTCGAAACCTTACAAAAAATAATGCAATATTTATAAGCGTTACATATTATAAATCGCTTTTTATAATTCTAAAATTGGACAGAATTATTCTGTAGCGATAAGACTAGAGCGAATAAGATAAATGTTCGATTACGCAATTGTATCGCACGCGTTTGCGAAGGCGAATTTCGTTTCCGCTTTTTATTGCGTTATTAACATTGTACATTTTTATAAATTAATTGAAAATTATAAATATTTTTTTAGTTTCATACATTGTCGCATAAAATATATTCAAATATAAGTAATATATAAATTTAATAATTCTTTCTCTCTGCAGGAAAACCTGTAAAACAAGTAAATTAAGATTCAAATTCAAATTTTCCTGTAACGAAAAACGGCGCCAGGAAAATATGCGAATGCGAAATTCATCGAATCAGACGGACACATCCAATGCATTATACATAATTATAATGTACGACGCCATTTTTGAAGGTAAACTTTTTTTCCCCGTATGCTAATGTAACCATGTATATGGTCACGTTTAAATTCTGTAGTACGTTCGTGTTTTTCGTTATATCATTTTTGAGGCGAGTTGACACTATCGTTCGGGCACTGTAGCGTATTTTGGGAGAGGCCTATTTTTTTTTAAATAAAATAACAATAGCCTAGTTGGTTGTGGAATGGACTGCCGAGACGAATGTCCGCAGTATCAAATCCCAGGGGACACACCTCTGATTATTCTAAAAAAATATGTGTGTATTGTTTGTAAATTATCGCTTGCTTTAACGGTGAAGGAAAACATCGTGATGAAACCTGCATACTTGAGAAGTTCTCTATAGGAATTTCGAGTGTGTGTGAAGTCTACCAATCCGCACTAGACCAGCGTGGTGGACTAAGGCCTAGTCCATCTCAGTAGTAGAGGAGGCCCGTGCCCAATAGTGGGACAGTATATAATACAGTGCTGATATTATTATTATATAAAATAAAATACTTTATTTATCACGTAGGCGAACAAAGTCGCACTTATGATACGTCAAAACAATTTATAAGAATAATTATTATTATTTCTGAATACTCAAGATCACTTACATTATAACTACGGACATTTTTAAATTAGGGTCAAAATTATATGTCCAGCTGTGGACTGCAACGTGTTGATGATGATGACGATGACACTATCGGATATTGGATGAAGAGATTTGGGGGAGGCTTTTCGTCTGCAGCCTAGGGCCCCGTAGGATGCTAGGGCCCCGTAGGTTGCTAGGGCCCCGTATGTTGCTAGGGCCCCGTAGGTTGCTAGGGCCCCGTAAGTTGCTAGGGCCCCGTAGGTTGCTAGGGCCCCGTGGGTTGCTAGGTCCCCGTAGGTTCCTAGGGCTCCCAGTCCCCATTAAAGGCAGTAGACAACATAGTTGGTTCTGTCATGTTAAATAAATAATTGTTAAATAAATTTTGCTATCACTTTTCCCTTCTATACTGTGTACTTACATTGTTATAAAAAATCGTTTCACGACAATATTATTTGGTTAATAAGCAGGCCCCCAAACTAGAATTAGCCTTGAGTCAACTCGACTCTCAGTCCACGCCTTCTATATATTCACATTTACAGTTTATATTTTACATTAATTTTATCTTTTAAATAATTGTTTTTATAATTTTTTTGTCATCTACTATTTTGATAAATCACGTTGCTAAGGAAGGTTCTTGTGCCGTTTCTAAATGCAATATTACGTCCGAAGCCTTGGTAGATTGCTACGATATGCTGGTGGTAGGATATACTTTATATCCGCGTGGATAGCGACCACCGTACACAAGGTGTTAAAAGCCGCCATAGTGGCTTGCGTAACTGTCATGTTCCGGAATCAGCCGGTGTACATCCGATTCCAACAGGCCACATGGCAATGGTTAATCAAAGGTCTAAATATGCCAACAAATCGAAAAAGTGCTCCGCACGCACACACTCATTATTGATATTGATGTGTCATGAGAAAGATTGGACGTATTTAAACGGACAATATGACAGTTAATATTTGTTATTAACGCATGGAATCTCAATTGGGAGAATTTAGTCTCCAGAGTGCGTGTCCTAATGGCAAATCTTGAATTTTCAGTTCCTGAGTACATTTCTATTCGTTTTTGAAGATTAATCAACCTTGAATTCAAAGTGAATTTGGATTTATCTGCTCAGTATGATCAGTATGAGTCTGGAATTGAGCCCGATACGGCGATAGGCTCGCCCTCTATCACATCATGGAACGGAACACACTTGGCCAAAAGTGGGTGCCCTGGATGCTTCAGGGATAAATGCTCGATAATGTGTGTGTGAATTCAAAGCGTTGTTATGTTTTAAAGTTGATGGAAGTAGGATTCCTTATGTAATGTATGGTGAACGTTTTTTCCAATTTCTAACCTTAAAAAAACTCACAACCTTTATGGTCCCATAGAGGCTTTTGATCTTCATAAGCAACAGGATAGATTGGCATCAAAAAAGATTTTTCCATGAATTGTAAATTTTTTGCAATTTCAATATCTTTCAATGCAGATCTTAATGACTTCAAAAATTATGGACAGTCTCCTAAGAAAGTCTTCTTGTAGCTACAGTAGTTAAGGTAGCTGCCCTTACTACTCCATCTCAAAAATTCACCCAGTATATATTTTTCGTTTATGGGTAGTGGAAAAAAGAAGTTAAAGAAGGTGAAAGAGGAGTCTCAAGATCAAAGCACGCGGCACTTAATAGTCTCTGCCTACCTCTATAGGATAAGGGCGTGAGTATTTACGCGTGTCATTTCTTAAATCATATTGAGCATGTCCACACAGCTTTAAGGTTTGTTGTCATGTACTTCGAAGTACTATTTTAAGACCTATAAATAACGTATTATGTAACTTCGGAATAAAATCCATTACTTTGAATTTATTGTTTTCACGTTTTAAATTCTACAAATGTCGATTTATTTTGAAAGTTTGTGAAAATGTTTTATTCACGCCATGAAGTCTAAAGAACATAAGCGTCTCAGTAGAGGCGGGCTTTGGAATCGGGCAACCAGTGCCCGGGGCCTGGCAGTTACTGAAGCCTCGGTGAGTTGGATATCCTATTTTTCGACCTCAGCAACGAAACTGTTAAAACCGAGGATCTTTTTGCTCCGCCCGGGACCTCGCGTCGTCTTTTTTGCTGTCGCTTGGGGCCTCGCGTCGGTTAAAGCTGCTATTGCGTTGAAAATTACCAAACCGATCTCTCAGAAGTGGCTTGCTTCCATTGTGTTCCTAGAATCAAGTGAAACTGTTTGATTCGGATACGCGCATAGATCCGATCTAGATTAGTAATTATGTTACTTTTTATCCCTGGACAGTAGTCAGTGAGGCTTTTATGCGGCAAATTGACTCAACGAAGGTGAAGGAGCTAAAATTAGTTATCAAAATTCAGAAGTAAATGAGACAGACAAATTAAACTCTAGACTAAAATTTAACTAATCAATTTCGAAACTAGACAAATTCCGTTTATTTAATAATTATTAGCAGTTGTCGTTCAGTAGTCTTAACTCGACTGTCGAATTTAATATAACTGTAACATATTATCATAACTGTTATTTTCCTTGAGTCTCTATTAATGAACATTTTCGTTCGCGTATTAATATGGATTTTAATATTTTATCATTAATTTAATTACTAATATATACAATAATATGTAGACCGGCTAGGTGGCGTAGTTGTATTACGGTACGACTGCAGTGCTAAGGTCTCGGGTTCGATCCCCGGGTCAAGCAAAGTAATTTTCTACTCAGTATCAACCTGGAGTTTGGAAGTTGTATCCTATATGGCGATAGCCTCGCCCCCTACTAGATAGGGCGGAATACGCACAGCGGAAAGTGGGTGCACGAGTTGCGCCTCTGCCTACCCCTTTCAAAATTAAAGTCGTGAGTGTGTGTAGATCATATATAATGATTTCTTAAGCTTAACACATGCTAGACATTGATATATAACCTACTTTATGGCGGACATGGTGCCCTACTTAAATCTATAAAGACTGCAGTTTTCGAAACGCTGCAGTAAGACATCAAGGAAAATCGTGAAAAAACACGTAGTCATTTTTTTTCATATATAATTTAGATCGACTCATTAACAAGAGAGAACATGATTGAACACTGAGATTTTCAATTAAATTCTCAGAGATTGTTTTTCAAAACAAAAAAACAGTTGACTCCGCTTAAAATTTGACCCTAATTGAAGTCTATTTTATTCCTCGATATCTCTTATTAATTTCGATTTCACCCTACCTACTCCTCGAGGACTGCGAGCATATACAGGGTCATTTTGACATTGCGTTACTAAATGAAACCACATACTCGTCTTCACCTTTACTGACACTGTGCCAAAAAACAGGCATTAATAACTAATATTTTCCCCAAAAACCCTGGTTTTAGTGTTCTAATTTTTTATCATTTTGTAGTTTTATGCGAAAATGGCGTGTGCGTAGATGTTTTCTGACTGAAAGTATGATGTTGCCACTGCAACGAATTCTCTTACAGTATTAGTAGTGGCTTTAGGGCGCGTAAAATTAAAATAACTTTTTATTAATATTTATTTTGTTCGAAACTTACACTTTTTTATTTTACATCTACGGCTCAAGTAACTTATTGGCAAGTGTATTTCCAAGTAGATAAGTATGTGGTTTTATTTAGTAACGCGAAGTCAAAATGATCCTGTATTTATAAGCTTATCGAAACGTTTCCAGCTATAGATATTTATCTATCGTAGAAAGGAACGAGGAGGTAGTGTACGTGACCCAAGACATGCATAAACGAGATACCTTGAATATCGCATTTACATTGAAGGAGGTTCTACATAACAGTAATTTACAATTAAAATACTGGCCCTGCGGGTAAGTATTAACTTATTTATATAAGATTACTCAAGTCGATATACGATTATATTGATTTAGTGGTAGGTCTCTCATTTGTGAGAGTCCGTCTGGGTAGGTACCACAGCAGTGTGTAGTCACTGTTGTGTTCCGTTTTGAAGGATATTGTAGCCAGTGTAACTGGACATAATAAGACTTAAAATCTCATGTCTCAGGATGGCGAGCGCAGTGGAATACAATACTTTGTAATTCAAGGTGTTGGATGGAGTTTCTACTGTTTATGGGCGGTCGTTTCGTTTAGCATAAGACAAACGGCAAACTCGTCTTGTCATTCAAAGCAATGAAAAAAAACAAATTATGGTCTTCAATTTAAAAATTATCGTGAATAACCTGAATGATTCTGAATTATTTTTTAAATTAACTCCTGAAAGACTTTTTCCTTAGCCAGTAATCCGGATAATTGTTAAAGAATTTATTCCTCAAACACAGACGGATCCGAAGGAATAACTAATCACTACATAGTATAAAACAAAGTCCCTATGTGTGCTTAAGGCACACATAGGGACAGAGAAAGCGAAAATTTTCAAAATTTAATATGACGAAATTTTAAAGGCAGAAATATCCATGATTATTAATTATTTTTACATTTTTCTTTCAACTGCGAGAACTAATCACTAACTAGACGTGAATTTAAATTCTTTACTTGCCAATACTTGTTTAGTTACCCAGATTAAAGCCGAAACAAAATGTATGAAAATGGACCTTGAGGTATCGCCTTAAATCTTTAAAACTACGCAACGGATTTTGATGCGGTTTTTTTAATAGATAGGGTGATTCAAGAGGCAGGTTTATATGTATAATAATAACATCCATTAAATAGCCAGCACTGCACCCGTGCGAAGCCGGGGCTGGTCGCTAGTATAAAGATAAAAATCACGCCATTTCGTACTTATTTACGTACGTAGCATCACGGTTTACACCCGTATAAGGGGAAGGATCACATCATAGTGTGTTTCGTCTCATGATATGATAGGGGCGAGCCTATAGCCATGTAGGGCACAAATTCCAGACTCCGGGCTGATACTGAGCAGCAAACCCAAAATCATTTATTTGGGCATTTGTGGGTAAGGTTAAGAGTTGGAGAGTATAATATCAGAGAGTTAAGAGTTGGTAGAAGATCACCAGCTATTACTCGATGTCGAAAAAGATTAAAGGATCAGTACAAAATAAACACACATTTCGCCTTTATCTCCCAAAAGGTGGCAGAGGCGTATCCAATGCACCCAATTCTCGCCAATGACGTGTTAGAACGCGAGCCTATCGCCATATCGACCAGACATTCCAAACTTCGGATACAGTAAAACCCAATAATCCTTCTCGACCTATGCTATAAATATACGTTAATCCAATTGCTAATACTGTCCATGTGTGTATCATCACGCTATCATGTTCGACTCGTCATCAGAATGATTTGAGAACATTGCCCTATTGTATTTTTATCATAATCCGATGTAATTCTGAAATTAGAAAAATATCACGCAAAGTTGTTTGAATTCTTTTATTTTTCATGCGTGTCGAAATAAAACTATTTATTAAATTTTATTGCGGTTTATTTTTTTATGCAAAAAGAGGGAAAGTTAATGTATTAAAATTCCTGATGAAATCCAAAAAGTAGTATTTCCATGTTTAACATTCGCGTAAACATAAGGGAACCTCTTTCATGAGTATTATTATATTCCATATCATGGGTAAAGCTGACGGGTGATGTAGTACATATAAATTGATAAGAAATGCGTCAATAATTTCTTTAGTGTTGTGTTCTTATGCCTCACCGTACTATAAGAATAAAGGAACAGAGAGAGCTTTTGCATTGCGCACATACTTGTACACTATAATATCTCCTGCGTGGCTGATCTCCATTGAGATCGGTCACCGTGGCCGAAATTCGGCTAGGAAGGAAACAATCAAGCATTGTGTGTATATTGTGGTGTTAATCATTTATTATATTTTAGATAAACAACGAATAATGATTTTAAGTTCTTCAAAAACAAAAACAAACACAACAGCATTTGCACTTGACAAGAAACAGTAATACAATGGTACGTAACTATTCGGCAGTGTCGTAAATACCATTATGCTCTCGCTAAGAGGTTCTAGTATAGCTGTGGTCATGCATACCCCATAACTTAAGCCAAGTCTGAAAATTTCTGCACCTTTCCAGGATCCGAGTTCTGCACCTACCCACGGCTGATATCATTTTAGTCACAGACTATGGAAAAAAGATCTCCAATACATTAGAAGTACGTGACCACTGCACCTAAGTAAGTGGAGCGAAGTCGGATATAATATCGCCTAACGAGACATGATTACCCCTCGTTAATCGACACAAATATGCCGGCCTGCTGAAACCCGATTTACACAGGCAGATCCCGGATCGCGACACACTGAGGAGCCACTATAGCGGGTTTTAACACTTTGTCTAAAATATATTCTACCACCAGCAAACAACATATCTACCTTGCTATGAAAAGTAAATCTTACTTTAGTATATTTTGTATGCGTCACTAAAACACAACTGTAATATATTCTCTGTGTATTTAGAAAGCGTGCAATATTTTTCACCTCTAGTATTGTAAATTTCAACAAATTTATTAATTTTTTCGAGATCATAAACTAGTTTGTGGTGTGTGGATGTCTGTCTGTGTCTTTTAATTTGTAGCAAACCTTTATTGAAGGGTGGAAAGAAAGCTCGACTGAAGGAAAGCAAATTTATTTCCACATACAACTATTTTACAGGTACCCAATACAATAGCGTAGTACTAAAGTTATTATAATATTTTATTATTACATACTGTAACATAAGCGGCCCATGTGAATTCCGTCAATAACTTTCCCTAAACACATAAACGTCGACGACTAAAAACTTTATAAATATTATGAAATCTGTAATCAAATCACGTTATAGCGATATGTGAATGCCCTGGTTAAACGTCTGCCTACTACTTTGTAATTCAAGGTGTTGGATGGTGTTTCTACTGTTTAAGGGCGGTCGTCTTCGTACCATCAGGCGAAGGGTAACCTCGTCATTCAAAGCAATAACAAAATCGTCGTATTTTCTGATTGAACAAACCCGCGCGCACCCTCTTACTCGCCAACAGTTTATTTACCAAATCTTTCAACGGCATGCACAGATTTTTCTCGAGTAACCTAAACATTTACGTTTTAACTAATTTATATAAATTTGTTTGTTTTCATTGATTCTAATAGCATGCCCGATGAAGGAAGACTCTGCGATGTGTCTGGTCGAGTTGTTTATCACCATAACTTGTGCGAATGTCAGTAGTACTTTGAACTTGCCAAAAACGTTCGCAGCAGGATGTTTGTATCTAGTTTTTGGTTGAACTGACTAGGTGGCGTAGTTGTGTTGCGTGAACGTACCATCGCTCTTGGGTTCGAATTTTGGGTCGGGAAAACTACTATTGGGTTCTTTCTTCAGGATCAGTCTAGAATTTGTATTCGTATGCTCAACACCTATCACGTCATAGGATGGAACACACTGTGAGTTTGTTTTTTATTGCTTTTAATGACGAGACGAGCGTATCGTTCGCCTGATGGTAAGCGATACGACCGCCCATAAACAATAGAAAACCATCCAATACCTTGAATTACAAAGTATTGTTTGGTATTCCAATGAGACGTGTGATGTTAAGTCTGATTATATCTAGTAATTACACTGTATTAGTTAGTGACCTTATGCATTTATAACACCTTTGCCCACTTATTCATAACGGCGTGGATGTGTTTTGAATAGAGGAGAAATAAATTATAAAGCAGAATAGTTGAGGCGTCAGCGCCTTAACCATCTTATTGTAGGAAATTGTGTTACTAAACTTTTAAAAGGAGGAATATTAGATACATTAGCTGATACCGTGCCTTACGTGTCGAATAGAATGTTGACTGACAACAGATGATTACCCTTTAGCAGTCGAAACATTTATGCCGGCCTGTTAGAACTCGATTTACACAGGCTGATCCCGGAACGCGACACACTTTGGGCTACTATGGCGGGTTTTAACACCCGCTACGGTACGGTACGGTCGCTTTCCGGGCAGCTACCAATATCCAACCAGAAAACCAAACAACTTTTGTTTGTCTTTATTGAGTTTCGACGTAAAATATAGATTTAGAGCGACCTTTGTAGGTCGTTGCCCCTGCCACGTTCAACCATGTGTTAACAATTTCTAGTATTATGAACCATTCATGCAATTTCGTCAAATCAATATGCGATCGAATAACGAAAACAATTCCTTGAATAATTTACAATATCTGGCGCCATTTCAAAATAGAATTCTACATCATAATGGTATTACGTTCGGATTTAGCGTGTTTTCAAAATATCTGCATGCCTTTACTTTCTAAATTTGCGGGTAGTTAGTAATTTGTCCGTTATTTATAGATTAAACGTGTTTAATTGATGAGTAACATCATTTTGAGTATTTTAGACCCTGCTAAGTAGGGAATTATGATGAAAATATTTTACGATAAAAATTCTTCAAATTTTGATACAAAACGAAAAACCAATCAATTCTCACTTTTATCTCTGAAACGATTGGCAAAATGCAGCTAATTCACTTTTTGCCATATATTTTCATCATGTGATGGCGAGTCTATCGCCATATGGGATAATTCTGATGTTATTTATATTAACAATTTTCCTCAATGATACAGTTTTTGGACGCCATAAAAAAGTCTAGAGGTGTCAGGACTGTTTTATCAAAGATTTCTAGAAACTCAGAGCACGAGGAAGATATTTACACACGACCTTACAAATTCAGTGATAAATAATACATGAAACCTCGATTCTAGGAACGTATTCGCTGAGAAAAATCAAATCGGGATTGTGAAAGATTGAACTTATAAAAATTATTATTCAAATTCGAAGAACTGATTTAGGATATCGAGGAGAAGAGGTCATGGGGATATGAACTCTCTGTCAAATGAATAAATCACAATATCATTATTGATTTTATTATCATACATGACTTCGTTGGTCTTTTCTTTAATGGGATACATGAATGAATGAATCTCAGCCGAATTACGATCTCGACGGCTAATCTCAACGGAGATCAGCCAGGGACGCAGGAGATATTATAGTGCACAAGTATGTGCGCAATACATAGGTGCACTCTCTATTCTTTGACTCTCTTAGTCTAGTGAGACGGCCATCCGACATGACCGGAGAAAGATCAGGCACAAGACCATCGCTTTAACGTGCTTTCCGAGACGCAGGATTATGACATCGCCAACTTCGACTCCCCTCCGAATGACTAATTTTGAAGATGTAAAACCAAGTAAAAATTATAATAAACCAAAAAATAATGGTGTATTTTTGGCCCGAGCTAGGACCTCAGCGCGGTAGTCGTATCGAGGCAGTAATGGCATACTTTTAAGACGTGGATTCCCTTAAACTGTCATATGTTTTACTAACATTATTTGGACTAGATTATCCAGAAGGCGTTGACATCAACTATCGATCTTTATTTTCCATTACATTTGCTACAATGTCCTTCAAACTGGACAACAGTGCTAGCATAATATTTGTTGATAGAAAATTATTGCCTTTTATCCAGAAAACCAATCAAGTTACAGTGAAGGGGCACATAGCTATTAGAACTGACAATAGATGGGGTGGAAGTTATCCAATGGAGACCATGGCAAGCGCAGCGGACGTCAGACGTCGGACAAAATCGTAAAGGTTTCAAGAACTTGCTGGATACAGGCCGCTTTTGACAGGTTGATTTGAAAATCTTTATCGGAGAGCTATTTGGACTTCCAAAGGCTGAAGAGGAAGATACCAGTAAAAACATAGTGGGAATTTATTTTGGGAATTCTACGCGGTGGGACCCTCAAGCTAAAATTCGCCAACAAATGCCCTGACCTTGTCACGTTAATCCAAATGGTATACAGGAAGCAATAAGTCCTATTGACTGGATCAACAAATCTAGCAAATACAAGTTCTGAATAACAATTAACTAACGGACGTCAATATACGTGGGGAAGTTCACGTACTGCGTGACGTCATACGACGTATTTCAATTGATGTTACACGAGAATAATTGCTTCCGTACAATCACGTGAGAAAAATTTTAATACAAGTTTGAGTCATTTTAGCATTTATGGCGTTGGTATTAGACATCATTTCTAGCAAAATGGTCTTTATAGAATTATAAGAAATGCCTAGCTTGGTGGCTTAGTATTGTGTGCTTGGTACGAATGTTAAAAGTTCTGAGTTTTGGGATTATGGGAATTCGCGTCGGAGAAGTGGTATTGGGTTTTTCTCCTCAATATCAGTTTGGAGTATAGATTATGTGCTCGTAATGGCGATATGATCACTACATAACAGGACAGAACAAACGTGGTGCAAGCTTGCAATAATTGTACCTCTGCCTACCTCATGGGATTTTTTAATTCCTAGCAGAGCAAAGTAACTGCACTGCATCTGATGGTAATGCGGTCCAGA